>NW_020624377.1:3668568-4009249 GCF_003573695.1 Papaver somniferum | reverse complement strand
GCGTTGGAATGAGTTAAATTTGGCTAGAATCCGCTAGCTTTCAATCGAGAGTTAAACAGGGAAGATACGCTCGAGTTCTCTGTGAGAGGAATTTTTGGGAAGTTTTGTGGACTAAATGGGGAAGATATCTGATCTTCTTAAGTGTTTATGCAACTATGGAAGTATTACAGCTCATATGCGCAGGCAGAGGGGATGGAGAAGATCATATCTCGGCTGACAGTGAAGAAAATGGAAAAAAATATTTTCCGAGTAATGGAGAATTATATGGAGTGAATGAGCGAGATTCGATGGGTATGTTGGCTATAAGTAGGTTGCTGGGGTTGAGCAGAGAAGGTGTCGAGAGTCTGGGGGGCTGAAGAGAGCCATAGAAGAAGAAATTCGAGTTTTCCCAAACTCGGTTTCTGCTGCTGCTGATGATGAACATGAAGAACGCGAAGAACGGACCTGCAACAGCAGTCGTTTTTATACAGTAGTAACGACTAACATCTGTGGCTCGTAATCAGGCAATCTTATTTTCCACAGCGTTTGCGATAGGGCTTCAGCAGTCTTATTTTGTCACTGAGGGTCGTAGTTCTCTGGTTTTATTGTATTTCTCATATTCTCATCATTTGTAAACCATTTTTGAGCCATAATAAATTATTTTGAGAGCATTTATACTATGATGAGTTAAACCCCAACACTGGGACGACGGAGGAGGCCGAGCTTCATACATGGGTAATTTTATTAATTCTTTTTAAGACTTTTACATTAAAAATTAATTGAAATATGATTTGATTAAATTGGGTGTTATTTGATTAGATGGGTCATGCTTAGGTTAGGTGATTTGATGTTCCATGCTTAACATTTACAATCAATGTTTTGAGAATCTACTTTGGAAAAATAAGAGTCCATATATGTTTTGAGCGATTATTGTTGAGAATAAATCATTGAGCCCTATGTTATGAAGATTGGCCGAATCATTAGTCCCAGTACCTCTCACCATTGTTAATATTTTTGTATATATAATTTTATCAAATCTTTAAATTTAATCTTCACAAGTCCGAGAGTTTGAACCTTATTACTACAACCACGAAAAATCTCTAATCAAAAGCCAAGCGGGTGGAAGAGAAGAAAGCTCCTCATGCGCGCTCAACGGGTGATCGACTACTAGCTAGATCCATCCGTGCCTATGAGGCGATTCGTGGCTCGTCAGCTCCAACAGGGGCTGATTCTGAAAATGGGTTGTTAAAATCAATCATCGTGCTTCTTTTCCCCTCTGGTTAAAATATTGGGCTCCTCAGATAGTTAATGGGAAAGTGCTCCCCCCCAAGCGCAAAGAGAAGAATCCCCGCGTGGAGTTAGATGCCTTGTTTTGGCTTTGTCATGATGTATTCGAATACAATCCCCATGATACCATTAAGGGTGAGATCGTTCCAATGACGGTGTTGTTGTCTTGCGGTGTCTCTTTCCCGCTTGCACCGATGTTCTTAGGTGGTTTGTACCTTCATCTTGATCTATTCTGTCGGGATATTCATACAGTAGGTTCATCTCATAAGATCGAGACCTATATCCCAGCTTCTTTCATGCAGGTGTTGTATTGGGAACATGTTCCCTCATACGCGCCTGAACCTAATGAACTTGCAATTCATCGCGAGGAAGACGTTAAGCAGTACGAGGGTTCAGTTAAGAGACATCCTGATGTTTACGGTTACCCGTGGATGGCTCTTTGGAACTTGAAGGGAAAAATACCCAAGGGAAATATTGGTAAGCACTTGGACGTGGCTAAGGATTTTGAACCATTTCCCTATCAAGACGGTCGATCGGGTCCAGCGCATTCTGATTTTGTTGCACCTTTTGACGCGGAATTGGATTAAACAAATCTCTTGTCAGATGCGGATTTTGATTCAGCGATGGCTGTATTGCCCGGTTATCTTCCTGGTTTTTATGATGGTAAGTTCATCGCCATGTCTTACAACCATGATCGTGCAGCTCGGCAAGTTGGATTCGACCAAGGGGTTCCTCATAGGTTTCCCCCCTCCGGAAAACTCCAACATTGAGGATGTCGTTGCCAGCTTTGATCGTTATGTCTTTAAGAGGGCGACTCGCTTGTCCGATCGAGGAATTAATTTTTCGTTTAAGCATCCCATCTCCGCGCGGCCCTTAGAGGTTACTGAAAGGGCCCACGAGTACCATGGTTACTTACGGCATCGAGCTTTGAATTTTATTTTGCGCGAATCGTCTCCTCCTCGTGACTTGACTGTTCAAGATCTTCGAGAACTTCATGTGTCTGGTCTAATCAAACTTGATGACGCTGTAGCCGTCGAGCACCGCCTTGTTCCGGCTAATAAAGGTGGCTCGGAACCCGTGGTGACCTCTTGGGCCCCTCCCGAGGGTCATGAGACTGCAAAGCCGAAGAAGGGAGCATTTTCCGATCGTAAGCCTCCGCGGATACATGTGAGAACGTCTGCTAGTCCTTTAGCACCACAGGTACTTGTTGTCTTCTTTTTTTTCTTTGCTTTGCGTTTCCGTTATCTATTATTACGCCTCACCCTTTGTTTTGACGAAATGGTTGGCGGGGATCACTTTCTGAGGAAGCTCCTCCTTCCAATCGCCTAGGGTGGATCCCCCTTCTTATGTGATGGAAGAGTACTTGAACATGCCCGAGTGTGATTGGACTGGGCGGAGTCTAAAGAAGAAGGTCAGGATAGAGGCAAATCAATCGTCTGCTCTGCATCCTTGTTCTTCTGCTAATACCTCATCTTTGCAGCCCCAGCCGAGCCATCGGAGGAGCGCGTCACAGCCTTCTGGAGGTGCAAGTAGCAGCTCAACTCATTCATTTGTGGACCAGTTGAGAGATCTAGGGGGTTAGCCTCCCCACGGGGGCTGGTTGGATATCACCGCGCCTTCATATATCGTTAGTTCACCCTCTTAGGGCTGAAACCGTTCGTGGAAGGGGTGAACTTCCGGTGTCTCCCAGTGCCGTTCTGCAATCAATGAGTCCTAATGGGTCTAGACGGTCAGATTTTGGTGGGTCCTCATCCCACGTGGCATTAACCTTTAATGATCCTGCAGGTAACTTCCTATTTAATATGTGTCTTCGGTCTTGTTATTCCTCTCTCTTTTCCTTTCTCCCCTCTTTTTTTTTTCTTGTAAATCTAAGTTGTTGTTGCAATGGTGCTCATTTCTCATTTTTCAGGCTCCACTAGTGACTCCGAGTCCTCTTCTAGTTCCTCTGCGTCTCACCCTAAAGTCACTGATACTCCGGTAGGCTCGTCGATTCCTGAGGTTAGTCCATTTTATTTCCTTTTTACTTGTTGAAATATATTATCCCTTCCTTTTGTTGACATATCATTGTTGGCGCCAGGATATGGGTAAGAAGCGCAAGGAAACTGCGAAGCCCGACATGGACGTCACAAGGCGCGTGGTCCCTAGTGGCGACGGCTCCTCTAAGCGCGTCAGGATGGATGGCAGCGGCTCGTCTGTTCCTTTAGAGAAACAGACAGATACTCTGATTTCTGATACAACAACCAACCCTGATGTAACAGAAGGCTCTGAAGACGCGCGGTTTCGTTTCCCTCTTGTGGTGAGCGCCGCCGAGGCTGGAGTGGACCCTTCTACCCACACCCTCGTTCATGGCTTTTGGGTTCCAACTGTTTTTGCTGCCGCTTATAGGGATATCGTCGAGCGCGGCGGTGGTCACATGGAGAAGGAGGGTCTTTTGGCCGTTCCTATTTTGTGATATATGACTAAAAATCTTTTGGAGATCGCGGACCAGCTTATGCGCATAAGGGATGATCCTGTTGACGCAGCGACGTCATGTGGTTGGGAGGCTTCTGTGCAATCTACACTCAATGTTAAGCTCCCGATAGTGTGGCTGGAGGAGCTGCTGGCGAAGGTGAAGGGCCGTAATGATCCTCGTAGCCGTCTTACGGTCCAAATCTCTCAGTTGGAAGAGGAGCTGAAGAAGTGTTCGGAGACAACTTCTAGCAAGAAGGTGGTGCTGGATCTACTACTAGTTGATGTCGGATTAGATAATGACGAGGTGTTACGTGTTGAGGCCGCCGAAGCGACGGTTCGCGCTGAACTTGAGAGGAAACATCAGGAGCTAGATAGGCTCTAATTTGCTTGAGGCACTTTGTCCTTGTGTTGGCTTCCCTTTCATTTTCTTTCGTTGAACTTGCCTTTCAGGTGTTGTGCTTGTTTTTTTTTTGGATTGTGGGATGCTTCGTGGTATTTGATTAACTGTTTCTGTTACTGGTATTTTTATTATTCTTAAATGCTTTGGCTATGCGCAGTTCTCTAGTCTTATTATTGGGAGGTGCATGAGGCTGGGCGAGTGCTCTCATCCTCATCCTCATTCTTTCTCTTTTTCTTCTTCTCTCTTTATTATTATCATTATTGTATATTTATTATATAAAAAAGGATGTCACGAAGGCTTTTATTAATCATAGTCGAAATTAGGTACAATATCGGTGGAGGGTAGGGTTGGGAGCCTAGCAACAAATTGAGCCCCAACACCTTTTTGTATAGCTACTCCGATCCTTTGAAAAAGAGAATTGCCTATCTTATAGTTAGCATAATAGTTAGATAAATAGTTCTTCAAATCTATTTTTTTTTTACCATTTTTTTGACACCCAAAGGGAATTTTATTAAGAATCGGAATCGAAGTTACAAGAAATGGTTGGTAACCTAGCGACCAGCTGGGCACTAATAATAATCGGAATCTATTTATTATTATTATTATTATTTTTTTTTTTTTAAATTTTATTATATTATTGGATGGATATTATTACATGAAACTACTTGGAAGCCTAACAAGCTAAGCTCCAACGACATACTATTACATTAATTGAACAGGTTGTTGTGCTAATCTACCAGCGAACCTCATGGGTAACCTAGCCAAGGGAGCCGAAACGGCGGGAGGGGGGGATGAGATTGTGTCACAAGGGGGGCAAACTAACACTACCTTCCATGTTAATTCCTGCAATATTGCGCCATTGGGGACTCGAACCTGTGACCTCCTGGAGCGCATTAAACTTTGGGGAACGGGGATGACCAGCTGAGCTAGGGGCCCGTTATTATTATTATTATTATTATGATTATGTTGTTATTATTATTATTATTAATCAAAATCAATATTACAAGAGATGGTGGGTAGCCTAGCAACAAGTTGGGCACCAACACCTTTTTGAATAACGATCCCTAACCTATGAAAAAGAGAATTGCATATCTTGAAGTTGGCATCATGTCCTGCCATGCAATTACTTAATCTCTTCAAGAAAGTTAAGAAATTCGTACTAAGATCACCAAAAGTGGAGAAAGCCAAAACACCGAACCCATACCCGAGAGAAGTGCAAACATCTAAATATTTATTGTTCTTGCGAGTAATTGCTGCAGAAATGGCATGACCTGGTATGAAGTTGCGTGTTTTAGAACTGGTAAACGGAGAGACCCCAGTGACGTCGAGACAAACATCCTTCCCATCTACCCAATTATAAACCATGATGTCCGCTGGCCGAAAATCCTTATTATTGATGACGCCCAAAGAAACCTCTTTTCTAGCCGCAACACCAGCTCTGTAACACATGTCTGTCAGAATATCTTTTACTAAATCATGTCTGAATTTAAGCCCGACCTCACCAGCACAATGGATAGCGTGATCGCCAAAGATATCCATGAGTTTGCCGCAACAGGTACATTTATTACCTTCCTCAAAAAGGGGTATAGCTAAACGATATTGTAAGACCGAGCTAAACTTCCTGGAACCAACTGCCTGGTTAAGCCCAGGAATAGGTATTGCCTTAAGGAAATCCATAGCATGATCAGATCTATTATATTGCCAAACAGTATCTTCACGTGCAGAAAAAGAAAAGCGAGAAGGTACCTTTTCCCTGATAGCTCCAAAGTAGATAGCAGCCAATGACTTCATGTAATGGGGGGAGGCATTATTATTATTATTATTATTATTATTATTATTTTCAAGTATGTCGTTTGCTGGGCGGCTACTCCCTTTCCTCTTTTTTTTAGAAGCGGTAGGAGGAAGGAATCGCTAGTAAAACGCGCTCATTCCTTTTTTGTTTTTATCGAAGAGGGAGGTGGGAGGAGCAGGCATTAGTAAACTCGCATACTACCCCTTCTCATCATATGGAAATGGTGAGAGGAAAGGGTCGCTAGTAAAACGTTCCCATTTCCCATTTTTTAAGGGGAGCGATTGGAAAAGGGGGTGTTGGTAAACTCACCTACTCCCCCCCCCCCCCCTTATTTTTCTGAGTGGTGTTGGTGGGTGGACACGAGTCCGCTCCGTCGTGTAGGTGCCTTTGTCTTTCCTAAGTTTTGTAGGCTTGTTAGTTCAGCAGGCGCCTTCGGCATTCCTGCGACCTTTTGCATGTCGGTCAACCAAGCGCCCTTGGCGTTCCTGAGACCTCTTGTGAATGTCAGTTGATCGGGCGCCCTTGGAGTACTCGAGATCTTGTCAGCCAATTATGCGCTATTGGCGTACCCGAGGCCTTTCGTAAATTTGTCAGTCAATCAGGCGCCTTTGGCGCACCTGAGACCTTCTGTAAGTTTGCCAGTCAATCGGGCGTCTTCGGCGTACCCAAGACCTTTTGTAACTTTGTCAATCAATCGGGCGCCTTTGGCATACCCGAGACCTTTTGTAAATTTGTCAATCAATCGGGCGCCTTTGGCATACCCGAGACCTTTTGTAAATTTTTCAATCAATCGGGCGCCTTTGGCATACCCGAGACCTTTTGTAAATTTGTCAATCTATCGGACGCCTTTGGCATACCCGAGACCTTTGTAAATTTGTCAGTCAATTGGGTGCATTTGGCATACCCGAGACCTTTTTAGATGTCTGCCTGCAAATTTCGAAAAGGAGAAGTTGTTCTTACCACCAAAAAAAGATTCGTTTACAACTTGAAGTCTTATCATCCCCCTTCTCCCTTTTCCCTTTTTTTTGAATCAAATGCGAGGAAAAGGGTCATGCTCGATTGTCTGTTTTGTTGCCTCGAGTTCCCCAGATGCACGCTTGCGTTCGAATATGCTCCGGATGGAAAAGCATTCTTCTGTTCGGTGTCCCATCCTTCGGTGATAGTGGCAGTACTTGGATGAGTTTTTATCCATTTTGTTGATATCTACGGTAGTCGGGGGTAGTTGGATTTCCCTTTCGGCGGCCCATTGATTTAGTAGTCTATTCGCACGCTCTTTGCTGAAGGGAAGAGGGGGTGGTGGTTTTGAGTCGCGCCTACCTCCTCCGTTCCTCCCTTGGTTCCTGTCGTCGGTTTGGGATTGGTCTCTCCTTTCCCTATTGGTGTTAGGACTTACATTGCGCGGGGCTTCAGACACAGTGCTAACCGTGGTGCGCCAAGAGAAACCCATATGCGTCCATCTATACAGTCATAGATTCTCTCTGCTGCTTCTTCTAGCTCGACGAAGGTCTGGAATCTGAAATTAATCAAACTCCCCCTGAAAGCTGGGATCATTCATGGAAATGTCGACGAGCGCCTCTTCATTGATATCTTCGTGGAAATCCGGCGCCAAGCGTCGAAACCGTAAAATGTACTTTACTATCTCCTCTCCCATTCGTTGTCCGCTCTTGCTTAGATCTATCGCCGTGATTTTCCTTTTGGCTGAGTAAAATTTCCCGAGGAAGAGTGTGGACATAGTTTTCTAGGAATCCACGCTCTCCTCTTTCAAGTTGTCATACTAAGTGAATGTCGTGCCTGTTAGTGATTTGGGGAATTATTTTAGGCACAATCTTTCATCAGTGGCTTTGTCATTCATGGTTGATAAGAATCGGCTAAGATCTTCTCGCGCGTTTCCTTGTCCATCATATGCTTTAAACTTTGGAGAGGTGTAATCTTCGGGATATTGATATTCTTGGATGTACGCGGGGTATGGGATACTTATGCGACAACGATTGTCTTGTTTTATCACATGATAGTTATGTTCTAAGTACTTTGCCATTTCTTCTTGTACCATCGCTGCTGTCTCGCCGCCTTTATGTTCTCCATTTTTTGTTACTTTTTCCGGGGGTGTCTTGTCCTACCGTCGCCGCTTGTGCTATCCAATCTTCCATCTCTTTCCTTCTATGCAGGCGCTCGTTCAATTCTTCTTGCATGATATGCAAAGTTGATGATGTGGGTTTCGATAATTGAACTACCCACGTGTTCTTTCCTTGTGTTGCTACTGCCCCTCGGCTTTGGGATCCATGGTTTGCCGATTGTTTGATAACACCTAGGATCGATGTTTCTTCTTCGCTTTCATCGTCCTCCATTGTTACCTCGTCGAGGTTGATAGGATGGTTGGACGCTTGGTTTCCTATTGCGCCTGAGCTGGCTCCTTCCGGGTGTATCATGGTGGGCTAGGCACGAGCCTCCGGTTGTGGTCGCCAAATGTTGAAAGGTGAATTCGTATTTAGGTCCTACCCGTCCTAGGCACACCAAATGACCTCATAATACCAAGAATAATAAGAGAGAGAGTTGCCTTTCTATTGTACCTTGTCCTTTCTTATATAGGATTTCATAAAAACCCTTCTTTTTACTACATCATGACACATGCCCTAACCTCTCTTAATTACCCTTAATGTCATTCCTTAATATAACCTTCTTCTTCTTTATTAATCCCTTCTTTGTCCTTCCTTCCTCATGGGTATTTTTCATTTGGTCTTGGGTTTAGTCCCCATACCTTATACCAAACTCATTTCTATTCTTAGAGGCACCCCAAACCTGTTAAGGGATATTTTTTTCATGTATCAACAATAGTTAACCGAAGTTGGCCATATTAACACTTATAACTTAGCCATATTCATCTAACACTTCTATATCAAATATGATGACCAATCAATCATGACAGTAATCAAATGAATCTAAATGTGTTTCAAGAGAGTTGTTCAAATGTTCATCATCTCATAGAAATATATATATGAACCATCTGGAACACAATCAGTTTGGTTTGTAATTGTACAAAGTACTTATACAAGAACCAATTCATGAACATAATGCCACGGTATGTAAACCTAGTTCACATACCTTATTCCATTAAAGTTCCAGGACTTTAGTTTGCAAACGAACCTGAGTTCATGAGTATGGAAATCCATACTTACTGATTTTAGAACTTGACCACTGTGTTCGCAAACTGAGTATGTGAACAACAGTTCCGGACTTTGGCTTTGTCCACCCGTTCTTAAATAGGATACACGAACAACTGCTCCTGACTTGTCTTTTTCTAGTCGTTCGCAAACAGGGTACGCGAACAACAACTCCGGACCTTTTCATAGATAACCCATTCGTAAACAAGATCTCCGAATCTGAACTAAAACTTCATAGTGTACATACAAAGTATACATACTGTGATATATCCAGACGTTGGTAGTCGTTCTAAAACTCTCATTTAATCATTGAAACATCCTTGGAAGATGACTATGGTAATCTTACACATACCACTAGCTTCAAGTAATTTTCAAGTGATTAATCGGTCAATATGAAACTTCCCAAGTTAACATCAAATGACCGTCTCACACAAAATCATGTAAGATTTTCAAGGATACGATGAACATAGCTAAAGATAAAAGCTTCCAACACATATTTTGAGAAATAGATAAACGAGATAAATTCGGCTCGAAATATCAAATGAGTATAATGTAAATTATATATAGATATACGACTTAGTCTCATTAGAAGATAGAATAGAATAGTTTAGACTTCTGAGTGATAGATAAGTTTTAGTCTCCACATACCTTTTGTTGATGAAGTTCCTCCAAGCTCTTCAGTAATCTCCTTATTCAATTGGTGAACGCCGTGAAGTCTAAAGATCAACTACACACTTCTATCCTAATCCGAGACATAAATATATGTAGACTAGAAATAAAGTATAAAGTTTTGATCAACTAAACTTGACAAACAATCTTGAGATAACAACGCTTGTGAGTTCGACCGAGCAGTGCTCTAAGATTGTTCACGAACTGAATTCTAACAAGAACAAGTCTTGTAACCTATATTTCAAGATACAAACTCAACAAGAACGAATCTTTTAGGTTCTTTACAGTTGAGATAATACTATTTAGGTTTAGATACGTACAACCTATGATATTTCAATTTTAAAGATTAAAAAATATAATGTGAAAAAGTAATAACACAGACACCAGAGTTTTTTGTTAACGAGGAAAAATATAATATTTTAGAAAAACCCCGGACCTGGTCATGATAGAACACTCACTGATTTAAGCTGTTACACCAATTACTTACTACCAGATTTCGAACTAGATATAATACCTGATTCCATTGTATTCGAGCAGCTGTATTTCCTCGCAAAACACCAATTTTGCTTAGGAATTCCTCTTGTAAACCTTCTAACAGAATCCTATTTCTCTTTAGAAGATGCTCTTGAAAGTCCTTTAACAAAACGTTAATTCTCTTTAGAAGATACTCCTCAACAATTAAGGTTTACGGTTCCGTAACCTAATTTCTTCCCCAAAAGATCACCTAGAAAAATCTAGAGATATCTTTATTTATCAAATATTGGGTTTATAAAAGAACACCTAGAAACATGTTATGAAACTATCAAAGAAGATAGCTTCCTCGTGCTTTATGATCCCCAAGTAAAGTCTTCTATAAAACTCACACGTGTCCATGAAGAACAAACAATTAGGTTGTTTAGTTACATGAAACTCTTATTTATAATGAATGATCAAGGTTAGGTTGCTTGGAAACAAAGCTACCTTGTCTAGGAAAGGAAAGACCCAAATACTTGACCGAAATAGGCTTTTAGTCACGTACGGTTTTGGTTTGCGATCTGTGACGGACCGGGAAATTACGCCTTTGGCGCGTTCCCTGCAGGCCGTAACTTCCCCGATGCGCCATGATAAAGCTACGATCCGTGCCTTAAAGCTAGACAAATGCACGTTCATTCGCCCTTGCAAGCATGCTCGTGCAGCATGATGCAACTATTTATTCTTCCACACCATTCCAACTTACCCTTGTTCCGCAAAGGGTTTATTAAGAAAATAAAAACTTTCTTAATACTGCAAAAACGGCCTTTTGAGGCCCTAAACGAAGGAATTTAGCTAAATTATGGTGACCGTGTGGATCTATAGATCAACATGTCTTGATCTTTGGGTCGTTTCCCATCAAAATGGACTCCTCTTGAGCTAAGTTACGACACTCAGGTTTTTAGCCTATGTCGAACGCCTTGATAGGAAGTATGAGCATCCAAGGAATGGAATGAAACTAGCCTCATCAAGTCTGGCCACAATCATCTCATGCATCGAGCTACCGAGCATAGATGATATGAGGGGCCAAAATGTCGCAATCATCTCCCAATTAGATGATATGAGCGACAAAGTGCTGGACCGGCAATGCTGCAACTCATTGCAGCTGCCTACGTACCCTTCCCTACTCTAAAGGGATCAAGCACAGATCGTAGTTCATCCACGAAAGGACAGAAGCTTAACCCAACTCATTTGCATAGCCGTGGCCAAGCAATAATGGTAATGGCCTAGTTTGTATAGGTCGTTCCGTAAATATGCATTCAAGTGATGAATACTTGGTCTGCGACATGGTATAGTGATTCCCATGCTTAACACGCTCCATTGGTAAGGCTACATATCTATAAATGAGGCCTAAGCATCATTTATACTCTTCCGGCTAAGCTATGAAGCTTACTTGGTACATGGTCCGCATATGTACCTTCAACCAACTATCCCTCCCTATATACATTTTTACAACTTATATTGGGGGAGCAAAAATCATTCAACAACTCCCAACTTTTACTATCCATGGTCGTTGCCATATACCCGGCCATGTCAGTTGTCCGCTGCCAGCCCGATGTGCAGCCATGTTGGTTGTCCGCTGCCAGCCCGATGTGCATCCATGTTGGTTGTCCGCTTCCAGCCCGATGTGCAGCCATGTTGTCTGTCAGCTGCCAACCCGTTTTCCAGCCATGTCGGTTGTCCGCTGCCAACCCGATGTGCGGCCATGTTGGCTGAACATTGTCAACGTATTGGCCAAGGGCCAATGTTCCTTTTCCTATGCAACAGAAGCTTTGGATGAAGCTTCATCTCAGACCATGACGCATCTTTTAGCATACGCCATGCTAAAAACACAGGGTGCTACAGGATCTGCTGCCAAAAGTTCCTGTACAATTTCCTATTCACAACTTTAGCCACACTTATAATTGTCTCTTTAATAAATCACCCATAACTTCTTCGTTATAACTCGGAATTGCTTGATTCTTGGCTCATTACATTCGCATTCTCATTCCTTACAACATAAGGACCTTTCTAGTGATAAAGGTCATTCTCACAAAAGTCATGGGATAAAATATCCTCGAGTGTGTATATAAATATATATTTACCGTCATAGGAATTGTTCCATAGGATAATCACTTCTTTCGATCGATAGAGAGGTAGAGTAAATAAGAGAATCAAGAGTTTGTTACTAACCTTTAATCAAGTTCTATAAAATGTCTTCATGTAGTCTTCAATCTCCATTCTTCAAGGATATCTACCATTCTATACTCTACTTCTTAAACCTAGTCTAATCCGAAACTGACTTTAGTGACTAAATCAAAAATACGTTTTGTCATCTAAATTTGAAAACTAACTTAACATACGAATGTTAGTAGTTCAACCGAGAAAAGCTCTTATATTTTTTTAATTCTTTAGCATAACTTCTTCGAATTACCATCTTTCTGCACCAGTTTGTCCTTGTAATGAAATTATATTGATAAGAGACGTTATGGTTTATTTCATTGTAAATATTCTATGTAAACCTCAAAATAAAACCGTGCAACCCCCAAAACTTTTTCTCATTTGTTTTTTCTTCTTCTTTTAAATATGGATTGGACAGGCCACCGATCATTATCATTTTATTAACAAGAGATAATAAAACAGAATGGGGAACACAATACCGAACCCTTATCATCCGGATAATGAGAATATAACGAAATAGGAACTCCAAATATTAACGATAACTAAGATAAGATATGATCATGCGCAGGGGAGAAGTTTGTTTAAAGCATATGTGCACAGTTGCACACGTGACCCAACCGATTCCTAAGTCCAGTTATTGTTATTTTGGCAGTTTTTTCTTTTTATTAAGAACCGTTTTTTGGGCATTACTCCATTTTGGAGGGGGACTACTATTTGATAAGAATATCACCTTATAGTTATAAGGGGTTTCTTAAAGTTTGGAAATGACTAACCTATCCTTAACCTAATCTAATTTAAAACCAACCTAATAACCACACACACACACATATATATATATATATATATATATATATATATATATATATATATATATATAACCACCACCTCCCACCACCGCCGCCCACAACCACCGCGCACCACCGACCATCACCTACCACCTCTGACTACCACCACCACCAACCACCACCTCTATGTACAGTAGAAACTCTATAAATTAATGTTGTTGGGACCACCAAAATTTATTAATTAAGCGAGATATTAATTAACCAATAAATTAATACTTATTAATTTATAGATAAATTTCATGTCAAATAAATAGTTTCTATATAAACAAGATACCATATCATATTTTTTATATTTCCTATATAAATTACAATATCAATATCAAATCATATTTTTATAAACATAATATCAAATCATATTTTTAATTTCTTATATAAACACAATGTCAATATCAAATCATATTTTTTTATAAACAAAATATCAAATCATATTTTTTTTATAAACAAAATATCAAATCATATTTTCTAAATAAATTTTTATGAAAAAAAATATATTTCATATAGAAATACAATATGAAATCATACTACTAACAAAAACAAATCATACACACAAATATGGCTTCTCATCCTAAAGGTGTTAAAAAATCAACAATGACTAATGAAATTCGTAGAGCATTATTCAAGCACAAGAAGGATAATCCAACAACACCAAAAATTCTTACAATGATAAGAAAAATTAGAGATGAAATTCAATGTTATATTGATTTTAGCAAAAAATAGAAGACAATGAAATCATTTTTCAAAAAGTCTTCGTAAATCATTAATGTATTGAATATATATAATGATGTTGTAGTAGAAATGTAGGGAAGACAAAGAGGCAAGAGAGTTTTCATTCATCAGTTTCTTAGGGTTACATGAATATAATATATATAAGGGGAAATACTAGGTAACTAGATGGACCGCACACCCATGGGCTGTAGGCCCTGTAACACTCCTCCTTGTGCGGTTCAATAACAAAAATTTATACATAGTGCTTCGAATATAGTTCTTCAAATGTCGTCCTCTCCTTGATGACTTGTGATGTAAATCAATTTCCTTACTATAACTTTGACAAGGAAAAACCCAGTGGGATAAAACCTTGGTACAACTCTTCACATGTTGTCTCGTATTTTACATGTAGTTCATCACATGCAATACGATCTTCAAAGATCGACGAGTCTAAGTTAATTGCCTCGTTAAAACTTCGTCAGGAAAACCCAGAGGAACAAAACCTGAACTAAAGAAAAAGAGTACAATACTAAAGAAACTTAGAACATAGTTGGATTCGTATACGTTGTATCATTAAAACCTTGACAAGGAAACCCAGTGGGATAAAACCTTGACTAAGGGAAAAGAGTACAACGAAAGATGCAAGTAAAGGTGATTTGTTGCAGATGATCACTTTGCTCCGTTGAAGTTGACTAGTTGCTTTACAACTCCTAAGGCAGAAAATCCTCATGGGAAAAACAATAGCCTTAGTTGGGAAATTACATTCCCGGTGTTTGTTGTTTTCTCATTAAAAACCCTGCCGAGTAACAAAACCCTGTGGGAAAAAGTAACCTCGGTGAAGGAAAATAGTTCAACACACCATTAGATGCTCCCCCTGATGTTAGAAAATTTTCATTAGTCTAATGCAGTCAAAAAGAGTTTATCACACTTTACTTTGGTGACTTGAATGTTTATATGACCATGTTGTTGATTCTGGAAGTTACGTTGCTTAACGTACTATCGTGTTTCATTTCTTTGATTCAGATATTTTCAGTAATATCAACGCGATCTTTATGTCTTCAACGTTCAACAAACTTGATGTTTTTAGTATTGTCTCGCTAAAAACCTTATCGAGTAACAAAACCCTTTGGGAAAAACTATTCTCGATCGAAAGGAAAAAGAGTACAACACAACTTCAATTTCGAAGTAAATTATGTCGACATCATATCCTTGGATCCTCCCCATGATGTCGGCATCTCTCCCTGATTACTTTCAGAGTTGTTCCAGACTGTTCCTTTAGTCATGTACTTTTCAAAACTGAATATCAGTAATAACCTAGAAAATAATCTACCATATCTCCCTCTGATTACTTTCGCTGGAGAAGAGATTATTGTTCCTTCATAATCAACAACTTTTGGATTGCACTTTCATTAGCATTCCTTTTAATGTCTTTGTAGGGATAAAAAAATTTTATGTCAGTGGTTACTTTTAAGTACATGATTACATTCACTATACCATTCCAATGACGTTACGTTGGGGCAGAGCTATATCTAGCTAACAAGTTCCCTGAGGATGTAAAATTTAATAGAGTACATTATTATACTAAGTACAAAAATGTGTCTATTGTACTTAGACATGGGAATTTCATCTCCCAACACATCTTCGTCATATTTCTTTTTGACAAAATGGTTACTTACTTACATTTGAACCTCGACTAATCATGAGAGTGCTATCAGGATGCATGTTTTTGTTAAATTTCCTGACAACTTTAGACATATGCAAACTGGTGGAATAATATACCACAATCTCAGTATTCGATCGAGATTTCCCTAGATTTTTCATCTTAAATTCGGATTTTAAATAACTTTTAAGGTCTCTTATCACATCAAGAGTACACATCATGTTTGTACCATCAACATAAATAGATACAATTCCAAATCAGGAACTTTCTTATGAATACGCAAGGAAAAATAACTTACTTGTCTATCCCCTCCAAATCAAATAGCCACTTAGACGGGTATACCACATCCGTCTGATTGCTTGAATCTATAAGTGAGTGTTATATCTAACTGTAAACGCACTCCGTGGTTTAGAGTCATTTGATTTGGGCAAAAAAAATTTATCAAGTACTTTTGTAAATATCTTATATCTCTTGATTCTTTCAGAGATACGTAACAACCACATACATATGCTGCATTTCAAGTCCTTTTGAAATTACCAAGATAACTAGGTAGCAAAACTCTATAACGTTCATTACAAGAGAACAATTCCAGGGATTTGTGAGAAACCTCGCGCCACAAGGCGAGTCTTTGTACTTTAAGACTACTTTCTTCTCATTATGCTTTATGAAAAATTAATTATATATGTCCAATAGGCTTTACACTTGGTTGGTTAGCACTACCACACCAAATACCCGTATATTTGCCAAAGAACTAAGTTCTACCTGGATTGTGTAGGCCAAATATGTTGTTTATTTGAAATTAATCAAAATAAAGCATGGTTCGATCTCATTGTGCTTTACTTCTGGAGCAACTATTTATGGATTGTATCATCATTGTGCACGCATGATCCTTCCATTAACTCATGCGCAGTCTCATAATCCGTCAGGATTTCATTGTTCTCTAGAATCATTTAAAACTTCGGAGCGTCCTCCAGTTTGATTCATGGACATATCAGAGACAATCTTATGAGATGATTTCTGATGATATAAATAAGTTGTGCCTTACTCACCTACTTCCTTTGTAGGTGAGGATTGATCGAACCAAATGGTCTCTCCATCTTCCTTTATGGAGCCACGGCCTCAACTACACTTCCACCAAGTGTAGTTGCAACACCTTAGTCTATGGTGTACCCCATACAGAGGATTTGTAACCTTGCAGGAATATTTGCAGCTGGTATGTGTGATCTTGTCACTTTAGCGACATCAGTGTACATTCTGAAAATCGAATATTCTTTATCACTTCACATTTACATTTGTGGAGTACAAGAATCAATATGAGACACAGTGGGAACACACCACGACAATTCTTGTCGTTCCCTTAGAAAATACTTTTTCTTATCTCCCCCTAACGACGGGAAGACTGTCTCATTTAAGTGATAACCCGCAAATCTAGCGGTAAGATATCTCCTGCCAAAAGTTTATAAATGCGGATAATTGTTGAGAGTAAATATCCAACAAAATTACTTAATCATTTTCGTGACCCATCATAGTACGATGTGGACTCGTAATGACACATAGATAGTGCAACCAAAAATGCGTAAGAACACGAATGTCAGGCTTAAATCCTATTACCAACTGGTATGCAGAAAAGGTTGACTAATATTTGGTTCTAAAACGAATTAAGTAAAGATGCGCGTAATATTGCATATCCCCAAAGCAATAAAAGGTTACACATAACCTATTCCTTAGACACCATCTGTAACCTTTGATGGTAGCCTCTGCGAGACCATTGGGTATAAGATGTTCTATATTGATCTTATTAAACATGCAATATTCATCAAGTCCTTTTGATGTAAATTCTCTAGCATTAACAAGGGTGGTGAGCCTTTGCACTTTGCTTTGTGTAATATGTGCTAGGAATTATACAAAAATTAAACGCATCGTTTGTTATGAACAATAACTGATTTAATGCGTCGAATCATCCACAAGAGCCATAAATCAATTGAATGGTCCGCATTCTGCATGGATATATGTTCACTAACAACAGTTTATTTCTTTGGAGAATGAGTTATTTAACATTTGCATCTAAGTAAAATAGGATGGTCTCAATCATGTTTCACTAAAGAGAGACTTTGTAAGATGAGTGACGTTCTTTCTTACTCTAAAGCATTATGGGGAGAGGCAGTGCAAATCTAGTAACTTTAGAAATCACTGATTATGATAGATGTCGTAACTTCGCATTCTATTAGTTCATTTTCTTATACACTCAAATGAAGTGATGCTCGTGTTAGTACTTTCAAAACGGAACATCGTGTCACAACCAATGTGCCTTATGGTTATGTCAGAGTCTTTACGAATCAATCCCAATCATTTCATTGTTGGGGTTAATAAGGATTCGGTAATTTAAGTTTCGGTGATCTACAATTCACTAGATTGACACATTAATTTTCTAAGAATATGCTTCCTTCCACATTCATTAGAAATAATTTATAGATGCATCAAACCCATTCTCACTGTAAGGGCAGACATATGATCTAGTTCAATTAAATAGTCAATTGGCCAGGCAAAGTTCTTGTTGCCATTAAAGTTGATGTGAAAATTGGTTGCTACTATGATACACACATTACATTGTATATATCAACACCTATGACCAGGTGCATTTCCAACTCTTTCATTTATGATGGGAGCTAAAATTACATCTTAGCTTCATCCCATATTCAGCTGATACCGGTACTTTGGTGTCATTATTACTAGGAAAAAAAATACATTTTCGTCTCATGATATATATGTCCCTTTTCACATGCTTTATATGAGTCATTACGTCTAACCCTTATCACTCCGGGGTTCTTTCCATTTTCAATTTTGCTACATTTAGCTTAATTTGAGAAATTTCTTTATCTCAATAGGCCAAGACAATCTCACTACACATGTCAACCACTTACTTTAGGTTGAATATATTATTAAAAATAATTAATTCTCTTGTTGTCATACTTCACAATATACCGGTTCGTTAGTATTATGGATGAAGTAGAGAAATAAAAATTTCTGACTCATATCATCTTTTGTGAGTTCTTCCACAAAAATTGGAATACATGTGATTTTATTTTCAAAATATGTTTTGAAACAACTGACATATTAATAGCCGAGCAAGTTGATACATTTCAAGGAACATTCAAATTTTGGGAGAAAAATATCAAGTACACAGCAATGGTGCTTAATCCCTTTTAAACCCAAAATGAATACCTTGAAATAGAGTTAGTACAACCAATTGAACAAATGACATCATTTAATTATAACCAATATCATATTCAAGAGAACGAATAACATTAAGATCAAAATTCTTTATAAACGAGATCAACAACCACAATTTAAGCCAACCGTTTATATGATACAGACTTTTCTTAAAGGAAAAACAGAACTAGGCATGTTCAGAAAAACCAAATAAATATGTCCACAAATATCCAGTGTAACCTATATTGGGTACATACCTCAAACAATGGTTCCTAGTGTATATACATAAAACTGGAACAAACTTTGATGCGCAAGGCCGGAAAGGAACAGAATCGGGCTGAGCTGCACCGGGCTAGGTTGGGTTGGTCAAAACGATATGGCCGGGTTGGTCAAGCCGAGCTGGACCGGTTGGTCGAACCGGGCTGGACCGGTTTGGTCGAGCCGAGCTGGACCGGGTTGGTCGGATCGAGGCTTGTCTTAGAATGAATCTTTAGGCCTACATATGACATATGTTTATATATATATTGTTTTATCATATGAGATATATTATTATAAAACATATATAACCATGATATGATATAAAATAGATTCAAAACAATTTCAAATTAGCTGATTTGAACAAATAGATCATGGAAAAGAAAAAGAAAATAGGGATATATTAAGATATAATTATTTTTTTCTTAATCAATCATGGAAAGAGAAAAAAAAATATAGGACATAATAGATCCAACTTATCTGATTTGATTCTAGCGATTTTAACATTAGCTTGACGACAACCGATCGCATAACCGCGTTGATGTAAATCATCTAGAAAAAAATATAACAAATCCAATCTAGCTCTGCGGCATAACATCGGGCATGATAACGTATTGTAGTAGAAATGTAGGGAAGACAAAGAGGCAAGATAGTTTTCATTCATCAGTTTCTTAGGGTTACATGGATACAATATATATAAGGGGAAACACTAGGTAACTAGATGGACCACACACCCATGGGTTGTAGGCCCTGTAACAAATGCATTATTAATTTATATTTCATATAGGGTCTACATAGGTAATCAAAAAAGTATTATCTTATAATTTTAGCGAATTATTAATTTGGCATGTTGTCCCCGACTCAGGACCGGCCAAAAATATTATTTAAGAGAGTTTATTAAATAATCGAGTATTAATTAAAAGAGTTTCTACTGTATATAGCTTAATTTAAATAATTAACAAAGATATTATCACAAACCCATTACTTGTTATTCGTTTTTGGTTGAAAAAATGAGAAGTAATCATCAAAATGAGTTGAAAATGGAAGTTGCAGAGAGAAGTTCGGCTAGGAATTATGTGAAAAACTTTTTCGAACTAGCCAAACTTAACTTTAATGGAGGTTTCTTTTTCCAGAGAAAAGTTCGGTTACGTCGCAAAAAAATGTCTCAGCCGAACTTTTAATTCGGTTACGTCGCAAAAAGTTCGCTTACGTCACAAAAAGTTCAGTTACGTCGCAAAAGTTCAGTTACGTCGCAAAAAGTTCTGTTACGCCGCAATTTTTTTCTCCTAACCGAACTGTTCTCTGAAAAACCTATATATTGAGTTCGGTTACGTCTCAATTTTTTTTCCTAGCCGAACTCTTAGTTCTGTTACGTCGCACTTTTTTTCTCCTAACCGAACTTTTCTCTGAGAGAAAAAACTCCATTAAATCTGAGTTCGGTTACTTGTGTTTTCAGAAACATTAGCCGAACTACACTTGCAGATGAGTTCGGCTACCTGTTCTTCAGATGCCGTAGCCGAACTTTTTTAACCAAACCGAAATCAATTTGTAAATTTTTCATTTTTAGGAATGTTTTGGCCAATTCAAGCACCATTAACTAAATTTGAAATATCTGTGAGTACCCAAAACTTCATACTCTTGTTGCGGCTCTTAAAGAAAAAGATCTAACTTTTTTTCTTCCAAAACTCTCATCTTCATCTTCTTCTTCTCCCTCTCAATAATTCTTCTTTTGCAAAAAATGAACTTATTAATTTAATCTCACTAATTATTACACTAACTTAATTAGAAAGGGTAATTTTGGTACTAAAATAAATATATGGATAAGGATGGCTCAAATTTATTTCGAATATCCACCCAAAAAAAAAAGGAATATTAGTCCCTCTCCAAAATGGAGTAGTGCCCAAAAAGAAAAACGCTTCTTTATTAAAGCTCTTGCATTCTCTTCTTATAAACTTTCTATTCATCCTAGGCCTAGAAATACAATTTCTTGTACACAAAACTCTTGCTCTGCCCCTAGGCATACAATTCATCCTAGTTTAACTTTCTATTCTTCTAGAGACGTCTGATTTGAAAATCTTGTTATTTCATGTCTGCATGTCCAAGGAAGTCATATAGTTAGCACCCGAATTTGATTCCATTCAAACATGAGAGTAAATACTCCATGTTATGAAATTTGAATTTGCCATGGCAGGATAGTATGTAGTATCCTTTAAACTCCTCGAAAAGAAAAAGGACTATTTTGTGTTTCCTCCCATTTAAAGATAGCTAATTAGCATTTCCTCCCTAAATAGATTGAAATTAGTGTTTCCTCCCATCGTTACATTTACCATCCATTGCTCGGTTAGCTGAGTCAACACTTGTGCACGCGTGGCATAAACTGTGCACGTGTTTCGTGACCTTCCCAAAATACCCTCCAATAAGAACCACTTCATAATCATCACCAACATACCCATCCGTAGTTGCAACCACTACTTCCTAATCTGGACCAGTTTATCAATATCATCACCTTCATTCACCAGCAGCTCCATCAACAACACAAAAACTCTTCTCCATATTCTCAACCACGACTGTATCTTCACTGGTATAACAATACCTCAGCAAACCCATTAAATCCATTGTTCTTCTCTAACACGACCCTCAATTTCATTTCTCAATCCCTTCACAGAATCCTAATTCCACCATCTACATCCTTGAGCTGCTGGTGTTCAGTTTCGACCAAAAAACCGTCTTCATCTCATTTTCAATTCCTTGATTCTCTGTAAGCCCCTTCTCCATTGTTGTAGCTTCATCTCTTACAACTCTGAATTCATATCCATCTGTCTCATCTCAGATTCCAAAACCATCAGTACCCATTGAAAGTTTGAAACTTACAAACATAAAAATCTTGATTTCCCATTCACGTCATTATTCAAAATTAAAAAATTCTAAATACAACCATGAATATCCATCAAAATGAAATCCAAATCGATTTCCATACTACAATCAGATCATTTCATTACATACACACAACGAATTTCAAATACAAATTCTCAATATATTCAGTAACAAACCACAAAATACTAACTAAATCACATTCATACATTGATTTACAGACACTAATCCAGATATCAATCGATTGAGCAAAAACAAAAAACAAAAATCCCCAAAATCTAATCGATTCACAAATTTCCAGTAAAAAATCAAACAACTATTACCAGAGAAATGCTGAGATAGTCTGGTTGTTGTTACCGGCGGCGGTGGGCGAAAATCAACCCTAACTTCATTTTATGTCAATCCATCTCTTGAATGCTCAAACAACACCCATCTTCGCAATCTAAATCAACCACTGAAACCCATTAATTTTACGACATCATCAACTTCTTGTAATCTCGGTACCATCTTGCTGCCAAATATTCATATTCGGATCAAACCCACTCTTAATTTCTTTTGATTGGATTGTTACATGAAGTTGCAGATGAAGAATTAGGGTTTGGTGCTAAGATTGATTTGAGTATCTGGGTTTGATGGTTCTGTCTAGGGTTTGAGTCGAATTCGAGATCGAGAAATTTGAATTTGGTAAATCGATGAATGATTGTGTAGGGTTGGTAGAAAGATGGATCTGGTGATTTTGAGCTGAATTAGATAAATTTAAGATTAATGTTAGTAGTCAGTTACAGATGGATAGTTAGGGTTTGTTGAGTCGAGCAGAGAAACAAACGAGGATGGTGGAGATGAGATTGTGCTACTACGATGAATGGGTGTTCTAAGTTAAAAGGAGTTGCCGATGATGCTGTGTTGCCATTGAAGATGCATACGAGCGATTAGAGTCTCAGTTTCAGGGAAGAAGATTGTGACTTTGATTTAATCTACTGAAAAAGATGAGGATATTTTGGTAAGTTCTTTCGACACGTGTACAGTTTATGCCACGCGTATATCCTTGCTGACTCAGCTAACTGGAAGTTGGATGGAAAATGTAACGATGGGAGGAAACACTAATTTTAATCTATTTGGGGAGGAAACACTAATTAGCTATCTTTAAAGGGGAGGAAACGCAAAATACCCAAAAAAAAAAAAAAAAAAAAAAAAAAGAAAAGTAACCATATATACTCTTTTATCCGTTATATGTGCTGAAAATACAAAATGCCCTTCGAATTGAGGTTGCAGACACTGCCATGCAGAACAAGGTACACTATGTCCCTTTCATTACACGGGTTCATCTACATAGATAGTGCCATAGGTCGGGTAGGTTTGCAAACATCTTTATTAGTTTCTTGAATGACAACAGCTCTTGCTTGCAAGATTTAACAACAAACTTCCAAGGGAGATGATAATGGTCCTTCTCCATACCACTATGCCCAAAACAAGAGACGAGAACATGGTATAAATCTCCCATGCAAAACAAAATTATGTACTTCAAGGTCGAACCCATGGAAGAAAACTACCTAAGTAGAGTTTGCGCCTTAGCTGCATCATTTTCAAGTACCAACCATCTTGGTTCCGCTTATAATGGGAATGATGGGGTCACTTAATTGATAGTTGCTGGTTGATGACGATGTGATATATTTTCGACCGTTCATTTTTTATCGATTTCATGTTAGCATGACTTAGAAACAGTGTTTTGATTCAAAAAAGACTTCAGCTAATCTAGGGATAAATTTGCACTCCATAATCATTATGATCACTAATTAACCATGAGTGTATAGTTAGTACGACATTAAATTACATGAGAACAAGAGACTTAAAAGCAGGCACATTCATGACTAGCATGTGTATAATAGAGATAAGAAGAGTATGACGTGTAGAGACACTGTGAGCTTAATTAAACTATATATGTCTCTCTGATCATGAGACATGGCCTATAGAAATTAAACACACCACATGTCTCATGTTCATTTCTTTCAGTATTTTTACTGTACAGAGATTCATTATTAATCATTCATATCCATATTTATATGATTTATGTGGCTTGACACCAGCTTTATTAGGGGTTGATATATACCAGTCCATCGATTCAATAATCAAAACCGTCGGGATTTTTTTGTTCTATATAGACCGGTATCCGCCCTTATAAATCATGCATATTCGTGTGTAGTTCAATCTTAAGGCCCTTTGGGTGAAAATGCGTCCACCTCTCGGAAAAAGCAGAAGATACATCGTTTATTAGCCACTTGTTTGCCGGTGATGACCAGATAATGCGTCACATACCCAACAGTACATTTCTTTGATTATTCATGAGCGTGCATCATACCAACAGCCTCTAGAAAAAATCCATTTGATGACACAACTAACCAATCTCGATCGATTATAATCTCAAAATTAATATGAAAGAGATCTATGCATTTATCATGATGATGCCTGTTTCCAAATTTACATTGATGAACTACCCTGATTTTGGATTTTACATGCAAATAGTAAAATCTTAATTGCACACCATTTACTTTCGTGGTCCTTATGTGTTCTATATATATATGCTTGATGATAAATTATGACCGACGATAAAGACGTTGTATGGACATTACTGAATTACGAACAAGTTAAACTCACATCACCTAGACATTATGATTCTGCTGCATTCTATCAGGTGCATGGTAAACTGTAGATGTGGCCCAAAACTACTGCGTGTATGTTTCGTCGGCGACCGCCCAAAGAAAAAAACGTCGGCAAAGAAAAGAAAACGTGGATGGACTTGTTAATTTATCGACATTCCTCGTTGAATCTCTTGTACTGTCAAAGATGTTGTTATTCCTTCTTGTATTCTTATCCTTTCTGGCAGCGGTTTTGTGTCAAATTGCTTTCCATTAGCTGGACAAAAACAAGTAATGAGACAAACAATATATCTACCGATGGTTTTCAACCAATTGGAACTATTTCAAAGTCCCATAGACATCAAGATCCAAAAGAAACTAAAATCTTTATATTGAGATTTGGGGGTTCTAGATCACGACTCTTCTTACTTATTACCATGATGCGTATTAGAGGTTCAATTTTTATGGGTCATTTTTGTTAATGAGGAAGGACCCTTTCGCATGTTCTCACATAATTTCACGCGTTGGAAGTTAATTTTCTGAGCAAAAACCAAACAATAACGGATTTGAAACTAATATTCTGAAAATATGTTGCTCTTACAAAGTTCTATGTTCCTACCGAAAATGAGTATATTCTGAAACATGTAACACCGCCATCTACTACTTTGAAAATGAACCGTTAAAAACATGGAGAAAAACTGCTTATTCTTTATCGATGAAGAGAAAGAAAAATATAAACCTCGATGAACAGGTGGATATCTAACACATCCATCGACTAAACAATCAAAATCTTGCGCCTTATAGACACTCAAATATATCCAAAATTCGAACTAAAAAAAACAACAACGAAAAAAAGAAAAACTAAAATAGAATACAACGAAAATTTGTAGGCCACTCAAAACACTGTATACAAAAATGCGATAGAAATACGAAGATTTGTAGGCCACTTAAAACACCAAATACGGACAATTTGTTCCAACGAAATGCGTGTTTTATCACTAAAAACAGCAGAATGCATGAGCAACAGTGTGCACCACCCCAATAAAAAACATAAACAAATACATCGATAAAAAAAAAAAACTAAATAAAACGAATAAGAAAATAGTGTATGTAAGTCAAAATAGCAAAAGCAGGAAATAATTTAACAAAAACAAGTCAGAAAAAATAAATAAACAAAATTCTTCATGGAAGAATAGATAATTTTCCATTACTGCAGACAGTGTGAGCAGAGAGTATTGGAAGATTCTTACGACGATGACACACCCACACAACAACCTAGAAAATTAGAAACAATAAAAATAAATAAAATGATTTTCATTCATTCCGCCCACCTTCTTATTTATGTTTCCATGGTCGCTTTCTGATCACCATAACGTGTGCATGCACCACGCTCTGGGTTTGGATCTCATAAGTTAATTTATATTACCTAGTATAACAGTATGGGTGATCTGATGCATCCATTGCTGAATTGTGAGCATCACTACTACAATGCAATAATGGCGGCATCCAATGGCAGGTACAAGTAGTACTGGTGGTAGGTCAGTCCGGTCGATGACCATGGTAAATTTGGTGGTGATGGGAGTAAAAGAACAGCGATGAAGAGGATACTCACGCAACACCGGCTGCGTTGGTTCGGGCATCTCCAACGGAGACCACCTGAGGTCACGGTACGAGTAGGACGCATCGGACGAGCCGAAGGGAGAATGAAGAAACGAGGACGACCGAAATTAACCTGGGATGAACTGATTAAACGGGATCTCAAGGACCGAGGCTTGGAGAGAGAATTGGCGCTCGACAGAACAGCGTGGAAGGCAGCGATCCACGTGAAAGAGGTATGTACTTGAGGTGCATGGCTAGACCCTTCTCTACCTTTTGATTTTTTGTTAGAGGCTTTCTCTCTTAGTAGGACTGTGCAAACCGTGAACCAGTAAACCTCCTTGGCAGAATTGTGAAAGGGGGAATCCCTCAGTAGCTCTGCAGCTCGCAGGATCGTGAAGGGGAATCACCCTGTAGCCCTGTAACCGTGACATGGAGTACGTGGACCCATCACCTAAATGGTCGCGAATGCGTAATCCCATGAAGGTGATGGACTATTATCACCCTCTGTACCAAAACCGAACAAGACATGGAATGCGTCAAGGATTTCCCTACCCACGGATGGGTTGCGTCGCGACGTGCTGGCAACCTGTGTAAAAACTTCGCGGCATATATGGAGAGACCTATCGTTACGTGATACTATCTCTGCTCAACCTGGTACTTGCTAGGACAAGAGCTTTGTTTTTGGTTTTGGTTTTGGGAATAAAAGAATCAAAAACAAATACTAGTTGAGTTAGTATTTCGTTATCTGACTATTTTTTTTTTCTTTTAATGGTTTACCTAGTGAAGGTGTTTCCTTTGCTTTGCTTACAAAATAGGGTATTTTCTGCAGTGAAAAAGAAAACAAGTAAATTAGGTTAGGCAGGTAATTAATGTGCACTAAGCACTAGAAATAGACAATTAGCTAAGGGTCAACGAACTAATAACGCGGGGTTAATTTCAATGACCCACTATAATCTCATGTTCAATACTTTTTCATTTTAAAATTTACCACTTGTGGAAATTACTGCGTTGTACAAAGGTTAGCAACTAATATCAAGTGTATCTAGAATTCCCTGTGAGATCTAGTTCTTTGTCTTGCTATCCAAATTACCAGCTAATTTTGATGTCATGAATCATTAGATTCCGAATTGGTTTTCAAAATTTTCCACACTAGGCGAAGTTACTTTTAGATAACCATTCACCCGTTAATATTCTTTGACTTTTGGAAGTTAAAAAAACAAGAAGTCAACTTCTTGGATATCGAATTTCAAAACTAACTTTCTGTAAAACAAAATAGTTCAACTTCTTCTTTTTTATTGATCGGTAAATTTTTCTGGTGCTGACGAATTTCAATCTCAGATTACTGGTATCATCATCCAATGACTTTACCATTATACTACAATGACACCGGTAAAATAATACAGTTCTAGTGACTTTTGACTTCTGTTTTGGTGCCGGCAATATAGTTCGACTTCCAATTTTTGATTCTGATATCCAAATGTCGATGTTAATAAATTTTAGTTCTAGTGATTGTTTTTCCTAGAATATTGTTTTTCCTAAAATGTTCCATATTAAGGTGAGCTAGAGAAAGGTGAATCTATGCATAATTCT
Source organism: Papaver somniferum (assembly GCF_003573695.1). Lineage (NCBI taxonomy): Eukaryota > Viridiplantae > Streptophyta > Magnoliopsida > Ranunculales > Papaveraceae > Papaver > Papaver somniferum. The sequence goes on along the minus strand of NW_020624377.1, from coordinate 3,981,475 downwards.
CTTTTAGTCACTTCACTCTCTCAACTTGCAGGGGATACATATGATATCACAATCTTGAACTTTATTAAATCAACTAATCAACTTTCAAGCCCTTAATAATTTTAATCAATTAACAAAACAAAGAATCTAATAAATCAAAAAAAATGTCGATTTCCAGCTATGATGATGGATTTAAACCCTTTTTCGAACCCCACCCTCCTTCTCCCATTGAACTTGACTTTCTCCACATTCTCATTCTTCTCATGGATTCACACATCAGTTCCCACAGTGGAGTGGAGTCTCCATTTGGACTCACTCAAGGTCGACCCAACGAGTGAGGCTGGCTGGCTGCTAACCTTCAACCTTCTATATGATCACAGGAAGACTTCACGGAGAGAAAACACCGACACGTTAGGCAGCCTGCATGGTCCACCGACAAACGCGTGGGGTCCACATCCACATCTGCTTCGAATATTTATTTCTTTTAGGTATTTAGTGATTGTCGAATATACCCTCCTTTGCTTCTTCTCCGGTTTTTGGTTCTCCTCCTCTATGTTCACATGTGAATTTAGAGGGAGATTGTTGATAAAGATCAGTCATGTTATGATTTTCTCCCAATTATTTGGTAAATGAAAATGAAAGATGTAAAGCCTTATCCAAGTCATAATCAAATTCCGGTAAAAGACATATGTCACTCTCCTAAAAAGAGGTAAAGCTTTAGGTTAGGGTTGATTTTCACGGTTCAAACGATAATTTGGTAAGCATTTATGTTACATCTGACCCTTGTTATTAAAATGCAAGTAATTTAGAGTAGAAAATGCTTTTTGTATTGCATTTTAATTTCGCTTATATTTACTAAACGATGTGGTTTTAAATATGTGAATGATAAAATTACGGAAGTCTTAAATGCAGAATGTTAACATTGTATATGTGCATTTGAATTACTAAAAATGCACACATCGGTGCTTCTAAATTTCTTGTCTTTTCTTTGTTGAAGAAAATCGTACTGAAATTTGTCGTGGGGTGAATTTAAAATTAGTAAAACTTTTAGGGTTCTAGTTTAATAATAAGAAACTTCTTAACCTTAACTAATCACCTTAGTCAATCCCGAGTTTGTTGCAAGTAAATATATTCCGTTATTTGGTTAACAGAAGCCGAACACTCTGATATTCCAACAGCCAAATCTACTAGGTGTCGCCTCCTTATTAGCTAGATTATCTCCCCACTGCTAAATCACCTCATTAATTTCACTTCCCAATAACAAAAAAATTAATCACTGCTGTAACTTTAAAATGATTCGCTACTTCTAGGAGTATCAAGGTTGAGTAATCCAGTAAGACCGACCCTTACAGCTAATGCAGTACCTTAAATCCATAGGGTCATAAAGACCATTTATACACGTGTACGGTTGATGTTCAACCAAAGTACATTAAATAGATAAAGTAAGATCCACAGAATTACAGTTAAGAGCTTTAGCTTTTCAGATAGCGTGTTTATTAAGGCGATCTCACGTTTCCGACTGTGTTAATTTTTTTCATTCATTTCACTTCCATTTATTAAGTAAAAAAATGGAGGTACCTTCATATAGTTTCTGATAAATCAATCAACTCAATCTCAAACCCACCCTTCCTCTATAAAAACGCGTTCTTTTCAGCTCAGAGAAAACAAAGAAGACAAAGAAGATGATGATGATGATGGTGAGGCAGTACTAGTGAAAATAGTCACGAAAATCAATCAAATGATGTAAGGGAGTTTCATAAAATCAGGAAGAAATTTTTCAAGGGATTTTTTGTCATTGTCTATTTCAAAGGTAAAATATTTTTAATTTGATTTTGATTTTCATTAATGGTTTTTGTTGCTACTCAAATGACTGTGTCAGTTAGAAGTGTGATAAGCTAAAACCCAAAATACTCCACCTCCCTCGGCCTGTCAATCTCATAGTCAAAGGCTGGATGGATATGGATTTGGTTTCTTATATAAAATAAAAATCTGGGTTTTCATTAATTTGTCAATTTACTTACTCTCTGGGTTTTAAGTTTTAAGGAGATAGCTACTTAACTCAACTTACTCTCTGCTACTGAAAAAAGAAAAAAGCTTTCATTTTTATGGGTTTTTGGGGTTTCCAACTTGAAATTAATTGAATGGGTTGATTTAATTTACTTGGGGTGGTAGATTTTGATGTTTTAAATCTGGGTTTCTGTGATTATATACTGTTACATCTGTGAGTCTTTTTTTTCCGAAGACAAGCAAGAAAGACAATAGGGTACAGTGTTGTGTGTGATTTAAAAGGTAATAGTACTAGGGAGGAATAATTTACAATGTTCATTTCAATCACAATTCATGTTTTTGATTTTGTATTTTATTAATTTCTCGGATCTAATTTTGGATTCAGTACTTGCAGAGTCACGGATCTTGCTTAAAGATTATCCAAACTTTTGTTAGTATTAGCTGTATTTATTCGTTTTAGATAGTGATGAACTGATGATTGTGTTTGTGTGTATTTTTGTAGAGTGAAGAATGTCGAGACCACTTCACCGAGGAGTATCGGGTGGTGGCCGGAATGCTGAGTGTTGTGATTACACATGGGATTCACAAATGAAAGATAAAACAGATAAAGAAGATGTAGAGAAAAGGCATTCACAAGATCACATGTCTTTATCTTCGCGTTGCCTAATTGGTTTGGTATTTCCTGATAATTCAACATCGAAATGTGGTAGCTTAGGAGGAGAAAATGGGTTTGGATCAGATCCTTTTAATATGGGGAATTCAAGGAATCGGCAGAATTTGACGATGAGTTTTCTCAAATTTAGTTTAATTCTTATTGTTATTCTTGCACTTTCTGGTTCTCTTTGGTGGACTATTGCTCTATCGAATTCTACCAGAGGTAATATCTTTAGAGGTTACAGACGGCTTCAGGATCAACTCATTACTGATTTATTGGATATTGGAGAGCTCTCCATGGGTTCAGCGAGGTTAAAAGAGGTTGATTTCTGCTTTGAAGAGTCTGAGAATATCGTTCCGTGTTTTTTCAATGTTTCGAGTGATCTAGCCGTGGAGTCTTCTAAGGGAGATGCTGTTGAGCGTCAGTGTGAATATGGGTCAAATCAGAATTGCTTGGTGCATCCACCTAAGAACTACAGAATTCCTCTTAGGTGGCCTACTGGAAGAGATGTTATTTGGGTTGCCAATGTTAAAATCACTGCACAACAAGTTCTTTCCTCTGGAAGTTTCACAAAGAGGTTCGTAGCAAAAAAATTCTTCATTTTTAATTCAATGGGTTTGTCTGTTTTGACAATTGTTTGATGAAATTCTTCAATTTCACAGGATGATGATGTTAGACGAAGATCAGATATCCTTCCGTTCTGACTCTAGTATGTTTGATGGAGTTGAAGATTATTCGCATCAAATTGCTGAAATGATTGGGCTCAGAAATGAGTCTAATTTTATTCAGGCCGGGGTAAGTGGAATTTCACACTATTTTTATCCATTTTCTCCTCCCTAAATGCTTGAAATTAGTTTTTACTGGAACCAATCAAGTACAACTTTGCTAGGAACAGATTTCCCTGAAATCAGTAGTCAGTTAAAGATACTTTAGTGGATGCCATGATTTTCTCCCATGTCATCACAGAACAAATTTCAAAAGCAGTATGGAATTTTGTTGGGACCATGTTGTTTTCATGTTCTTTTCTGTGCATGTTCTGACTCAGCTTTGTTACGAGTTTGCTGACTCAAAAAGAAATACCTTCAAAGTATTGTTTGCATAATGCCATGTGGCTTACTTGGTACCAGTTCTGGTGCCTCGTGACTGACTAGCATTCATGATATCAGCAACCATTTGCTACAGCTTATTCTACCCATTTAGACCAATTCTGGATCACATTGTACCTGCGTGTGTTGTTCAATATGATACTGACCTTGCTCACTTAGGCCAAAAGTTCGGCTATTGGAACATGTGCTTGTGTTATTTGACCTTTATCTCTTAAGCTCTTGATATCTAAATTTGCACTCTAATATGCAGGTCAGAACTGTTTTGGATATAGGGTGTGGATACGGTAGTTTTGGAGCACATCTCTACTCGAAACAACTAATTACCATGTGTGTTGCAAATTATGAGACTTCGGGCAGTCAAGTTCAGCTAACTCTTGAAAGAGGTCTTCCTGCTATGATTGGTTCTTTCACTACAAAGCAATTGCCTTACCCCTCTCTTTCTTTTGATATGTTGCACTGTGCAAGATGCGGAATCGACTGGGATCAGAAAGGTACTTTTGGATACATTGTTTATATGAATTTATTAGTTGGCCAGTTCAAATTGAAACAATTTTGGTTTTTGATCACCAAAATTCCTGTTTTGAAAAACATTGCAGAGTTTAGTATAGCTAATATCCTTAATAATATTTATATGTGTAATATGAAATGCGCCATTATGCTTATAAACTTACCAAATGAGGAGTCAATGTACTTTTTATAAGTTCAGATAAACAGAGGAAGAGTATGTCGTTCGAATAAACATATATAAAGCTCACTTGTCATGTGACAAGACTTGTCTCTGTATTGGAAATATGAAATTTTAACTTTCTTTCTTTCTATTTATTTTTTGCAGAGGGTATTTACTTGGTTGAAGCTGATAGAGTTTTGAGGCCTGGTGGATATTTTGTATGGACTTCACCTATAACTAATGCTCAAAGGTCAATACGTAATAAAGAGAAACAGAAGAGATGGGCATTTATTCAAAGTTTTGCAGAAAATCTTTGCTGGGAAATGCTGTCACAACAAGATGAAACTGTTGTATGGAAAAAGACTAGTAAAAAGGACTGCTATTCTTCTCGGTAAGCAATAACTTAAACCACCACTCGGAAACGTAAATTGGTAGAGCTTTATTTATGGGATTACTTCAACAGTTCCTCACATAGTTTCTCATTTGTCTATGTTTCTAGGAAGTCCGGGCCTTCTATTTGCAGTATGGGACATGATGTTGAATCTCCATATTATCGAAGACTCGAGCCGTGCATTGGAGGAACTCGAAGCCGCCGATGGATTCCCATTGAAGAACGGACAACTTGGCCTTCAAGGGCAACATTGAACTCGACCGAACTTAATATTCACGGTAACTTTGTTGCTTAATCTCGTTACAATCATTTGCCTAAACCTGAAGATAGATTGTTACCTACAATAGTTGATAACAAATACATTCACCTACCATGATTACTCTTCTACTTATCTAACTAAAGATTCAATGTCTGTCAGGTGTACATCCAGAAGAATTTTCTGAAGATTTGCTAAATTGGAATTCAGCTGTTCGAAATTATTGGTCCCTCCTCTCACCCCAGATATTTTCAGATCATCCAAAGAGACCTGGCGATGAGGATCCGTCTCCACCTTATAACATGCTCAGAAATGTGCTAGATATGAATGCTCGGTTTGGTGGTTTAAATTCTGCTTTACTTGAAGCTGGGAAAACTGCTTGGGTAATGAATGTTATCCCTACAAGTGGTCCAAACCATCTTCCTCTTATCCTTGACAGGGGATTGGTTGGTGTCTTACATGACTGGTAAGCATGAATGTCAGAAATTTAGTTGTCACACTGAATAGAAAAATCCTAGGAGAAAAAACAAAAAGTAATAACACAATCTTTTCTGGGTCCTGTGAATTTATTTTGTTTAATCAAACATTGACATTCACGGGATTGTGATCAATTATTAAACAGATGATTCTAGCTTTTACTGATTCCTTTTCTGCTGTTCATATGTGGAGCCAAAATGTGATCTGATTCTGTTGACTTCTCGTGTGAACGACTTGCCATAGGGATTAACTGAAGTAACTGAATTTTTCAAAGCATTCTTATAGTCTATATTTGGATGTCTTGATTCAGGTGTGAAGCATTTCCAACATACCCAAGAACTTACGATATGGTGCACGCAAAGGGTTTGCTGTCATTGGAAGCAAGTCAGAAACGTAGGTGCACCACACTTGATCTGTTTACAGAGATTGATCGGCTTCTGCGTCCTGAGGTAACTATTCCAATAGCCTTTTCTCCTTTCTTGCATAGTCATTGTACAGCAGTGCGTCATTTTTACGAGGAAATGCTCACACAGCGAATGCATTTGAAACCTGTAATTTTTGTTCTTTAGAGTGTAAATTTTAACGAAGTCTTGCGTTGTGGTAATTCCAGGGCTGGGTTATTCTCCATGACAAGACGAGTCTCATCCATACAGCCAGAGCACTTGCTACAAGGTTAAGATGGGAAGCGCGGGTCATAGAGATTGAAAGCAACAGTGAGGAGAAACTCCTTGTTTGCCAAAAACCTTTCTTCAAGAGACCGTGAAAACAATAGAAAATCCAAGAACAAACTTTGGACAAGTACATAATTTTTTTGGAAGATTCATTTTAGGCTTTCTGGATCGAGGTTTGTTAGATATAGTAACAATTAAGGATCTGCCACTGAAAGAAGAGGATACTGAGAGTTTTTTGAAGTTATCTCAAAAAGAAAATGAGAAACAAAAGAGAGAATTACATTTGTGAAAATGAATCACAAAATACCTGTGAGCAATGGCCGCAAGGTGTTCATAGGGTCGCTGTAATTAGCAAAAAAATTATTCAGAAATTAGGATAGATTTTCATTATTTTTTCTTCTTATTCTTCTAATGCTTATGTTTCAATACAACAATACGTTCACGATTATTTAAATTGTTATGAATATTACAATAATAAACAAGTTTATGCTTGATGCAGTAGCAAAATCTCAGTGTTGGCTGATCTTTGCAGCAAAGTTCAGTTGGTCATAATGCTTCTTCTTCTTTTCTATCTTTGGAAAAGAAGTTCACAAAACACCCATCCAATGCTGAACCCAGAACTGCAAAACTCCTGCCCCGGAAACCACCTCAAGGTGTTCATTCACAGACAGTCCCTCACCAGCATACTGTGAAGCGCCATCTAGATTAGTTCTCCTGTAAACTGTTAGAAAAAAGTTTGTGTCATTCATGAAACTTCAAAGAGATTGGCCATTGTTTACCACTAGCAAACTAATCAGAGCTAAAAGAAAAATGACACAATTGATTCCTTAATCATTTCTAATTACATATCCAAATCGAAGTTAAAGATACTAGTACTACTAGCCAAAATGTCTGTCTAATCAGATTGTTCCATCATCATCCTTTACAAGTAATTCATTTTTAGGGCTAAAATTTCAACAAATAAACACCAATTACATCTTCTTCCTTGGGGTAATACTAATTATTCATCATCTACATCTCTTTTGGCAACCAAACATAAGAAGAACAAGAAGCATTTCTAGGATTATTAACGTATCTTCCATGCTTCTGGATATTCTGAATCCTAAATTTGTCACCATCTTTCACTCCAGTTTGTTTCTCAGCCTTTGATTTCATCTTCCTATTATTAACATTCACATCCCCAATTCGTTTCTCAATTTCCTCCTCCACTTTTTGATTCATCTCAAACTTCTTATCACCAACCTCTAATTTTCTTTGCCTTCTAGTCTTGAATCCACTGGGTTTTGTATCAGGAGGAATTAATTTTTCTTCATCAACACTATTAACATTAAGATCCCCAATTTTTCTCTCAATTTCCCCCTCCACCACTTTTTGATTCATCTCAATCTTCTTATCAGCAATCCCTTTAGCCTCAAAATTTCTTTGCCTTCTAGTCCTGGATCCACTGGGCTTTGTATTTTCTTTTTCAATTTCAATTGATTTGGTCTCTGATTCTAGGGTTTGAGATTCCAATTCTAGGGTTTCTTTCTCATAATCCTTCTTCTTCTTCTTCTTTCCCCACTTCTTTTTCTTTTTCTTCCCCTCTTCCAGATTTTCATCCTCTTTGGATTCAGCAACAATCTCTTGTTCTTGTTTATCACCAATCACTTGATCATCATCATCATCAGGATATTTCTTCTTTCCCTTTCCCCATCTCCTATTTTTTTTCTTCCCCTCCTTTTCCAGATGTTCATCCTTGATTTCTGCTACTTCAGCAACAATCTCTTTTTTGATCTCTTCTTCTTGTCTATCACCAATCACTTGATTAACACCATCATCATCATCATCATCAGCAGCAGCATATTTCTTGAAACCATTTCTTCTTGTTCTAGAAGGTTCACCACAGAGAAGTGTTCTAGTTCTGAGAATCTGATCTCTTCTAATAATCTCTCTTCTCAATCTATCTTCTTCTTCCCTTTCTCTCTTCATCTTTTCCTCTTCCTCCTTCTGCCTCTTCTCTTCATCATCTTTCAATTTCTTCAATCTCTCCTCTTCATCTTCTTTCAATTTCCTCAGTCTCTCCTCTTCTTCAAGCCTAAACCTGTATTCAGCTTCAGCCTCCTCTCTGATTTTGAGTTCTAACTCAGCTTTCTCCTTCTCTCTCAACTCTTTTAAATGCCTCAGACTTACATAGTTTGGTGGTAACACAATCTTCGTCTTCCAATCCATCTTTCTTCTTTGATTTATTAAATCTCCATTAACAAGAAACTCTGCGAGCTCTGAAAGCTATTTTTCTTTATAAAAAAAAAGGGTTTTAAAGAAAGAGAGAGAGTAAAAAGTAAGAAGTAAATACCCTTGGTGGAAAGTGGAAAGCCGATGGGTAATTAAAATTGACCGTTTACTTCCTCAAATGGGCTATTCCATCCAATGACGCATTGCTAGCTAAGACTTCCATTTTTATTTGCTTTTTTTGAATTTTCTTTGAGAATTTTTGAGAAGAATGTTAGGAATTAGGAAAGATGCTGCTTTTGGAGTTTTGGTGGGTGTTTTCACTTTGCAGTTGCACACCACTTATTATTCACCTAGATGACAAGGACAAAATTGAAGTCAAGTGGTACAGAGCAACCCAAAAACCGTGAGGTCCTTCCGTAGGTCATAGTTCCCAACTGAAGGCAGGTCTGGGGTGTTTACTTTGTAACAGGGAACTACAAAGGCTCATAGGGGCAATGAGGATAGTTGTTTGTCTAAGCAGGCAGAACTACTGGCCCTGACTTCCCTTGGCAACAACTGGCCATGCTGGACGCCGTTTGAAAAAATAAATTACGCTAGTAAACAACAAACAGGTTCATTTTCAAATACATGCTAGAGAAATAGCGGACCGCACCAATGGTGCAAGTTTATGTTATAAAAGATGCTAGAGTATGCTGGGGGACCAAATGGCTTCGCATGTTCAGCTGTTGCTAGAGATAACAATAGGCCTTTCAGAGGCTGTAAAACTGAAGCTTTCACTTTCGGAATTCCTTTAGAAGCTGAAGCCTGCTGAGCACTCATTGCTTTGGAGCTAGCTGTAGAAGATGGAGGGGTTCACTAATATCATTGTGGCAAGTGATGCTCTGGGAGTAATAAACATTCTGAAGAAAAATAGCCCCGACTTCCCTTGGCAACTGAAAAATCAGATTAACAGGATCAGAGAATTGCTCCATACTTCCGAAAGGAAGACATTGAGTTTGTTCATGTATTTGCTCTAAAGAGTAATATGATCTTAATGGTCATAGAGTTCTAAAATGTAAATGTACAAAGAGGTATAGTTCGAAATTCAAATTGACTGTATCCAGATTCGTTGAATATCAGATGGTGCAATCTTGTAAGTGTTCCTTCTAGCAAAATATTTGCATCTGAAGATTTGGCTCAAGTGGTCTTCAAGCACTCCTGCCATAGCTTGAACAGATGATCCATTTGTGAACAGTGGCCGACAAACAACTGGAATCCCTGCAACTTAAGTATGATTCAGCATTAGCAAATTTGGATACTCGTGTTAAGTGTCCTTACATAATAAAAGTGGGAGGATTCATTAATTGGTGGCAACCTTCCCATAGGTTTAGGTTGGCTTGTTACTGAAAATGGATTGACAATTGCGCAAAATTGAATCTTGACCTGGAAGTTGAATTATTTAACCAGTATTGGTGTAACATTATGCTCTAAATATAACACATTTATAACACGCATTATCTAACACTTGCACACAAAACTCCCTAACTTATTCACTTCAACCAAAGTTATTCCTAATTATGAAACCACCAAATTGTCATACATTTATGTGAAAATAAAATGTTTAGAAAGGAAAAGTGAAACTGGTGGGATGATTTTTATCATGTAATCATTCTTGAGTTGGATGATGATAATGGCGGATCTGAAGGAGTGGAGAATTCATCCCCCCCAGTTACCTTTAGATCCTGACCAACACCCCACTGACTTGACTAGCACAGCAAGCCAAGGGCTCTCAATTTCTTTTGCTATGCAGGTGAACTTGTTGTCACATGACATAAGATCCGAAACTGTGTAGCATTTTCCCGCACCTGACTGGAGTCCTCCTTTTGTGAGTTAAGGTTCTTAGTTACCACTTACCAGATGGTATGTGCCCTCTATCCCCCCTTTGTTTGCAATTAGTGTCTGAAGCAACATAATTTATGCCAGGCCTAACCTAAAAGATAGCACACTATAACAAAGGGAAAAAAATCAATCCCAGCAACACCTTAATAGTTTCAAACTCTCAAAATGACATTGAGTTACGTAAACGGGATTATAGGTTGCAGAATCCAATTTATTTTACCGCTACTAGTTATATTAGTTGAAACTTAAAAGGACCGATAACTGCAGCTTACTTATATCAGCATAGGTATAAATCATCAAAATCTGGTTTATTTTTTAATTGGAGGAATTCAGTGGACAAGCTGTCATCCAATTTACCTAATGTTAATAAGGAAATCGCAAGCGTTCCCGTAGCTCCTGGAGTACGTATTGCCTCCTGCACATATAACATTTATGATGAAAGTATTGTCATGTAACGTAAAGGTTGAATGAGATGAAAATACATCTTATCCAACACATTCAAGGAGTTTACTAATGTTAAGCAACTGCACCTTTGGCGTAACCGTTTCAACATTCCAACTTTACTACCAACTGTCTCCTTCCTGTTTAGCAGATTCAAATAACGTCTTAGATCTGCATCTGTTATCTTTTTAAGATGTAGGAGCTTTCCGGATTCTGCACAAGCAAATAAACAATTGAGTAAAATTTCATCAGCAAATTCACATTACAACTACTAATGCGAAAATAACAAATTCGTCCTATCGTAGAGTGGATTTGGTCCACCAGAATTCCTTTGTGCATCCATAATGCCTTGACGAACCCTATAATCTTCTGAAACGGATACAAACTTGAGTATGAAACTCTAAAAACCCCCAAAAAATGATTAATTACCAAGCCAATTTGATTACCTTAGGTTTTTTGAAGTAAATTGATTTGCGTAAATGAGATTTAATTTCTTTCAGCTTCTGCTCCGACTCCAGTTGTGTTTCTCTGACTACAAATGCGAAGAACAAGTATTAGCAATTCTTCGATTATTAAGAATTAGATTCAAATGCAGTCTAAAAAGAAAAATTAAAGCTTACGATAATCGAGAAAACGATGATAAACAGGATAATTCCAGGTTCAGAGGTTCTTGAAACTAATCTGTATTGAATAACTGAATCAATGTCGAAACCCTTGAGAATTTTCAGAATAATCTCTACTGGGAGACTGTCCAGATTTCCCATCAAATTCTTCTTTTGTTGAAGAAGAAACAAAGATCTAGCTAAGCCAATTACAAATTCAGCTCTAGGGTTTTAGAGGCTGAAAACCGCGGTGGAGAAAGAATAACCGACGAATCTCTGAAGGCTGAGCCGGCAGGAAGTTACCTGGAAGGAATACATCAACCCATTTTGCTCCGAAAATGCAACCAAGGTATTGATGTTTAGGAAACCTGTTTTGAATTTTTTTTTTTTTTTGAACATACTTACTCATTATCCCAACTACAGTGGGTTATAAGGGCTGTCTAAATGGTTGTGTAATTACCTATATATCCTTAGACATTTAAACTACTAAAGTGACCTTATCCTTAAAAACCTAAAATCAAAAAACAAAATCACATTCGAACTTAAACTTATTCTCTTCTGCTCTAGATTTAAAATCAAAAATTGAAATCGACATTTTTTTCATTGCCATAATTAATTACCGATTTATGAAAATTTGACCGTCTATTAAACATAGATATAAGATAACTCGCACAAAGAAAGCATCACTAGGTAGGCGTTCAAATTCTTCTGCTAATCCGTTAATTGAAGAACAAAAAGAAATTGAGGTGTTGAAACTGAAACTCAACCAAGTGAAGAACAGTTCGACTTAAAATTGGGATGAACTAGCAGCCGAACTTCACTCTGTTCGTCACCCTGAAGGTGATTAAGAACAGTTCAGCTGGTATGCTTATTTCAATTATCAGCCGAACCTAGTTTAATATATTTAGCGAACTACAGTTTGTCTGATTCGATAATATGAAAATAGAGCCGAGCCATACAATAAGGTATACGGTTATTTTTCTCAGGTTCGGATGATTCGAAAATCTATTAGTATTAGCCGAACCTTATGAATACAAAGAATAAACTTAAGGTTCGGATATCTATTAAACGAGTTCGAATGAGCCGAACCATAAACAAAAATTCAATACTTGGGTTGGGCTTTAAATTTATAAGCCGAATGATTCTTCGCGCGTAAAGTTCGTCCTTTAGTTTTCAGCCGAACTCAAAACAGATCTCGGAAAAAATCAAAAAATTTGATGAATTCAACCTAAAGAAAGGAGACTAAACATCTTATTCAATTATACATGTGTATTATTAGCATAAAGTTCCTCATCATCCATTTTGAATCACAAAATTCTTAGATTTCTTATAAATCTCTAAAATCTAAGTTTTTTTCACTTCTTCTTCCTCTCAAAGCCCCAAACTCTCTCACAAGAAATCATATTTTTCTTATTAATTATTGAACTTTAATCAATCTTTAACAATACTAGTTAATCACAATCATTGACATCTAATCATAATACTAACACTAACTAAATAAGGGTATACTTGCCATTATTAAAAATGGGTGGATAAGGGGTGATGGATTTTTTTATCCAGTGACCCTATTTTGTCACCATTTGGTATTGTTAGAGCACTGCTCGGTCAAACTCGCATGCGTTGCTATCTCAAGCATGTTTGTCAATGTTAGTGATCAAAACTATAAGTCTTGATTTCTAGTCTACTATAGCTAAGTCTCGGACTAGGATAGTAAGTGTAGTTGAGCTCAAGGACTCCATGACGATTCATCATACAAGACGAAGATCTACTCAAGGAACCCGTGGAACTTCTCGAAAAAAAGGTATGTGGAGACTTGAACTTATCTGTCCCTCAAAAGTCTATCTATTATATCTCCTACTCTTTGAGACAAAAGTCGTATGCTATATATATAGACCATGATTATACACATTTGGTATTTCGAGCCGAGTATACCTCGCCTATCCATATCTCGAAATATGTGTTGGTAAGATTTTCGCTTCGACCAAGTTTATCTTTACCTAGTGACGAAAGTCATGATATGTTTCAATCACTTTGAAAATTGCTTTGACGAGAAATAGTGTAATTAACAAATATATAACGTCCTCTAAGAATGTTTCAATGATTGTAATGAGAGTTTAGATTACATAACCAATGGATTCCTTGAACCGAAGTTTTCGAACCTTGTTGATCAAGATAACCAGAAGTATGGCAAGTGCCAAGTCCGCGAACCCAGTCCGCGAACTTCCGAAGTTCTTAAACCCGAGAATTTCTGCTGGAGTTGACAAACTACTTGAGTGAGATAAGTCCGCGAACCCAGTACGCGAACCGGCGAAGTTCTCATCAAGAGAATTTTTGCTGGAGTTTGTAAACTCTATCCGGTGTATTAAGTCCGCGAACCTAGTCTGCGAACTTGAGAAGGTTATATATCTAAAGATGATTTCTGAACTTAATCTTAAAAGACTAAGGAATGCATTTGCGAACCGTGGCTATTAAGGTTCATGAACCGATTCGAGTGAATCAAATCATCTTTGATTTAATTGTGTCTTGTGTAGTTACATAAGATTTCCTTGCAATGGAAAAACTCTCTAACTAGTTCATTTGAGTCACTTGAACTAGTTATGGTGAAGAAGAACATGGTTGGTATGAAATGATCATATGGTTAACCTTTCGGTTAAACATTGTTGAACCAACAATGCACACGTTTGGGTACGGTTAACAAACCTAGAAGTGTGCAGTTCATTTGTGTATAACAAGCTAAGTTTCGATCTAACGGTTGAGAAATATTAGCTTGAATCTAAATCAGGTTTTCATCTAACAATGGATATTGATTGCTTTGTAACTAAGGAAAAACCCTGATTTGAAATACTATATAAGGGGACATCTAGCAACTATGCAAAACTAATCCCCACGCCTTACGTGTAATACTAGTTTGCGTGCTAGAGTCGGCTCTCCTTTAACCTTTGGTTTTCTTCTTCTAAAACCAGGTTAACGACTTAAAGACTTCATTGGGATTGTGAAGCCAGACCGATACTACTTTTATCGTAGTTGTGTGATCTGTTCTTGCATCTTCTATCGTAACAGTACAATCATATTGATTGGCTTGAGATTTTTTGATTTCTCCGATAGGAAAGATATAAAAAGTAATCAGAAACATCTTCGCCTCATTTTTTGTGATTCCGCAACATCTTGTTTTGCTACCATACGACTAAGATTGATGTGAGGTGATTGATTAATCTAGGATGTTCTTCGGGAATATAAGACCGGATTATCAATTGGTTCATGTTCGCCTTTATTATTATCAAAAGACGGAACAAAAACTTTAGAATTTTTCTGTGGGAGACAGATTGATCCTTTGATAGACTTGTCTGTGTGAGACAGATTTGTTTGTTGTTAAAGCCTGCGATTTTGGGTCGTTGCAACTCTTAGTTGTGGGTGAGATCAGCTAAGGGAATCAAGTGTGCAGTATCTTGCTGGGATCAGAGGCGTAGGAGTACAACTGTACATTGGATCAATGAGAGACTGATTGGGGTTCAACTATAGTCCAGTCCGACGTTAGCTTGGAGTAGGATAGTCTCTGTAGCGGCTTAATACAGTGTGTATTCAATCTGGACTAGGTCCCGGGGGTTTTCTGCACCTGCGGTTTCCTCGTTAACAAAATTTCTGGTGATTGTGTTATTTCAGTTTCCGCATTATATTGTTTATCTTTATAATTAAAATAATACAGATTGTGTGTTTAGATCATCAATTAGATTAATCCAACCTTTGGTTGTTGATTATCATTGATTGATCTTTGGACATTGGTCTTTGGTACCGTCCAAGTTATTCCTTGTGTTTGACTAGGACTCGCTGATTTCCATTATCTTGAGTAAATCAAAACAAGAGAGAGATATTAAATACTTGAGATACTTTTACCTAGATTGAGTCTGACTGTCTAGTTGATTCTCTAGAAAGTGTTTCGGATTTAGTCCATATAGATTGCTAAGCGAAATATTGGGTCATGTTGTTAGACCCCCGCCTTTTCAATTGGTATCAAAGCAGGCAAACACGTTTAAGACCTTACAAGTCTCTGTTTGTAGCAATCTGAGTCTGAGGACAGAATCTATTATGCATACCAAAATGCCTCCTAAAGCTTTCAACTCTGTCAAGTGTCTCGGAAATACCTCAAAGGATTATCCTTAGTTGATTCTTCCGAATCCCGAGGTAGGAAGACTGTCCCATCTTGTGTTGACCACTCTCCCTCCAATGAGATATTGGACAAAATGGCAAAATCTGAAATGGAGCTCAGCAGAATTTCAAAAAATTCTACTGAGTTTGTTGATTTTCAGAATCATGATCAACTCATCGATGAATTTGAAAAGTCTATTGATCGAGAACGTGTACTCTACAACATCACAGAGTCATTCTCTAAGGATATTGAGAAACTTCTTCAAGTAAATAATCTACAGCGTGATAAGATTTGTGATCTTGAAAATATTATCAAAGAAGGATCAATTAGAGAAAAACGTTTGATCAAGACGCATTCATCTGATCTTGACAGATTTTGTGTTGAGAAAGAAAAGCTAGATGCATCACTTTCACTAGCCCATGAACAATGTATAACCTTGGAAAAGGAAAACTCTGTCTTAAGGAAAAATTCTTATGTTCCAACTGTTCCTCTTGACATATAGTACATGAAAAAATATCCTCCAAGAGAATATTATGTCGAGAAAAGTTTATATAACTTACAATCTTCTCACAGGTCTGAAAAGTTAAACAGATACCAACTGTTGCGTCTTCTCCACGAACCTGTACCTTCTGTGGGAAAAGGAATCACTACGTTATCCATTGTTTTTCCAGAAAGACACGAATTTCTAAACTTGTAATTTGCTTCTCTCCACTGTCAATGGAAAAAATAGTCAGTCGACTACCACAGTGAATCGAATACCCACAGAAAACCAAGAACCTTATAAACATGACTTTCTTTCTAGAAATCGTCACAGGGCACAAGTACATTCTAGTCAAATAAATTCTTTTATTACTGATGAAATTATTCCCTGTGTTTATAAGGATGTCTTTGGTAAATCTAAATCTAGAAAATGGATTTCGTCCTATGCTGATACCCTTGAACCATTTGCAAGAGGTCCTAGATTTAGTCCTCAGAGAAAGCCTTCAGAAGAATATGATGAACAAGATATGTCATATTTTTCTGGACTGAGTGATAATCAAAGAAGGAAGGCTAAACAAAAACAACGTTCATTTAATGAGTTGAATGCTCATACTTGTGCAAATTAATCACAAGGTTGATATGTCACCCACCAAAAATCCTAGTTGTGTGAGATTTGAATAGGTATACTCCTTGCAAAGTAACTCTGATTATCTGGATAATTTCTTATCGTTCTTAGATGGATAATTAGTCATATACTTTATTTTGATCCTTTCCCTTATATGTTTTTTTTTCTCTCTTTCAACTTGGCTTTCGAAAACTACAAGTTCCTCTTTACAGTTTCTTTTTAGTCATCCTCGTACGGGTACATGTACGGTTTTGGGTTCTGTATCATATACCTGTCTTGT
The DNA here is from genome assembly GCF_003573695.1 of Papaver somniferum. Taxonomy (NCBI): domain Eukaryota; kingdom Viridiplantae; phylum Streptophyta; class Magnoliopsida; order Ranunculales; family Papaveraceae; genus Papaver; species Papaver somniferum. Next base: position 3,964,605 of record NW_020624377.1, on the reverse strand, counting down.
AAACCCTACTTCTCTCAAATCGTTTATATACCCTTCCTATTGAGTTGAAGTATCTCACTCTAGGTTTCTCTTCAATGGCGTCTTCTTCTTGCTCGTGGGATTTTCTTGAAGACTTCATTGACAACGATATATATTTTGAGTTTGATAAAGAGAAGGGAACTCTTGTTGAAGTTGAAAAATATTTTCCTCAACCTCCTGATTCTTACTCAGATAATGGGGAGAAGATTCCAACTGGTGTGGTTTTCGATGCTCAGCATCTTGTTGGAACGATTAAGTGTCTTGATGTGGTAAAAAATGAGTTGAAGAAGGTTAACTGTGACCTTACTCTCATGAAGACCCGTGTTAAAGAGCTTCCCAATAAGGACATTTCCTCAAAAGTTGCATATGAGGATGTCGTTCATAAGATCAAAAACCCTATGACTCGTGAAGTTCCTGAACCGTCCATATGATCTTAGTTCGTGTTTGGAAATTGTATTGGAGTCTGTTTTCCTTTAGCTTTGTAGTTACAGGAAATCCTACACTACACCCCTCATATGATCTCATTATTAATCAACTCATTTTTAGGTTTACACTCTTAATTTTATTTATCAATATCTGAATGTTCTTACAACAAAAGATAAAGAAATCAAGAATGATCTCTGCTCTAGACTTTCTCTCTCCTATTTACTTGTTTCTTACTCAAAAAATATCTCCCCCTTTTCTTTACAACTCGAACGACTATTTATAAAGAAATACATAGTGGATGACAGCTAATTTGTCCTTTATTTTCGGGTATGGTTTGCGACATTCTCGCAACCTTATAAATGTTAATTTCGCAAACTCTCTAATTTTCGCAGAACTATCATATCTTTCTCGTGATCTTTGCTGACGTCATTTATTTTATCATTTCTGAAATTGTTCTGCGACGCTGTTGTGCCGTGTCATTGATAATTTTGCTGAAACATTGTCGTTGCGATATTCTGATCCTACATATTGCCTCTTCTCATATCTTCTCTACAAAGTAGAGAATGATGTGAGAAATGCCGCGACTGTTCATCTTTTAATATTCTGCATTTATCACACGTATTCTTTCTTCCATTTGTTTCTTGACACGTCTTTTGTAACCGCTACTTTTCAACCGCTCACGTCTCTTCGTCTTAATGATGTTTATTTCTTCGAGTAAAAAAAATCTCCTTTATATACTCTTCTTACTCTTCTTTCCATTTTTATTTTTACTTTCTCTTCTATTTTTATTCTCTCATCTCTGCAACTCTGTTATTCTTCTGCAAACTCTGCTGCTGTAATTTTTTCCTTCTTTAATCCTCTTACTTTTTATACATTCCCATACTCTATATTCAAACATGGCTCCAAGTGGTCATAGATATGAAAAGAATTTACAGGATGTCCAAAAAGATCTTGCTGATAAAGGTTTCACACTCTCCGGCATTCCTGGTGAAAATGCCAAATCAATTCTTTCTGTCAAACTTTTCTCTGATCAGTATTGTGATGATCAATCAATCATCATTTCGCTAGGTCAGATTCTCGTAGGTCTCCCCATTCCTCTTTATAACCCAGATCTTCCTTTATTTTATGAAATTCTCGCTCACTCGGGATTTTCGCGATCTATCTTCCAAATGAGTGGGGACTGCATCCGTCTGATGCTAGAGTTCGCTAATCGTGGTGCTGGTAGAGGATATCATTACTCCAAAGAACTTAGGGATCCTAAATTCGCAAACCTAGAAATAGTTGCTGAAAAATACACAGTATAGAATTTCTTTGAGAACTATGAACTTATCTCCATGAAGAAAGAGAATACTCGCTGGGGTATTCGCTTAAAGATGAAAGATAATATTGATGAAGCCAAAATTCTCATGCAAGATATTGATTGGAATTCTGGTAAAAACACAACTCATCGCCAATCCAAAGATGATAAATGGTGTGTTTTTCCTTTAATGATAAAAGGACCCTACATTGTTGGGTCAAATGTTCTTCCTGCGAATCTCGCTGCTTATCAACCTTGGGTCTTCTCTTGGCCCGAAAAGGAGAAATAGGTATGTTTCTTCCCATTTAACTCACTTTATATTTCTTTATTGATTTTTACTATTCTGTTCGCTAACTCTTGCGACATTCCGCAGATTCAAAAACTGAAAGATAGTTATAACATGACTAGGAAGTCTAGTACTCTGTTAGCTCTTCTCTCATACACATATGAGATAAGAAAATTTCTCTTATAATTTTAAATAGTATACCGTTACTTCCATACTTCTATTCCTTATTTCTATCTGTGTGTGAAGATTATTGCTGAAGTAGAAGAATCTGCCGATATTGCGAAGATTGGTGATAAAGGTTAAGGTGCTCTTCGCAGGGAAAAATCAACTGGTCCTCCTCCAAAGAAAAGGAAAATCCGTTCTTCTTCTCCTTCAAATATTCTTCCTCACGAAAATTCTGAAAGTGACAAGGGTGATGAGGAAAACGATGATCTTGCTGCAAGTGAAGATTCTCCACCTGAATCTTCTATGGCTAAGCTCTCTGGCCTCTTTTATGATTCTCTACAAGGAATGTGAGATACCCAATTTGCAAATACCTGCAAAGCTCTCGCTACCCTTTGCGATGTCCCTTTACTGGATGGTGATAGCTCTCTTCGTGGAGTTTCTAGATCAGTGACTCCCGATTTCTTGCATTCTCTCAATAGTCTGGTATACTTTTATCCTTTTACTTATTCATTGTTATAACTCAAAATTTATTTCTATATTAATATTTTTTATATATTTTCGCAGGCTGGAAAAGCTTCTTTTGTTGTTGCCTCAGATCTAGAGAGAAGACGCGAAAATCTTGAAAAGAAGAATCTTCAATTTCGCAAAAAGAATGAAGAATTGGAAGCTGAAGTTAAAGGTCTTCGCCAGAAAAATAGACAATTAGAAATTGATTCTTCTTCGTATAAGAACAAAATCTCTAGTCTTCACCAAGCTAATAATCAGCTTTACGGTATGTTATTTTTCTCTTTTCCCTTTATTCATTCATCCTGTTGTTTTATCTTATTTAAATGATCCTTTTTGCAGACATTTATGGTCTTTCTGATGAAACTACCCTTCTTCGTTCATTTCCTAATGCCTTGGATAATGATACCCTTCTTGAGTGTCTTAACAATTCCTTAAATAGCTTCTCAAATGATAGAATTTTATTTCTTTCTCTAAATGAGCTAAGATCTAAATTTCGCCTCTTAGAAATTGATCATAGATCTAGTTTAGGCTTAGCCAACCAATTTAAGCGTCTCCTTATTGATTCTAAAGAGAAAACCAATGAGTTAAGAACCAAAATTAGCGGTCTCATACATGATAAGGATCGTATCTCTGATCAAGGTGCCAAGGCTTTGTCGAAATTCCAAGAAGCTCCCCTTGAAGTTCAACTTGAACGAGATGAAGCTAACCGCAAGAATATCGAACTCTGTGAAAGGGAAAATCAAATTCGTTCTCGTCTTCTCATAAGTAGTGGGGATGAATTTGTTTGGGCTGCGACAATTTTAGATGATGCTAGAAAAGATTTAGGTGTAAATGTTAGTCTCCAAGTTGAACATACAACCTTGATTAGAGATATGATTTCTGACAGAGAAGGTTGCTAACTTCTCTTCTTTACTAATCTTTTGCTTTTTATGAATTCTCATCAAGTTAATAATTAATTGTCTTTTGTTTGCAGATTCTGAAAATAAATATCGTGAAAAGATTGAAGAACTTGAAGCTGAAAAGGAGGAACTCGCAAAGAATCTTTCTTCTCGCAACGACAAGTATTCTAGATTAAAGAATCAAATCAAGATCACTGTTGCGAATTTTAAGAATGACGCTATGCATTTTCGCAATCAAACTATCAAAATGGTTTTTGACGATCATAATATCCCACATTCTGATTATCCTTGTCTTTTAGAAGAGATCCCACAGAATACTCCCAGTTTGATTATCTCTGATAGCGAAGCTGATGATGAAGAATCTGATAGTGATGGAAGTTCTGATGGTGATGAAGATTCTGACGCAGACGAAGAAGGAAACAAGTCTGATGAAGATAATGAAGGATTAACTAAGAAATAGTCTTTACTTCTTTCTTTGACTCTTTGTAATACTTGTACATTTATTTCTTCTTTCTGTATATTTGTGTTTCTTTCATTTTGACCTGCATTAATTAAAACAATTCTTCTTTGCAATACATTTAATCAATATAATTATTAATTCTTGAATCTTTGAGTAAATCTCTCATATGGAGACAAATAACATGTTTTAATTTCATACATTCCCATACTTGCCTCTGCTATTTGAATTCAAATGAGAGATTTCATAAAAAAATTCTTATTGTATAACTTCCCAATCTTATGCGAAGTGAATTTTGTTTCTTTTCAAAATCTCATTCATGTGTGGTCTTATTTTTCCTTCCTAATTAAAGGTCTTATTATGCCATCTCTTGTCATTGCGGAAAAATCGCAGGACGTCCTTGCACTTTCATGTAAAAACCCATTGATCTTGCCTTAACTTTTTCTTTTGTATTATGGCCTCTTCAGGAATGTTGCGACAATATGACAGGCCTAAATATTCTTGCGAAAATGAAGCCCCATGACATTGCCGTCTTGCGACGGAATCACAGGACGTCTTCGCACTTTCATGCAAAAACCCATTGATCTCGTCTTATCCTTTTATTTTGTATTATTGCCTCTTCAGGATTGTTGCACAAATATGACAATCCTTAATATCCTTGCGAATAAAAAGCCTCATGACATTTGTGTCTTAAGACACTTATCAGCTCCCTAATGGAGGGTGCCTCCCTTATCTCCCCCCTGGTTGCCCATTCAAGGAGGCGTACTTCTACCATACAAGGTTAGCTCCTACCATCCAGTCTTAACGACAACTAGTTGTTTTCGCAGCCTGTTATCCCTTTTACCTATAAGGTTTATGGTTACGAAACTGCACCCTAAGTGGGGTTTTCTTCAGGCTGAGTGCAGTATAAGACAAGACTTGTCAAGAATGGAAAAGTACGCTTCAAACGTCTCTGACACTCTTGACTCAACCGTGTACCTCGGCACCTTGATCAGATCTGCACTCCTTGGGAGAGTCCTTATTACCTTAGTCTCCCAACCTAAGTCATATGCTTAAGTTGAGAATCCAAGGTGCCTCTTCCGGATGGGCTTCATTGACCCCAAATCTCCATGACTCAGGTTCCGGTGGCGGTGTAGCCTTTCCCTGAGTCATGCAATAGGTACCCGCTTATATGACGTACTTTAGGTCTTACATTTGCCTCTTGCGAAATTGTATTCGCGAACTAGGGTGTACGCCATAAAGGTTTGCCTTTTTCTCTTTTGTCATTTTTTTCAGATTACTTTCTGTAAAATTCATTATCTCTGCGAGAGTCTCGCAAATCATCATATTGTATCTGAATTTCGCAATCTCAATTTTGACATTCAATCAAATGTATTTTTGAGAATTTTTCTTATTGCGAGAATATCGCAACAGCTTAATCATTCATACATTTCTTGTTTTTATTACCTTTGTCAACCTCTGCTTCTTTATTATTTTCTGCTATTGCTTCCTTAATAGTGGTATATTCATTATTTTTATTCTGAGCTAGCATTAATTTCGCAACATATCTTCTCCTTTCCTTTCGATTGTATCCACCATCAGCCTCTCACTTCTTTGTGTATCTTTGATTTTGTGTCGCCAATTTTTCTTCTTCTTTGCTCTTCCTTCGCAAGATTCTATCTCAGTTTCGTAACACCTCTTTCTTTCAACCCAAGCTCCCTTTATGATTCCTATACCACTGGGGTGAGGGAATTTGATGCACTGGTGAAAAGTTGAAGCTACACCTAGAATCCCATGTAGCCAAGGTCGACCAATTAATGCATTGTAGGGTGATTCTACATCAACGACACAGAATAAGATTTCATAAGATATTCCCTTCAATGGAATTCACATAGTAACCTCCCCTTTAGGCTTTTTAGCAGTACCATTAAAACCATATATCTTATATGTTGATGGTATAAGATTATCATCTCTTCCACCCATGGTTTTATAAGTATGATAAAATAAGATGTTCACAGAGCTTCTAGTATCAATTATAATTCTATTGATTGCCCATGAATCTTCAGCTTCATCATCCTCATCTTCTTTCGGTTTTGGACTAATTTCTAATTTCACTACCAATGGATTGTCATGCACCTCTTCTCCTTCGGGAATTTCTTCTGCGGTAAAAGAAATGATCTGTTTCTTCCATTCCTCTAGTGGCGAGATTTTCGCAATATTCATAATTTCTCTTCCATCATTATCTCTTGCGAACACTCTACTCAAAACATTATCATTAAAATCTTCAATTGTCTTATATGAATGTACGATAGAGTGACAGAATAGATTTTTTGCTTTTGCACCAACTTCTATGAAGAATGTTTCTTTCTTTTTCATCGTATTAATTTTGTGATGTTCTGGTGGTGGTGGCAGTGGTTGAGATTGTGGATTCCCTACCAGAAAGTCGTTTAGTTTTCCTTGATCTATCATTCTCAAAATAATTCTTTTTACATTTCTGCAATCATTTGTGGTATGTCCATGAAAATGATGATAAGAACAAAACTCATGACTTCTGTGGTTTGGAGGTGGTTCCGTTCCCATGTTCCAAGGTGTTGGTATATTCTCCATCAAGATTATAGCTTCCCATATCTTCTCCACACTTGCATTTAGAGGTGGCATCTTTATTTCTTCCCATACTACCTTGTGACTTCCTTGTCCTCTATTATAGTTTGTCGTTGACCTCCATAAGTTTCTTGCGGTTGATCGAGTCTTTGAATCTTGTTCTTTCCTCCATGATTGTAGAAATTTCTTTCTCTTTCATACTCTTCTTGATCTCGGCTTCCCATAGCTACCAGGTTCTGTTGATTGTTACTTGTCACCTTCTCTTGTTGTACTTGCGAAGTATTCGCCACTGTGTTTATTAGCTTTGGTAATAAGCTTGCATTCGCTGTTTGTGAGCTGGTGTTCGCAACTGGATATGATTCCATTTCATTTTGCCTTTCCTCTAAAGAAATGTATTCTTCTTGAAGTTCTCGCAATTCAGTCATTGTGATCGTATTCTTGACTCTGAAAATTTGGACATACAATAGGTTTGTTGCAAACATAGCATTGATAAATGATAATATAAGATATCTCTCATCTACACGGCCAGCCATTTCACTACACATAGTTCTCCATCTTTTAGTCAGGTGTTTCCAACTTTCGCCAATCCTTTGTTTTAATCCAAACACATCTTCTATACCAGGTCGCGAAGAATTATTACTTATATACGCCCCAAGAATGTAGTATGCAAATGATTGAAGGAGGTTATTGTGTTCTTTGGTAGACCTTCAAACCATTTTAACGCCTCTCCTGTTAAGCTGGATGCGAAATATTTGCACAATACGACATCATAATTTTCCCATTGTAAGATGCACCTCACATAGGCTTTAATGTGTTGAATTGCACAATTTGTTCCATCAAAAATGCTGGTTAATGCGGGCAAATTGCATTTCGGTGGTATTCCTCCTAATTGTACTTCCCTTGTAAATGGAGTTTTCGCAGCTTCTTCTATTGCTTCATCCAATTGTCTTCTACCTACTTCTCCTCTATTATTTAGCATTCCTATCATTTCTTATAATTCTTTCAAGATTTGTTTATTTACACCTGAATCTTGATCCATTGGTATCTTTAATTTCGCCTCTCTTATTCCGGTTTTGTGTACGTCTTCTTTCTCGATTGCCATGATTGATCTGGCGAATTGTCTCCTGAAGCTCTTGTTCTTCCATTTCCTCTCTCAATCTTTCACGTTCGCAAATTAAACGTGCTTGTTCAGCATAATGTCTTTCAATTTCTTCTTCAATTGTCTGTTGATTTCTTTGAGTTTCTCTCACATGTAAAATTCTTCTTCCTTCCTCTTGATTTCCTTCGCCATCTTGGTAATTTCGTCCCTGATGTTGTTCGTTCTCTTGATTTCCACCATTTTTCCCATCATCAAAAGTTTCATTTTGTGGAACGTAATGATCATCAGCTCCTTCTTTATTTTCATGATATTCTTCATTAGGATTTGATATTTCTTCTTGAATATTATTTCCAGCATTGATTATGGGTGAGTTTCGCCTCATTTTTATTCTAGTCGATCTTGAATATGATTTTTTAATACTTCTCGATATTCTATTCTGTAGTCTTATATTCTCCATCCTTAATTCGTGATTTTTCCTTGTTAAATTTGCACGTTGTTCTGCCTCAGCTCTTCTTTCTTCATGTATTCTTCGTCTCAACGTTTCTAATGCTCCAATTTCCTCATCTCCATGAATTATTCCTTCATCTGCTTCTTGATTTCTCTCTTCCTGTCTATAATTTCTGTTTTGTTGCTCTTCTTCTACTTCTTCTGCCGAATTTGATTGCCAAGTGTGTATGCTCACCCTATCATAATCTGTATTCCTCCCTTGAATTAGTGTTTGTTGAATTGGTGGTTGAATTTGATTTTCTCTATTACTTCTCATTCTAGTAGATTCTCCCATTTGACTTCTTTATCTTCCAGCAATTCTTTTGCTTCTTCTAACAGTAGTCGGTTGTTCGGATGTATTTCTTCTTCTAGCCATTTCTTCAATGTTAACATTATTGCAAGAAATTATAGAAAATTCTTAATCAATCACTCTAAATTTTCACAAATCTCAATATCAATCTTCATCTTTTTCTAAAATAGTCTTCAACACGTCCCTGTTTCTAGCGCCATTGTGTAGTTGCAGGAAATCCTACACTACACCCATCATATGATCTCACTATTAATCAACTCATTTTTTGGTTTACATTCTTAATTTTATTTATCAATATCTGAATGTTCTTACAAGAAAAGATAAAGAAATCAAGAATGATCTCTGCTCTAGACTTTCTCTCTCCTATTTACTTGTTTCTTACTCAAAAAAGATCTCCCCCTTTTCTTTACAACTCGAACGACTATTTATAAAGAAATACATAGTGGATGACATCTAATTTGTCCTTTATTTTCGGGTATGGTTTGCGACATTCTCGCAACCTTACAAATGTTAATTTCGCAAACTCTCTAATTTTCGCAGAACTATCATATCTTTCTCGTGATCTTTGCTGACGTCATTTATTTTATCATTTCTGAAATTGTTCTGCGACGCTGTTGTGATGTGTCATTGATAATTTCGCTGAAACATTGTCGTTGTGAGATTCTGATCCTACAAGCTTGTTGATTTAGTTTTGTTGCCTAGTATGTCTTCTTTTTGGTTTAGTTGTAAGAATAACTGGTGCTTTGAATAGCGATGATTGTGACTAGACATAGCTATTATTTTCATCTTCTTGTTTTTAGGTTTTTGGTTTAAATTTAAAACTTTTTGGAGGATGACGTTTTGCAGTATTTAATCTTTATGATTTGTTATATTGCAACTTGTTATGGGATATTGGTGTTTACGTCCGTGAACTATGTTGTCCCATATTTTGTCAAAAGTAAAGTCGTTCATGATCGGTATTCATGTATTGATTTAAGGATGAATAAACTTTTGACAAATACAAAAGTTAAGCCTATATTGTCAATTCTTGATGGAAGATAGGTTAAAATCTTTTGTATCCAAGGATTATTACTATTGTATATGCTACAGAAAAAGAATGAATCCTTGTGTTTTCCACAGTATTGATCTTCATTGATCCATATTTTATGTAGTACTGTGAGGCTCCGTAATGTATCTTATGTTGAGCACGATACAACTAAGTTGATTATTTTGATTAGCCTGGTTGGTTGTTCCGTGAGGTACTTTATGTTGAGTATTTAGATCTAAATTAATCATCTTCTTGGTTATTTAGTTATTACTCCACAAGTTCTCTTGTGTTGAGTATATGAACGATTAATCCAATCACTCTCTTGTACGGTTAACTTAGTCGTTGCTCCGTAAGTTTACTTATGTTGAGCACAATCAATTAAATTGGTCACTTTTGTGGTTAATTTGATTATGTATTCCGATTAAATTAATCATGGGTTTACTTATGATTAATTTGGTTGAGTTTTGGATATAAAAATCATTCATATGGTTTTGGTGTCTAATAAAAATCCTTCTTTTCTCTTGAAATTAAGGTCGCTCGTTGTTGTTCTTTAGGGAATGACATCAAATGGGGGAGAGTTCTTTTGAACTTGTGCTTAATGGTCATATCTTGAGGGGTGTGCAGCTGTAGAATTTTAGAGGGGTTATCTTGTATCTTTAAACTCCTTGATGAATGATGTTAGCTTCGGCTATATGATTGCATCTATATAAGATGATGTGTGTTTCTTTCTCTCATTCATGAAATGTCTCTTACGGAAATTTCATTTTGATCCCGTTCTTGTACCTTTGCCGATTTTATTGACAAAAAGGGGAAGAATTAATATGTAGTTCACACTACAAATACATATGGTATTCGGATCATTGTGTAAGGGGGAGTGGTTTCCATGTGAGATAGAGTATTGACTAAGAGGGAGTGATACATATGAACATAGTATTATTGTTGAAGTTGTTATACAATTGGACTTTGACATTGTGTAGTAATACTATGACACCGTATAACAATGATCGAGATCGGTGCTTTCTCATTGTTATAGCTACGGATCTTCAACAACGATGATGCTAAACATACAACCTTTGGGATCATTGGAGTACTTGGAAGTGACGAAGATTTCGAGGAATGTTGAAGATTAGATATGTGGAATATGAGCTACTAAAGTTTCATTAACTTTTTTGTATTCCATATGTATTGATAGTTTTGTCACTAAAATTGACAAAGGGGGAGATTGTTAGAGCACTGCTCGGTCAAACTCGCATGCGTTTCTATCTCAAGCATGTTTTTCAATGTTAGTGACCAAAACTATAAGTCTTGATTTCTAGTCTACTATAGCTAAGTCTCGGACTAGGATAGTAAGTGTAGTTGAGCTCAAGGACTCCATGGTGATTCAAGAACCGGTGGAACTTCTCGACAAAAAGGTATGTGGAGACTTGAACTTATCTGTCACTCAAAAGTCTATCTATTCTATCTCCCACTCTTTGAGACAAAAGTCGTATGCTATATATATAGACTATGATTATACATATTTGGTATTTCGAGACGAGTATACCTCGCCTATCCATATCTCGAAATATGTGTTGGTAAGCTTTTTGCTTCGACCAAGTTTATCTTTACCTAGTGACGAAAGTCATGATATGTTTCAATCACTTTGAAAATTGCTTTGACGAGAAATAGTGTAATTAACAACTATATAACGTCCTCTAAGAATGTTTCAATGATTGGAATGAGAGTTTATATTGCATAACCAATGGATTCCTTGAACCGAAGTTTTCGAACTTTGTTGATCAAGAGAACCGGAAGTATGGCAAGTACCAAGTCCGCGAACTGCCGAAGTTCTCAAACCCGAGAATTTCTGCTGGAGTTGACAAACTACTTGCGTGAGATAAGTCCGCGAACCCAGTACGCGAACCGGCAAAGTTCTCATCCCGAGAATTTCTACTGGAGTTTGTAAACTCTATCCGGTGTATTAAGTCCGCGAACCTAGTCTGCGAACTTGAGAAGGTTATATATCTAAAGAAGATTTCTGAATTCAATCTTAAAAGACAACCGAGTCGAGTGAATCAAATCATCTTTGCTTCAATTGTGTCTTGTGTAGTTACATAAGATTTCCTTGCAATTGAACAACTCTCTAACTAGTTCATTTGAGTCATTTGAACTAGTTATGGTGAAGAAGAACATTGTTGGTATGAAATGCTCATATGGTTAACCTTTTAGTTAAACTATTATTGAACCAACAATGCACACGTTTGGGTACGGTTAACAAATCTAGAAGCGTGCAGTTCATTTGTATATAACAAGCTAAGTTTTCGATCTAACGGTTGATAAATATTAGCTTGAATCTAAATCAGGTTTTCATCTAACGGTGAATATTGATTGCTTTGTAACTAAGGCAAAACCCTGATTTGAAAGACTATATAAGGGGACATCTAGCAACTCTGCAAAACTAATCCCCACACCTTACGTGTGATACTAGTTTGCGTGCTAGAGTCGGTTCTCCTTTAACCTTTGGTTTTCTTCTTCTAAAACCAGGTTAACGACTTAAAGACTTCATTAGTATTGTGAAGCCAGACCGATACTACTTTTATCGTAGTTGTGTGATCTGATCTTGCATCTTCTATCGTAACAGTACAATCATATTGATTGGCTTGAGATTGTTTGATTTCTCCGATAAGCAAGATATAAAAAGTAATCACAAACATCTTCGTCTCATTGTTTGTGATTCCGCAACATCTTGTCTTGCTACCATACGATTAAGATTTTTGTGAGGTGATTGATTAATCTAGGATGTTCTTCGGGAATATAAGAATGGATTATCAATTGGTTCATGTTCGCCTTGATTATTATCATAAGACGGAACAAAAACTTTAGGGTTTTTCTGTGGGAGACAGATTGATCCTTTGATAGACTTGTCTGTGTGAGACAAATTTGTTTATTGTTAAAGCCTGCGATTTTGGGTCGTAACAACTCTTAGTTGTGGGTGAGATCAGCTAAGGGAATCAAGTGCGCAGTATCCTGCTGGGATCAGAGGCGTAAGAGTACAACTGTACCTTGGATCAGTGGGAGACTGATTGGGGTTCAACTACAGTCCAGTCCGAAGTTAGTTTGGAGTAGGCTAGTGTCTTGTAGCGGCTTAATACAATGTGTATTCAATCTGGACTAGATCCCGGGGTTTTTCTGCATCTGCGGTTTCCTCGTTAACAAAATTTTTGGTGTCTGTGTTATTTCAGTTTCCGTATTATATTGTTTATTTTTATAATTGAAATAATACAGGTTGTGCGTTTAGATCATCAATTAGATTAATCCAACCTTTGGTTGTTGATTATCATTAATTGATCCTTGGACATTGGTCTTTGGTACCGTCCAAGTTATTCCTTGTGTTTGATTAGGACTCGCTGATTTCTATTAGCTTGAGTAAATCAAAAGAAGAGAGAGATATTAACTCCTTGAGATACTTTTACCTAGATTGAGTCTGACTGTCTAGTTGATTCTCTAGAAAGTGTTTCGGAGTTAGTCCATACAGATTGCTAACAGAAATATTGGGTGGTGTTGTTAGACCCCCGCTTTTTCTGGTATGCCTAAAAAAATCAGTATTCCTCAAAATAGGTTTCATGTTTAGTCGGGTCCATTTTTCTAATGGAGGGTTTAAATGCTAGACACAGCCCACTGCTCTTACTCGATTTAAGGGTGCATCAGTCAGGTCCATGGATGCTTGATTTTACTAATCTCAATTGCGATAACTGTAAATGCGATGAAAATGTAAAGGTACTTGAAATCGGGAATATAGGAAAAATTGATCTTAATGGAGGCAAATCACTGGCGCATAGTATTATTCTTTAGGAGGCCACATGCCACAAAATATTTTTTGGATTTTGTCCTATTTTTTAGAGCCAAATAACACAATCACATTTGAAAATACAATATTTTTATTTATAATCGGAGTTAAATGAGCTAATATATCTGCTGTTATTATGATAATATAGTTAAATGGACTAATATATATCTAAGACAAATTCAACAATTTTTAAAATGATAGGAGCAGGGCTGCACAGAACCGAACCGTAACCACAGACCGAACCGATAACAGCAGAAACCGAACCGTAACCGCAACGAACCGATTATCCAATGGTCGGTTACGGTTTAAATTTTAATAACCGTTAGATCTTCGGTTAGACCAACGGTTTCACCCATTAACCGCACCGAACCGAACTGTATTAACCGATGATTGATATCCATTGATTTATAATGCTATCAGATCTTAGCCGTCTATCCTCAGTATATATTTAACTTATATCTAACCCTAAAACTAAATCGCTCTTGTCTTTTCTTCTTCACTTCTTAGCAGCAACTCTTCCCTCTATCAGTTGCACCACAATCACCAGATTCACCGCCTCTTTTTCCTTCTTCTTTTCTTTTTCTTCCTTCCTCCTTCTTCTTCTTCTGTTTTCGTTACTTTTTCTTCTCCTTTTCAACATACACCACCATCAACTGCTACACCATCATCTCCTGCACCACCACCTGATACACTACCATCAACTGCTACACCATCGTCACGAGTACCACCACAAGCTACACCACCAGCACAAGCACCACCACCTTTTGATTGGTGAAAAATCGAAGATTAGTAGAATTTTAGGGTTCAAAAATTGGTCTTTTTTTATGTCTTAATGTATAATTAGTTAATTTTATGGGTTTCAATTCTTATTTCTGTAGTTGGTGTGTTGAATCAACTGTTGATGGATGTTTATTTGATTGGATTTGTTTCATGTAATCTGAAGAAATTGCAGATTTGAAGAATATATTAGAACTTTAGGGTTCTTAAAAATCCATATTTTAGTTCTATTTATCTTTTGATTGGAATATTTGTACTGGGTTTCTTTGAATTTATGAAATTGAGACGGGGTTATTGAATTTTTTTTTCTTTCTGTTGGATCGGTTAAAAACCGTAGAAACTGGCAAAAAAAAAAAACGAAATAATTGGATCGGTTAAAAACCGAACCGAAAACAGAAAACTTCGGCTATGGTTTCAAATCTGAAAACCGCAGTGTACACGGTTAGTTCAACGGTTTTATACATAACCGCACCGAACCGCACCGTGTGCAGGTCTAGATAGGAGGATAATTTTAAAAAGTTGTAATTTCCTAAAGTTGAATTTGGCACTTCAAGATCTGATGTGTTATTTGGTTGGCTAAAATCATTTTTAAAGAGTTTTGGGGTGGGCTACAGCCCATCCTACCCGCCCCTTGTCTTCCTCGTTGTACCCAGATATGTCCTGTGATCTAAGATCCATAAGATTCATAACTCAAGCATGTCACTCGACCCCAAAATTTTGAGGTCTCCGTAATACCTCCTAGTCATGTTGTTGCAAGTCAAAGTTACCTCATGACACGAAATGTTTCTTTTTGAATGATTTTTTGGGACTACTCAAAAAATGGGGGGACTACTCTCAAGTTTTTGGGGTGGTTATTGGTAGTAATTTCCAATCACCCCTTATCTGATTTTTTTTTTATAAATACTTATTTTATCCTTAATGATAAACTTAGTTAGTGTGATGATTAATTAGTGTTAGTGTTATGATTAGTAACTGATTAGTTAGTGATTAGTGAGTTATATTAGTGGAATTGTTTTGTTATAAACATTATTTTGAGAGAGAAGACGAAGAAGAAGGAAATAGGAAGAAAAGATGGGTGAAGCCAAAAACTCTTATTTTGAGTTTACTAATTATGATA
Source organism: Papaver somniferum (assembly GCF_003573695.1). Lineage (NCBI taxonomy): Eukaryota > Viridiplantae > Streptophyta > Magnoliopsida > Ranunculales > Papaveraceae > Papaver > Papaver somniferum. The sequence goes on along the minus strand of NW_020624377.1, from coordinate 3,949,328 downwards.
TGAGTGATTCATGTGATGATACCTCAGAATCAGAATCAGAACCCCCTTCACCTCGTTGTGTATTTGTCAATACTTCTAATGATCCGGAAATGAGTTATTTTTTGCCCAAAACTCAACCTAACCAAACATATGATGGATTTTATCAGCCACAACCTGAAGATGAAGCTATGGGTACTCAGGTATGCCTCATATTTAGTTAATGTAGCTTGAAATGTGCAAAAATTTGGCCAAACTCAAAATTTCTGGAAAACATTCGTTTACGTAAACCGGTTCGGTTACCAAATTTTATTTGCGAGGAAACCGAACTGTTCTTAATGTGTAGTTCGGTTACTAAGTTGAGCACACGCAGGTAATTGAACTGCATGTTAATGGTGGTTTTTTAGAGTTCGGTTATGTAATCCCCAGAACATTATACCGATCTCTTTTTATAGAGTTTACAGAGCATAGTTCGGTTAAGTGAATATCAATACCTTTGTTACCGAACTTTCTGTTCGGTAATGTCGCAGAATATATGTATATTCGTTCCTAACCGAACTTTCACATACAAAATCTAAATACATAGTTCGGTAAGGCCAAAATTTATTTCTGGAAAATAGGTAAACGAACTTTAGGTTCGGTATTGCAAAACAAACTAGATTACCGAACTTTAAGTGTTAAATTTTTATGGTTTTGACGTTGTGCTATTACATGTAGGTTCCATGTGATCCAATTGAACCAATGGAAAACCAACCTTCCCCGGTTCGTATTTTGTACGATGACACATCCCATCACTACATGAATGACTTGGTATTCACAACTCCGGGAGATGCAAAGGTTTGGGCTAGACAACATGCATAAAAAGACATGTGCGTATTAGTATTGAATGAGAGAGAAAGCAAAACCCTCTTTGAAATGGTTTGTAAGAGAAGCGGTGATCCCGATAAAAGCCACAAGAGGAAGGGTTATGTTTATAAAGGAAAGAAAAATAGGAAGAACACAACTTTCTCAAAGAAGATTAATTGCCCATTCAAGCTTGCATTTAATTTAAACGAAGAAAAGGGTGGATGGGTAATCTACAAGGTTATGAATGGTTGTCATAATCATCCTCGTCCGGAGCATATTGAAGAACATTTCATGGCGGCAAAGCTAACTCCTAAAGAGATGGACAAGGTAGCTAAAATGAGGAAAATGAATATTTCACCGCTTCAAATGCTTCAAATTCTAAAGGAGGATAACAAGGATAACCACTCATCTTTGTCCACCATTAACAATGCAATTGAGACAATTAAAAGGAAGGAATGGAGAGATAGAAAAGTAATGCAACAATTGTTTCTTTTGGCCCAAGAGAAAAACTACGCGGTTCAAAAGGATGTGGATTCAGAAGGAAAGATAACACAACTATTTATTGCGCATCTGACGAGTGTCCAATTGGCTCAAATCTTTCATCAAGTTCTAATAATGGATTGCACTTATAAGACGAACAAGTACGAGATACCCATTGTTGAATATTGTTGGGCGTACTTCGACAAAGTCACCGTTTACCGTGGCGTTTTGTTTCTTAAGAGATGAACAAGAACCTAGTTGCATTTGGGCACTACAACAAGTTAAGGCAATCTTCCGAGGTGATGATATCCCCGGGGTTATAGTGACGGATAATGATGTCGCGTTGATGAATGCAATAGAGGAAGTGTTCCCACTAGCACATAATATGCTTTGTACGTTCCATATATGATGTAATTTAATGAATAGGTGCAAGCCAATAATTTGTCCACCCAAGAAAATAGGATATGAAGAAATTAAGATGCTACCGGAAAAAGAAAGAGCGGATGCAAAAGAGAAACTTGAAAAACAATACGATGAAAATTACGCTAAATGGGTTGCATTCAACGGTGAATGGGAAGCATTGTGTTGGTCGCTTACCGAGGAAGAGTATTATCTAAATCTTGAGGATTTTATTGCCCATTGGGATACTCCCGATTACCCGCGGTGTTGTATCGTATGTTCTTCGCCAATGGTTGGAACCATACAAAGAGAGGTTCGTTTATGCCTATACCAACCAATATAAACACTTGGGGAATCAAGCGACAAGTTTAGTAGAGTCGGCTCACCACCGCTTGAAGAATAATCTCTTTGGATGTGTTGATAACTTTGTGACTGTGTGGAATGCTATGGAAAATTACTTCAAGCGCGACATTGATAGAATCAAAGAGAAGTTCCAAAAAAGGCGTATATTTAAAATGAAAGGAAAATATGCCGACAACCCATTGTTCAATGGGAGCTATTACAATGTATCTCGGCAATGTATGAAGTTGTTGATTATAGAAGTCGAGTTGATTGATAAGTAGGAAACCAAGGCAGATGAGGTGTGTGTATGTAACATGAAGAAGTCTACGTGACTACCTTGTCTCCATATGATAATCAACTATGAGCATGGCGTAATCCTTTTAAGCGACATTGATCCATTTTGGAAGCATCTAAGTTTCATCCCTCCTCCAAAGGAAGAAGAAGCCGAAGAAGAGTTTGGTGATAATGAAATGGGTAGAACCGTACTAGAGATGTATCGTGGCATGAACAAGCTCCAAAAATAAATATGCTGGGATGACATGAGGAAAATCATATATCCACAAGCGCAAGAGAATGTCTATGAACCGGCAAAAGGAAAACCGAAAGGTAGACCAAGCAAAAAAGTAACTAAAAAGCAACTACGAGAATATGCAAAGGTGTTATGTAAGAAGAAAAGTGAGAAAAATGAAAATACTAGAAATCCTTGTGGCCATGAATATACCGCGGCAATGTACTTGGAGAAAACCAAGAAATGGGGTAGGAGTATTGAGGAGAAAGGCGAAACAAGTGAGCGAGATTTGAAGAAAAAAGGTCCGATGTATCCATCACAACCAAGCCAAACATCTTCCTTCGACGTGAAGCTTAAGTCTCGAATGTGCCCCATCCAACCATCTTCCCTAGACGTGAAGGTTGAGGCTCCAAATAAAGACTATTTGACTGAGCTACCTCTATACATTAGAGACTATGTTAATACCACCGACGACGTTCCTCCGGATGGAATTGTGGTTTTCATGTTGTGAATCAACAACTTGGTCCTTTCATCGAAGGTGCAAGCAATATAATGGGTGTGCCATCACTCATATAAGGCAAAGGTTGTCGTCCACACTAAGGGAGAATCCTGCCTTTTACAAGACAATGTTGTGGGATCGTGAAGGTTGTATCAATGAGTAATTTTTTAGGTATCAACGTCGTCTTCATGGGGGCCATCTGATTACATCGGATTATTGGATGAGCATGCCTATATGTGGACACTTAATCGCCGATGCATTCAATTGTGTGGTTCATTATTTCTCAAAACATGCAAGTTTCACCTTCACGCCGAAACAACCTTATGTGTCGAGAAACTCAAACTAAGGAGATGTGTGATGGCATTGGTTAACAAAAACCAATTTATATGCCTCCGGTTAAAACCCGATTGTCAATTGCCTCCAATATGTGCAACCTCTTATTGGCCTGCATTTAATGCGGATAGAATATTGTGTTGGTGTATCATGTATGAGCCTAACATGGAGATGTGGAATGCTTTGAAGAAGTCAGAAGAAATTGTGCATGAAGGTCAAATTTCACATGAGGATGATTAAATAACACATGTAATGGAACTAAGTATGCTTATCAATGAAATACTATGTTTTTTGAAAAGTTTTATTAATTTTTGAGTAAATGTTTGTAATTTATGTAGTTGCCAGAAGAGAGTTCGGTTGGCAGATTCAAATATCGAGTCTGCCGAACCAAAGTTCGGTGATCTCACAAAATTCACCAGGTAACCGAACATTAAGTTCATTTACGTAGATAAATATTAACAGGTTACCAAACTGCAGTTCAGTAGCTTAACATTTTAACTAAGAATTTGACATTGAAGTTCGGTTAGGAAATGAAATTACAAGACATTGCTGAACTTTACTAGAAAAATGTTCGGTTTGGAAGTGAAATTACAGGACAATGCCGAACTCTTACAGGACTTTCCAAAATCAAATCACGTACCATCCAATATCCGAAACGCGTTACAAAAAGTCTTTAAGGAGGCGGAAATGATATTTCATATTTGAAATCCTTTCTCTTCCAACTTCGCCATTCGTTTTTTGATGTTAAAATAATTTCGCCGAATCCTTCACCCCTAATAAGTCGATACCGCCTTACCATACGAAATAAAGCCATAAATTCCACAACTCGTTCTCTAATATTTTCAAATCGAATGAACAAAGCTAATTGATCACGGTTATAAGGGTTTGTTGTGTCTATGGTGAATTCCTCATGAATTTTTCCCCAACAACTTTGACCCGTTCTTCGTTCTTCACCCCTCTTTGGATAGTATAATATGTAGTTCCTGCAAAGAGAAATATCTTCTACTAGAGTAAATTTAGGAATAGTAGCTGCCATTTTTAGGATATTTTGAAACAAAATGTTAACCATGAAACACATATATATACCACTTAGGTGTATAACGTCTATAAAATTAGCCGTTACTTGATATATAGTACATAATTTTAAAATTAAGTACTAGATTTGTGTCAAATAAAGGACATTTAAATTTCAAAATAATTAGTTCGGTGAGGAGTGAAAAAATTGTGATCCAACCAAATCTTAGGTTCGGTTGACAGATAAACACATGTCGTCACCGAACTTATTTGTGGAGGTTCACGGCCAAAGTGATCATATATACGATTCCAAAAACACTCCAAAACAAATCTAAGAGCTGGTGTATATGATTTCTGCTTCACTAGAATCCCTTTTCAGACATGGGAAACACCAAAAATTTGAGTCTCCAGAGTAGTGTTCGGTGACCTATCGAAATTTGATCATCCAACCGAACTCTCTGTTCGGTTTTAGCATAAAAAGTGGATATAACCGAACTTTATAATGATGGCTCACAGCCAAACTGAACACATATATGATTCCAAAAATACTCCAAAATAAACCTAAGAGTTGGTCCATGTGATTTATGATTCAAGAGAATGCATTTTCCAACATGTCCAATAACAAAAAATTGAGTCTCCAGATAAAAGTTCGGTAACCAGTAAAAATATAGCGAGGTAACCGAACTAGGACTTCGGTAAGCTGGTATTATTTTACCAGGTCACCGGACTCATAGTTCGGTGATCAGTATTTTATCGCAGGTTACCGAACTTGTATCTATATTTCAACATTTCATTCTTATGACATTGAAAACACAAACCCAATAAAAATTGAAAACACAAACAAGTTTCTAAAACAAATATAAAACTGTTATACATACCAAACTACAAAATCCTCAAGTAATTGTTTAAAAATCACAAACGCACCAAATTAAACCATACGAAATCCATAACTAAGATGTTTTTTGAAACTAAAATCATACGAAGTTACTAACGACCACTTTTACGACCCCTCTTGCCACCTCCTTGTTTACCACGAGTTTTGGGACGAACTTCCTCATCGCTTGGGGTTTCGTCTCCTCCACTGGTTTCGTCCACAACGCGACTTGAACCTTCACCTTGTTGTCGACCCCTCTTTAATTGCTTAGACCTACTTGGCTCCACCATTCTTTTAGTTATGAGACCCTCCCATTGCTTCCAATAGGCGTTTTGTTCCTTTGAATCCATCGGCTCTCTAGTTTTGATTTAGCCCCGTCCATTTCTTCAACAATTTCGAACCATTCAACACCTAATTCCAATTTTAAGCACTGGTAAATATTTTTCCAATAGTTTGAAACAACCGAAATGTATAAGAGAAAGAATTTTTTCTTACCACATTATCCCATAACCTTTTAGATTCTTCTCCACAAATAGGCACCTCCTTCTGAGCTTTCTTAGCCTCCCTCTCCTTTGCCTTTGCCTTCGCTGCATCAGATCTAGCTTGTTGTTCCTTATTTATCACAAAACGATGACTAATTTCTTCATAAAACTCCATATAATCTTCATCACAGCAGTTACATCTCCCTCACAAGGTACAAAATCAGCTTGTGTTACGTGGTAGGTAGTAAGTGCATTCCAATGTGCTATCGCAGGAGTTGGTTCATGTTTTGGATCAAAATACTTCTCGGAGTTCTTTGTTCCTTCAACCTGCAAAGTGAAATTTTCTTGCTCCACGTCGGGATCCATTTGGACGCAACAAAGTTTTCTTAGTATTCTCATTGGATTATATATTGCGTAGCCGTTAGGATGCCAAATTGGTTCATAGTAAGGCGCGACTTGAGAGAAAGCATTCACTTCTTCTTCATCTACAGAGACATCATCGGGAGGGCCGTATGGGTGAAATACCACATAGTTCACCGTAAGTTCATCCAATCTCTCCCTCAACGAAATCAAATGCCTTTCTTTGGACTTCTTTTGTGCGTCCAAAAACAACCACTTTCCTGTTGTAGGTTGGTCAAAGGGATAAGGTTTATTTTCTGAACCCAATCCCAATTTAGGGAAGTGGTTGTAAATCCAAACCTACAAAAGTATCCACGTACATGAAAAATTAATTGGAAGTAGAAAAATTTAGCGAATAATTTTCTAATTAACAATGTAGAAAAACTCACCTGAACAAGAGTTAAGTAACCTCCAATTTGATTACACCTAATCCTCGACCCTTTGCTCATCTCTTATAAAACAAAATCAAGCACACCAGTGGCCCAAGAGTAATTGTTCATCTCATCGAGATCCTCCAAAAGTTGTAGATAATGTGCATCCACCCTATTTCCAGAAGTGTCGGGGAAAATGACAGTTCCTAGCATATATAACCAATAAGCGGTGACATGATTCCTAAGGGTATCCGCGTCCATCACAAACTTTCCTTTTGCCACCTTCTTTTTGGTCTCAGAAAATGCTGCCTTCAACTTAACCAACTTGAATTTCTTCACCATCTTCTTTTTTGCTCCATTTGCCTCATATGCATTATACTCATCGCCTTTTTTAGGGGACCTCACTGAATGTATAAACTCACATTGAGACTTTCTTTCATCCCATCCTAGACATTTTTGAGCCAATGCTTCAAGAGCTTCATAACTCATCGAGGGGTTGTAGCCTTCTCGAAGACATTTACCTTCCAATGGTAGGCCGGTGATATTATGGAAATCATCGGGAGTAATTGCCATCTCGCCGAATGGAAGATGCATTGTATATGTCTCATGATAGTGCCTCTCGAGAAATGCGGATACGACAACAACGTCAAAATCAGCATGTGCTAACTCAATAGATTTGTATAACACACATTCTTTAACCTTCGCTTGAAACTCGGCATACTCCCTAGAAAGATCCCATTTGGACGCCTTTTGACGTTTAATAACACGAACTGCATCCTTATGATCCTACGAAAAGAACATAACACTATTAATACTTGACGAAACATGTCCCAATCCAAAAAAATTACGTTTTCTGAGTCAAACCAAAAAAAAAATTACGTTTTGTTAAATAATGAACTTAAAGGATACCTTTGTCGCATAGATCTTCGCAGCCCATGAGTGTTTGTACCCAAACAATGTTTCCCCTTCATCATTTGGAGTACCATAAGTTGGGTCCACTGGATCCAAACACAAATTATCAGGGGGAATGTGTGAGTATCTTTTTCTAGGCGGCTTCGGCTTCCTTTTCTCCACAACAAGAACAATTTCTTGCTCTTCTTCATCATCAGGCTCTTGCTCCTCTTCATCGTCTCCCGCCTCTTCATCGTCTCCCGCCTCTTCATCGTCTTCCTCCTCTTGTCCTTCTCCTTCTTTGTCGGATCCTAGTTATTCTTCGTCTACATTCTCAACATATTCTCTTTGTTGTTCAACCTCTTCATTTACTTGGTCTTCTTCATCATCAGTATCTTCTTCATCATCAGTCTCTTCTTCATCATAATTCTCCATCACCTCTTCATTGACATCTTGAATTACATCACGAACATTCTCTTGGTTGACTTCCGGTAAAAACCCCCCCTCCATGTTTAGCATTTGTGGTACCACGCTTTCGGAAATATAAATGCTTTGCTCCGCGAGGGGTGGGAGTTTTCAAATCCTCATTTACTTGTTGTCTCAATTCTTGTCCTTTGTTCCTAATGAACAAAAACCAAAGTATTAGCTAAACATAAGAGAATATTGTGTTATCAAATGAAATAGGAAATATAACCAAAGATTAAAGTAAACACAACACTTAACATACTATAGTTTGGTTACCTGAAAAAAATGCAAGGAAACCAAACTAAATATTTCAAAAGTTAGGTTAGCCAAAAAAACTAACGCCAAAACCGAACTCAGTATTTACCTTTGAAAAATTGAGTTCGGTTATGAGAGTTTTTTATGCGAGCACACCGAACTAACTATTCCAAAAGTTCGGTTACTGAGAGAAATTATCGACAAAACCGAACTCATTCTTTTAAAGGAAATATTGAGTTCGGTTACGAGAATTTTTTTTGCGAGCATACCGAACTATATAGTTCGGTAAACAGATATTAGTCTTATAGTTGCGAGCACACCGAAATGTTCTTATTTTGAAATTTCGGTTATCAATTCTAGGGTTACAAAAAACATTCTCCTAACCGAACTATCAACTGTAACTACCATTTTGAATGGGTTTTCATGATTTCTAATCGATTTATTCAACAAATAACAAATTGAAAAGAATGGGTATGAAGGAAATTACCCGCGGATTTGCATTTCACTTGAATCAGACGTCTGTTTTGCGGCTGGATGATTGATTTTGCCTGTAAACGGTTCTTCAAGTTCTTTGAACTTTAGCAATTCTTTTGGGAGATTCACTATATGTGGGAGTCCCGGACTCAATCCTGGTTGTCTGGATGTTTTCTTGGCACGCATTTCTTATAAAAAGTGATTAATCGACGATGAAATTTTTTCGAATCGACGATTAACGTCGATGTTGCGATGTTGACGAAGAAGAAGAAGAGGAAGAGGAGGAAGAAGATAAAGAAAAAAAAAAGAATCAGTTTTGAAACTGATTTTAGGTTTTAAATTAGACTTTAATTAGGGTTTAATTAGTGGGTTGGATTAGTAGGTAGTGGGTTATATTTGTGGATTATTAGGGTTAGTTATAACCTTAATTAGAATAAGGGAAGATTAGTATTCCCTAATCTTTTAAGACATCCCTTATAATGTAGGGGTGGACATTTGTATCCCAAATTAGTCCCCCACCCTTTTTTAGTAGTCACCAAAAAATCGTCCTTCTTTTTTTCCCAAAATATGTTTAGCCCAAAATGTTTCATTTGACCATATTTTTCCTCGAGGCCCAAAATTTGGTAATTCCAAACTAAAACTCCGCCATTTAACCAGAAGAAAACTCATCGAGTTCGAAAAGAGAAACGCACTATGATTTCTCAGTGAATTTCAACAACTACCGTCTCTATTCGGCTAAATGGCAGTCTATCTCAATCCTATATCCCTTCTAGGGGTCTTCGTCAAGGGGATCCACTTTCCCCCTATTTATCTATTATCTCAATGGAGTACCTTTCTAGATCTTTAGCGCTGGCGTTGGCAAGGAAGTTACTCAAGGGTATTCGAGTAGCAAAGAACTCTATGTCTATCAATCATCTCTTATTTGCAGATGATTATTTGCTGTTTTTTCAGGAAGATCACACTGGCACCACTCAGGTTAAATCTTGTTTACAAAATTTCTGTAATATATCTGGCCAAATTATCAACTCTTCGAGTCATCATCTTTTGTTACTGGTGATATATCTGAAGAGATTAAGGCTAACATTAGGAATAATCTTGGTGTTAAGCAACTTTCCTCCTCAGATAAGTACTTAGGTCTGCCTGTTCTGCTAGGTAAATCTAAATTGATTTCTTTTGGGGCTATAGAAGATGCTTATGAACATCGTTTTCAAGGATGGTGCTCTAAGACTCTTAATCAGGCAGCACGATCGACCCTATGTTACCCTTTAGATGAAGGTGGTTTGTCTTTCAGGAATCTTAAAAGGTTTAGTAAAGCTTTACTGATTAAACTCGCTTGGAGGTTATGTACTGAAAATAGTACACTCTGTACTCAAGTTATGAAGGAAAAATACTCTACTCTCCGTATACAACCTTCCTTCAGCTACAAGATTCTCCATCTAACTCTTCATAGATATGGAATGGTGTAGAATTAGGTCTTTCTTATGTTAGACAGTTTAGCAGATGGGAAGTCAGATATGGAAGAAGCATATGTGTCTGGGTTATAAATGGGTAATAATGTTAAACTCTCCCCTTATCCTAAATGACACCTTTATAGAACCAGCCTCCATTGTGTTTGTCTCTGACTTAATGTTAGAGAACCCAAGAAGATGGAATGTACAATTAGTCAATGATCTTTTTGACCCTGATACAACTCATCTTATACTCAGAAAGTATCTTGCTCAGCATGGTCATGACAAACTTATTTGGGAACCAAGTAGGTCAGGTGTATTTTCTGTGAAATCTACTTATAAGGCCTTAACTAAGCTTGAAACTGTCTCTCATCAGAATTGTGTTGCTACCACTAATGTGAATTGGAGGAATTTTTGGAAGTCCAGAGTACCCCAAAAAGTGAAGTTGTTTATATGGAAGTGTCTTAGGAGAATCGTCCCAACAAATCTTAAGTTACACAACTATAATCAAACTATTGAGACTCTATCTCCAAGATGTTTTCAAGCAGATGAATCTTTAACTCATTTGTTACTTCAGTGTGATCACTCTAGGGTTGTGTGGTTAGCTATGAACATAAATGTGTTTGTTGTGCTTAATCAAGATATTGATGTGGTAGACTGGATTACAAGTTGGTTCCATGATAATGCGAATTCCTCTCTAGAAGATTACAATAATTGGACTTCTATACTTATGGTGACTGCATGGTTTATTTGGAAGAATAGATGTTCCAAGTTCTTCCAGAATAAAAACCAAAATGTTTATTTCACAGTTCATTCCATTAATATTATGTTGCAACAATCTGTGTCAGAACTAACAGGGAAGAAGAAGCAACTAGTTCAAACTTGGTCTTCTTCCCCTCCAGGCCATTTTAAACTCAATATGGATGCGTCGTTTAATCATGATACTTCTGAATTTGATATTGGTCTAATAATTCGTGATTACACAGGACAAAGCTACGCCATCAGGGGAAGATACTTCCATGGAGGAATAGATTATGAGCAAGCAGAATGTCTAGCCATGAAAGAAGCGATCTTGTGGGCTAGGGAGCACAGTCTCAACAATGTTATTTTGGAAAGTGATAACTTGAATGTAATCAACTCTATCAGGCAGACAACTTCTTCAGTGCATTGGATGAACCAAGGGATCATGGATGAAATTAAGCTATTGTTGTCAAATACTCATTGTTTTGTTGTAAATCATGTAAAAAGGTCGTCCAATAATGTAACTCATAGTATAGCTAAAACTGCTGGTAGTGACAGAATCTCTTTTGACTACACTTGTAATGTTCCAGAAGAACTCAGGAAAGTTATCTGGACGGAACAACAATCTGTCACTTTAAGTTATGTAAATTAATCTCAGTTAATGAAATGGTTTTGGTATAAAAAAAAAAAAAGTTCGGAAAGTTGCTAAGTTGGGCAGCAGTGTATAAGAGTGGGTACCAAAATCCACTAAAAAAAACTGAAAATATTTATATCCAAAATCCACTAAAAAACTGATGGTGGGTTTGTTCGCATAATTTACTGTTTTCGGGAATTTATAATTCCATGGGATTACAAATTCTAGGAATCATGTAAATTCCTTGTGTGTTTGGTAACTGAATATAATTTCCTAGGATTTATAGTGTTTTCTTGTATTAAAGTCTTTGTATCGTTTGGCATTACCCTCAAATCTTAAAATTGCATATATATGGGATTTAGAGTTTAAAAAAAAGTGGGTCCATAAATCTCTTGATAGGTTTCCCATCAAATCTTAGGGGGAGGGGTCAGACTTCATATGGAGGATTTGCTGGAAAACTGAATCCCGTATGAAACGTGATTCCAAGGATTTGGGCAACCAAACATACAGAGGGAAATGTAATTCTACCAAATTCTCTGGACCAATGAATTCCACCTTTAAAATTCTACATCCAAACCCACCATAAAAATATTTCATTTTATATGAATTTTAATAACCTCCTCGGTAAACCGGTACCTCATTAGCAGTTTTGATTGTTTTGCTCATTAGAAAATTATAGGATTGTTCATTTGTTTGCTTGATGTTATATAAAAGGGGCCGAGAGACTGCAAAATATTAAAGATGATGCTTGTACGTATTTGCTTTAAAGAGTAATATCATCTGAATTATGCAATAACTTCCAAGTTCCAACATGTATATATCTAGAGAGAGGGTTAATCAGAAATCCTAACTGAGTGTATCCAGCTGCTTTGAATATCATATCAGATGGTGCAGTCGTGTAAGGTTTTTTTTCTTTCTAGGAACTAATTTGCATCTGAAAAATTGGTTTAACTGGTGTTGAAGCAATCCTGCATGCCATAGTGCGCATGCAGTTCTCCAGTGGACTTGCTTAGATGCCTCCATTGATTACTGACTCTCCAAGCTCTGGATATTCCTGTAAAGTATCCTTGCATGATACAAGTGGGAGTATTCATTGCTCGGTGCATGGTAACCTTCCCCCTTAGATTTAGATTGTCTTGTTAATGATGACGGAGGGACAAAGGTGAATAAAATAAAGGGAAAACAAATTCAACCCCAACGACGTCTTAATTGGTTTCAAACTTTCAAAAGAGATTGAGTTATTTATATGGGATTATAGTTGAAACTTGTAAGGACTGATAAATGCAGTTTAGCATGTTTTCTGCTGCTGCTGCTGCTAATGTACGTATAATTTAGTTGGCTCGCCGAGCAGCTTCTCTTACAGACACAATTTTTATGATGAGAATTCTTTAGGCTCAAACATATTGAATGGGATAAAGGAACATGTTATCCAATATAAAGAGGTTTCTATGTCAGGTCATTGCACCTTTTAAATAATTGTCACTGCTTCTATCCGGTTCCATGTGTTTATCAAACCCAAATACCGTATATCTGTTCCCTTTTTAAGTTTCAGTAGCTTTCCCAATTCTGTACAAGCAAATCAACAATCGAGTTTAGTGCAACATATTACAACTACTCGCAGAAGTAAGAGATTCCTACTGGAGAGTGCATTCGTTCCACCAGAAATCTTCTGTGCATTAATAATGCCTTTCTTGACGAGTTCCATCGTCTGCTCAACTTGTTTGAAGTAAATAGCGGACCTGATTTTAGTCGCTCCAGCTTCCGCTCCAACTCCACTTGATTTTCTTTGACTACCAATGCGAAGAAGAACAAGTATTAGCAGTACATTCATATATTCAAATGCATTAATTTTCATATCTAAGAACAAAGAAAATTAAAACATACGATAATCAAGAAGACAATGATAAACAGGGTAATTCCAGGTTCTTGATACTAATCTGTTTTGAATAACTGAATCAATCTCTAAACGCTTGAGAATGTCTAGAATGATCTCTGCTGGGAGATTGTCTAGATTCCCCATCAATTCCTACTTTCGTTGAAGAAGAGAAAACAAAGGATCTAACTAAGCCTATTAGAATTCTAGGTCTAGGGTTTTAGAGTCTGAATATCGCCGTCAAATCGCTATCGGTTCACGGGATAAGCCGGCAAGAAGTTATCCTAACCCGGAGCAAGTCTAAGACCGCAATCTATGACCCCATCCAGATTTTATTTACGTCCATAATCGTCAACTTTGTCATGTCATGCTTCAAAAAAAAAAAAAAAAAAAAAAAAATCTAGTCATGTCACCTGGAATGGACTAAAAATCTTGCCATATACCAAAAATTAACAATGTGATACGAAAGCAATTATACCACATGATCTAAAATATATATGCATCACAACCCAAATCGGCCACTCAAAGCCAAAGTTTCGAAACCGAATTGACTGTGTAGCTCAAATTCTACATCCTAACCCATCGTAATTTTTTTTCTTTTTTTGGTTAAAATTGTATTGAAAAAAGAAAAAAGATAAATACAAAGATAAAAGCTCCAATCAAGTGCCGCAAAAGGAAACAATCTAGATTAAGACCTAGACTAGCTAAGCGTTGACAACAACTAACAAAGGCATATAGCCCTCCCTCCCAGCTCCAAAAAGCTTAAAAAAGCATACAAACAAATGCCGCATCCTATTTCTAGCACCGGTTCTTTTCCGGCCCTCTACCAATCATATCATTGTTTGTAATCCCATGCCAATTAATCCAGGGGTGTAAATTGGGTCAGGCCGAGCAACTTGGCCCATTTTTTAATCCAGGCCAGGCTGGACGGGTATCATATTCAGCTATCCAAAAGGCCCGTCAAACTGGACATGCCAGGTAAAAACACTTATTTTGAGGCCCAAAGACCGTCCAAAGCCCTTATTAACCAGGCCAGGCAGGCCAAACAGGCTACGGGCTTTTTGTATTATTCAAGTTTTGTAATAACCGATATAATTCATGTTTGGAATTTTGTGACTGAATTAACTATAATTTAAAAAAGTCTTATGCAATTAATCTTCTAAATGTAGGATAGAAATGAAAATAAGAATTTTAAACCAAAATATAACCAAGATGCGTAATAATTTATTTCAAAGTAAAACTAAAACTCTCATGATAATTCAAACGGGTACCAGGTCGGGTTGTTTGAGCAGGTATTAGGCCTGACTATTAAATTTTAGGAAAAGCCCGAGGCCGCCCATTTAAGCTAACCAGGCCAGGCGGCCCATACTCACACTCTTCACTAACATTATTACAAGATTCAATTGTGACTTTGTCATCGCTGACTTCGTTGTTACCCTCTTGTTCTCTAATTCCTTTTTCTCCACTCCGTGTCAAAAATTCATCTAACTCCGCATTCACAATTTCAATGTATGTAACTTAAATAGAAAAGGGGTTGGGGGAGCAGGATTAAACTTGCGAAGTACATTTTCTGCTTGATTTCTTCTTATTTTTAGTATAAAAGTTCCAATTTTTTGTTGAAGGTTGGGATGCCACTTCTATGACCCCATCATGTTGTACATCAGCAGTAAAAATCTCTTTTGATTGAGCCACCACCTCCATGTATTGTTGCATAGGACTTATAACCATTTCAGATGTCTCCCCAACACAAGTCTCATGAACCTCCGCAGTAGAAGTTGCATCATTGTTAGCCTTTACCACCAACTTTTTATTGAACTTAGGATCCACATTTAGCATTTGAGTGTCCAAAGTTCTTACAGAGAGAACACATAATAGGTTTCCATGGTATTCAACCCTTACCTTATACTTTTTATCATTGTGCTTTGGGAGGAGCGCGCATGCTAGAAAGAATTTTGAGCTTGATGCAAATGGCTAAAATATCTCCCGCTTCATATAATTATCAATCATATAAAAAGTCTATTTATCAATCCTTACATTTCCTACAACTGGTGGGGTGGCTGCAAGTTTTGGTGTGTTGGGAGATATCATTATTGCTGAGCCTAATGCTCAGATTGCATTTGCGGGTAAAAGAGTAATTGAACAAACATTGAATAAGACACTAGCTGATGGTTCTTAGGAAGCTGAGTATTTATTCGATTTTATTTGGTAGCTAAGAAAAAAAGTTGCAAGTAGAATTTAATTCTATACAGACTCTCGCATAAGACATTCTAGTCTTCAATGCAGTAGGGGTATCAGTCATAATTGGTGTTCCTACTAGAATATTAATCCTATTAGCAAAACCAGTAGTGTTGTAAAGATGAATTGGTAAATCTCTAATTAACATCCAAACTGGGACAATTTTAATTGCACCAACATGTTGTTCAATAAATGGAAACCATGGACGAATTAATAAGGCGTATTTTGTTTTTGGTACTTAGGTTTTGTCCAATTTTTGAGATTGGTCTAATATTTGTCCAGCTTGGTGTTTGGTACTTGAAAATAACGTTGACCCACGTTGACTATTGACTTCCGTTTAACATTTATTAAAAATTACTATAAAAATTAATAATTGACCTAATTTACTATTACACCCTTCAGTTTAAACCAAAATGGAGCAGAACTTCATCTTCTTTCTTTTATATTTCTTTCGCTTGTTTCTTTCTCTCTGGCGATGAGATCGATTAAACTGAGAATGATAATTGGTATCATCTTCTTTCTTTTCTATTACACTCTGAGAGTTTTTTGTGGAAGCCTGAGAGAGATTAATTAACTCGAGAGAGAAGATATTGATGTTGATAAACACGAAACAATTGATGATGGAGATGAATCGAACTCAGGTAATTGGGTAAATCAAAGAGAGCGGAAGTAAGGTTTCTTTGATTTGATTTTGAATTGGTATGTTTATTGTAAACCAAGAAAGAAACTAAGAGTTGCTACGACCCAAAGTCGAAGCCTCTAATCTACTCTATTTCCTACCTTAGCAGATCTCACCCACAACTAAGAGTTGCTACGACCCAAAGTCGAAGACTCTTCTAAGAGCATAGCTCGGTCGACCTCACATGCGTTGCTATCTCAAGCATGTTTGTCAATGTTAGTGATCAGAACTATGAGTCTTGATTTCTAGTCTACATAGCTAAGTCTCGGACTAGGATAGAAAAGTGTAGTTGAGCTCAAGGACTTCATGGAGATTCATCATACAACGAAGAAGATCAACTCAAGGAACCGTGGAACTTCATCAAAAAAAAGGTATGTGGATACTTGAACTTATCTATCACTCAAAATTCTATATCTTCTATCTGCTACTTCTTATGAGACAAAAGTCGTATGCTATATAGACTGGATCATACACATTTGATATTTCGAGCCGAGTATATCTCGCCTATCTATATCTTGAAATCATGTGTTGGTAAAGAGTTTCGCTTTGATCTGGTTTATCGTCACCTAATGACGAAAGTCATAATGTTTCAATCACTTTGAAACTCGCTTTGACGAGAAATAGTGTAACAACTATATAACGTCCTCTAAGAATGTTTCAATGGTTGGAATGAGAGTTTAGGTCAATATAACCAATGATGGATATAATCATTGTGTGGTAACACATATGTGCATAAGTCTTATTCCTTAATCCGAAGTTTGCGAACTTTGTTGATTGAGAGAAACCGGAGGAATTGGCTTTCCCAAGTCCGCGAACTCAGTTTGCGAACTCAGTCCACGAACTGACGGAAGTTCTCTTGCTGAGAATTTCTGCTAGGATTTCCAAAAACTCGTTTGCGTGTTTAGTCCGCGAACTGGCGGAAGTCTCCTTGCCGAGATTTTCTGCTGAGTTTGGAAAACTCTGCCGGTTTCCTTAAGTCCGCAAACTTGCTTGCGTACTTGAGTGGGTTATGATCTAAAGATGTGCTGTGAACATGAAACTTAAATTACTAAGAAATGCAGTATGCAAACCGTGGATATAAAGTTCATGAGGCAATTCAAATCGAATCGAATCATCTTTGTTTCAATTGTGTCTTGTGTAGTTACATAAGATCTCATAACAATTGAACAACTCTCTAACTAGTTCATTTGAGTCAATTGAACTAGTTATGATGAAGAAGAACAAGGTTAATATGAAATGCTCATATGGTTAACCTTTTGGGTTACTATGTTGAACCAACATACACGTAAACGTTTGGGCACGGTTTTCACAAACCCAGTAAATGTATATCTCAAGTGTATTACAAGCTAAGTTTTCGATCTAACAGTTGAGAAATATTAGCTTGAATCTAAATCAGGATTTCATCTAACGGTGAATATTGATTGCTTTGTAACAAAGGCAAAACCCCGATTTGAAGACTATATATAGGAGACATCAAGCATTAGGAAAAACCAATCCCCACACGTCTGTGTGATACTAGTGCGCTCGATAGAGCCGATTATCCTCTAACCTTTGGTTTTCTTCTCTAAAACCAGTTTAAAGACTTAAAAAATTCATTGGGATTGTGAAGCCAGACCGATACTACTTTTATCGTAGTTGTGTGATCTGAGCTTGCATCTTCTATCGTACGATTACAATCTATTGATTGGCTTGAGATCGTGAGAGTTCTCTGATAGGCAAGATAAAGAAGTCACAAACATCTTCCTCTCACTGTTTGTAATTCCTCGACATCCTCTTGTGTAGTCAAGAAAGATTTTTGAGAGGTGATTGATTAATCTAGGTTGTTATTCGGGAATATAATACCGGATTATCAATTGGTTTCTTTTTTCCTTGATTTCAGATCATAAGACGGAACAAAAACCTAGGGTTTTTCTATGGGAGACAGATTTATCCTTTGATAGACTTTTCTGTGTGAGACAGATTTGTTTATTATCAAGTCTGCGATTTTGGGTTGCAGCAACTCTTGGTTGTGGGTGAGATCAGCTAAGCGAATCAAGTGTGCAGTATCCTACTGGGATCAGAGTCGTAGGAGTACAACTGTAACTTGAATTAGTGGGACACTGATTGGGGTTCAACTATAGTCCAGTCCGAAGTTAGCTTGGAGTAGGCTAGTGTCTGTAGCGGCTTAATACATTGTGTATTCAATCTGGACTAGGTCCCGGGGTTTTTCTGCATTTGCGGTTTCCTCGTTAACAAATTTCTGGTGTCTGTGTTATTTCATTTTCCGCATTATATTGTTTATCTTTATAATTGAAATAATACAGGTTGTGCGTTAAAGTATAATCGATTAGAGATCCGACCTTGTGGTTGTTGATTTCATTGATTAACACTTGGACATTGGTCTTTGGTACCGTCCAAGTTATTCCTTGTATTTGATAAAGACTCGCTATTGTCTTTATCTTGAGTAAAAATCAAATCAATAGAGAGATATTAACTCCTTGAGATACTTTTATCTAGATTGAGTCTGACTGTCTAGTTGATTCTCTAGCAAAGTATTTCAGAGTTAGTCCATACAGATTGCTAAGCGAAATATTGGGTGGTGTTGTTAGACCCTGTTTTTTAAATTGGTATAAGAGCAGGCAAACACGTTTAAGACCTTGCAAGTCTGTGTTTGTAGCGATCTGAGTCTATGGACGGAACTGTTATCTCTGTAAACGTACCACCAGTCTTCGATGACTCAAATTACCTATGGTGGAAAGTTGTTATGCGCACATTTCTTCAGTCGCATGACTTCCAATCATGGATCTATGTTGTGAATGGCTATGAAACTCCCGTTGTTATGGAAAGAGACGCATTTGTACCTAAATAATTTTTTATATATAATGCTGCCGAGTTAACTGTTGCAAGGCAAAACTCCGACGGTCTGAACGCCATCTTGCATGCTATTACCCCAAATCTTAGACATCATGTGGCCTTGTGCACCACATCTAATGAAGATTTGGATACTTCGGAAAGCATATTTGAAGGTAACCCCAGTGAAAAAGAAGCTAGGCTTCAAAACCTTAATTCCGAATGGGAAGACCTTTATATGGCAGAAGAAGAATCGGTTGACAATTTTTATCACAAACTGTCTGAAATTGTTAATGCATATTGTGCATTGGGTAAGACCATTCCTGGAAAGGAAATTGTGATGAAAATCCTCCGATCACTGCAATCCAGATACGAATCCAAAAGACATGCCATCGTTGAGGGAAATAACCTTAATACTCTTTCGAGAAACACACTTGTCGGAAAACTTAGAATTTTCGATCGCGAATACATGTCAAGAGATGACCATCAATTGTCTAGCAATCATGTCACTTCTCCTAATTGTAAGATCTGTCGTCCTAAATTGACGAACGAGAAAAGTGAGAATTGCTTTATTTTTACGTTGTCTCTGTTTATACAGAAACTTAAGAAAATTCTCAGACGTAGCAAAATAAAGTCTCAGAAAGAAACTCTGTTAGTCAATGTAAAGGATAAGAATATCCAGAAAAGTCGTACTAATGAAACTGGTCTTACATGCTATAAAAGTGTTCAGGTCACTTCGAAAGATCCAGAAACGGAGGTAAGAGAGATAACTAAAGCATGGATGAATACTCTTGATTACTTTCCTGAGGAAATCTATGATTGCTCTCACAGTATTTTTGCTGAAAATTATTCTCATGATTCCTTCATGACATGTCCGTCTGTGTCTCATGAGTTGGGTTAACAAACCTCTCCTGATTTTGTGTTGAACTCCAGGAGTTTCTCAGAAAAGGATCTACCAAATATCTCTGTTCATTTGAGTTCATCTAGGATCATCTTAGCACGATAAATCAAAAACAGTCCTGCCTGGCTAACCGTTGTATGATGAAAAAGAAAAAGAAGTCTACCTTTCATCAAAAGGGGTTTTCAAAAACGGTGCAAGATTTGCAAAGATCTGCAGTCAAGTTTTTTAAAACTGTGATTACAATGGATAGGAAAGTTTTTCATAACTCTCCTTTTCAAATGGATAAGCAGAAACCTAGTGGAATGGATGGTTTCTCTCTTTGCAAAGATTATCCCAGTCCAACCTTGGATTGGAAGCCTTACGCTCAGTAATCTTATTCAAAAATGATTCTTGTGTTTTCTTCCTCTTATACAAGAATCATGATATACAAGGAGACTGCAATATAATCTTGTTATTTTCTGTTTATGCTTTTACCAGGTCTTGTTCGTGAACGGTTCAGCTTTTTGAATAACCAATATAGCGTCGCTAAAATTTCTCGTGGGCCTTAAACCCGAACTCAACTCATTTGAGTGGGAAGCTAGAGTTTTTTAATGTGTGCGCGTGATCCAAATATCGGGAGAGTGCCCTAAACCAAGTTTAGGTTTTCTTAACCAAGTGGTTATCCCTTGGTGGATTTATTGTGCATAATTAGTAGGTGTTATGGGAATCAAGGCATGAATGCCACGTGAGGGACATGAGCAGCTAGAGGGGCAGTCTTGTCTTTTCTTTGTCGTCAACTCTAATTATAAAGAAAATCGTCTCCATTTTCATTTTTAGTTCCACCGGAAGTTTTCTCCCTTCTTCTCCTGTTATAAATGTTCACTGAAAACAATCTCAATCAGGAAAGAAATTGGAGCTTTTAAATCAAAATTCAATGCTAAACCCACTCTCCGTTCCGGCTGGATTTGTCTTCTAAGCAAATGTAGGGGTTTGTTTCTTCGCATCACAAGATTTAATTGTGTTTTTGATTTTGTGCTTTCAAATTCAGTTCTCTTAATTATCCATGACTCTTTACATCTCAATTAATTATGGATTTCATTTTCTCCCAATTTGTCCTACGATTCATTGTTCCTCATCTGAATGCCAAGCATGATGCAAAATTTGACCTAGATATATAACAGTCATGAGCTTATTTTCCTATTGATCTTTTTCTAATCATTTAATTCACTTGAATAACGTTTTCAAAATGAGTCAATTTATTTGGTTTAAACTTTACCACTTTTGAGGCATCAGTTAATTTTGGGGGTTGCTATAAAACCACTTTTCTTTGGACATTATAATTAGTTTTCTTTGCCACCTTGCTTTGAAAACCGGAAGATACATATGTGAACTTCATTTTCACTGAATTTCTAAACTAGCCTATGACTTGTTTGTAGAAATGACCCTATGGGCAACATTTTGAAACATGCAAATGAAGTCTTATCTGTTTATGAACTGGTCTTGGTCTCTTATATTAAACTTCTTTCATTTTCAGTAAGTAATCTTTGAAAACTCTCCTGATCAACATTTTCATTTTATGATTGTTAAACAAGTTCTTTACATTGTAATTTCAATCTCGCGCACATCCGATAAAATTGAAATCATTTTGTTTGGTTTTGTGTTTTATTGCTCATTCCACCCTGCAACTCAAATAATCTAGCCCCAATGGTTTGTCTTACCACACCAGCTTTAACATTTTACTGTCCATGTATGTGCTATTCAACTTAAAATGTTGTGCCATGTAATTTAAAATCCATTGTTTACAACTCTATTTAGCTCGAAGTGTAACTTGTTTTGCTATGAAGTATGTTTTACTTTGGCTAGAGATTCTTCTCACTGTTTTAAGAATAATAGGTTTTATTCTGGTGTGTAAAAATGTTCTGAGCACTTCAAGGTTGGTACTTAGCTTTTGAGCGAGTTTTTGGTAAGTGTGGCATCGCTGCCCTTGACCTTTGAGAATTGTTTATGGTTTCAGAAAGTGATCTTTACTTGAGAATTTTCTCGTAATTACTGCCACTAAGAATTACAAAGCTCTACTTTGGGAATGTCAGGCCCACTGGGGGTCCCCACTTATGAGTGGCAACCCGGAAGACCGTTAGCTGTAACGGTGGCTGGTAACCAGAACTACCCTGACATCGGCGCTGGCCAAAAGAATAGTAGAGTCACTTAACTCGATTTATAACTCTGTGTTCCTTTGTGAATTTAAATTGCGAAATGCTTTCATTTTGTACATTATTTTTAGCAGCTACTCTTGTCCATTCATTTATGTGTTACGCAAGAATTTACATTTTTCGCCGTTATAACTCCTACTGGGCGTTCGCTCACCCGTTTTGTTTTGTTTTCCCCCCCACAGAGGACGAAAGGAATTTGGAGTAGTAAGCTAGATTGAGCTTATGGAAAGCTTTGGAAGCTTGAAGTGTTAGTATTTTTTTTCACCTATGATGTGTATATCACTGGGATAAATCTGGGGTAGTATATGTTGGTGTGAATCAATGCTTTCTCTCCTTATTTTGCCGTATAAATGTGTATATATACTGTGGTCTTATTCAAGTCCGACTATAAGCATTTAGAAAGATGCTTTTGAAACTTCCTTGTTGCTTATCGGTGCACTGGTTTTTCGTATGTAACTCATTTCCTTGTCGGTATCCTCATGTAAAGCATCAGACCTTTATGTTTGTATAAAATTTTCAAATACTCACTTAGTGTTGTTCTTTGAATGGTTAACGATTTCGGATCTTTCCGCTGTCATTAAAACTCTACTCTTCTGACACTTTAGTTTCAAATTTATTTTCATTTAACTTTTGGGCTTAACTAATTTAGTTCAAAAACGATATGAGCTACCGGTCACGACTCGTAAATGCTCAATTTAATTAAATTCTTTTAGTGACCATGTTTTCTTTTAAGTTCTGAAATGGATGTATATTTCTGAAATGGCTTGAAGAAATGCAAATTTTTATTACTGTACTTACATATTTCTTTATTAAATTTATTTCATTTTGTTTGGTCTGAGCGTTCATCATTACTTGGATGTAAAAATGAACATGTATATTTTATTTTATTTAGTTTATACTTATTTCTTTATTAAATTTATTTCATTTTGTTTGGTCTGAGCGTTCATCATTACTTGGATGTCAAAATGAACATGTATATTTTATTTAGTTTTGAGTGATGCACCGGAGGGTTTTTCCTTGCTAGACGGGTTGAAACCCAACCCGTTAGAAGTGAAAATCATCGGTCCGTCACAACCAACTTCTGTTAGGGTTTGGTAAAAAGGGTGTTTCTGGGAATTCTACACCTGTATTTTTTTTTAAAAGCTCTACCTCTTTAGCACTCTTATTTCATCTTTTCTATCATGTCCTTCTCTAGTCTTTCAAGTAAAGAAAGTGATGTATGGACAATTCTATTTCCTTCAAAGAAGATTCGTTTCGATTCTTCTGACAATGAGATGCGCTATGACAAACATGTCTCTTCTTCTGATGAGAACCCTATTGTCTCTCAGTTTGATAAGCTCTCTTTAATCATGAATCTCGTCTTGGAACAAGTTCGTGCTCTGAAAAAAGAATTTGAAGTTTCTTCCAAAAGACTTGAGGAGAAAATGGATAGTCTTGAATCAAGGATTGACCTAATCGAAGATGAGCTTGAAGAATATAGGGAATACGAGAAGAATATTCAAGGTAAGTGAAACGATTGTTAAGAGGTATAGATACCTAGTATATCTTCTCTTTTGGTTTAGTTGGAAGAATAACTAGCATTTTGAATAGCGAAGATTGTGACTACACATAGCTATTTTTTTTCATCTTCTTATGTTATTTTTTAGGTTTATTGGTATTAAATTCTAAGAATATTGGGAGGATGATGTTATTGCAGTATTGATCTTTATGATTTTGTGATATTGCAATGTGATTATGGGATATGTATTGTTTGCGTCCGTGAACTTGAAGGTCCCATATGTTGTCAAAAGTAAAGTCGTTCATGAATTGGTATTCGTATTGATGAAAGGACGAATGGACTTTCGACAAATACAAAAGTTATGCCTATGCAGTCATGTATTTGATGGTAAATAGGATAAAATCTTTTGTGTGACAAGGATAAAGTCTATTATGTCGTTATGATGGAAAATAAAATAGATCCTTGTATGTATTTCACGGTATTGGTCTTCATCGATCCATTTTCTTTGTATTACCGTGAAGACTCCATTGTGTGTCTTATGTTGAGCACGATACAACTAAGTCGATTTTTCTTATTGGCTTGTTGGTTGTTCCATAAGATGCTATATGTTGAGCATTATGAACTAA
This sequence comes from Papaver somniferum, assembly GCF_003573695.1. Lineage (NCBI taxonomy): Eukaryota > Viridiplantae > Streptophyta > Magnoliopsida > Ranunculales > Papaveraceae > Papaver > Papaver somniferum. Next base: position 3,925,067 of record NW_020624377.1, on the reverse strand, counting down.
ATTAATTATCTTGGTTGGTTATTTAGTTATTTGCTCCGAAAATCGTCTTTTTTCTAGCAAAACTTTTGACAATTAAATTGATTACCTTTGTGATTAGTTTGGTTGTTTGTGTTCCAATTAGATTAATTATGGGTTCTCTTGTAATTAGTCTAGTTGAGTTTTCATATAATCCACAAGTCCTTGTGTTGAGTATATGAACGGCTATACTAATCATGTTCTATTGGTTAATGTAGTCGTATATTCCGTAAGGTTTTTCTTATGTTGAGTATGTGAATGATTAAGTTAGTCATCTCCGTATGATTACCTTAGTCGTAGCTCCGTAAGTTTACTTATGTTGAGAACTATCAATTAAATTGATCACTTTTGTGGTTGGATTTAGTTGCATATTCCAATTAAATTAATCATGGGTTTACTTGTGATTAATTTGATTGAGTTTTGGATATAGAAAATCATTCCTATGGTTTTTGGTGTCCAATTAAAAATCCTTCTTTTCTTTCGAAATTAAGGTCGCTCTTGTTGTTCTTTCGGGAATGACATCAAATCGGGGAGAGGCCTTTTGAACTTGTGCTTAATGGTAATATCTTGCGGGGTGTGCGGCTGTGGAATTTTATAGGGGTTATCTTGTATCTTAAAACTCCTTGATGAATGCATTTATCTTCGGATTTATGATTGCATCCAAATTAAGTTGGTATGTATTGTTTCTTTTAGTCTATGAAACGTCTCTTCTCGGAAATTTCATTAGGATCCCGTTCTTGTACCTTTGCCAATTTTATTGACAAAAAGGGGGAGAATTAATGTGTAGTTCTACTACATATACATATGGTTTTCGGATCATTGTGTAAGGGGGAGTGGTTTCCATGTGAGATGGAGTATTGACTAAGGGGGAGTGATACATATCACCGTGGTATTATTGTTAAAGTCGTGATGGAATTGGACTTTGATGTTACATAATAATACTATGTCAGTGTATAATGATGATCGAGAATCTAGATTTCTCTCATTGTTATAGCTATGGATCTTCAACAATGGTGATGCTAAACTTACAATCTTTGGGATCATTGGAGTACTTGGAAGGACGAAGATTTCAGGGAATGTTGAAGATTAGACTATGGAATAGGAGCCACTAAAGTTTATCTTTTCTGTATTCCATATGTATTAATAGTTTTGTCACTAAAATTCACAAAGGGGGAGATTGTTAGAGCATAGCTCGGTCGACCTCGCATGCGTTGCTGTCTCAAGCATGTTTGTCAATGTTAGTGATCAAAACTATGAGCCTTGATTTCTAGTCTACATAGCTAAGTCTCGGACTAGAATAGAAAAGTGTAGTTGAGCTCAAGGACTTCATGACGATTCATCATACAACGACGAATATCTACTCAAGGAACCGTGGAACTTCATCAACAAAAAGGTATGTGGAGACTTGAACTTATCTATCACTCAAAAGTCTATCTCTTATATCTCCTACTTCTTATGAGACAAAAGTCGTATGCTATATAGACTGGATCATACACATTTGATATTTCGAGCAGAGTATATCTCGCCTATCTATATCTCGAAAATATGTGTTGGTAAAGCGTTTCGCTTTGATCGGGTTTATCGTCACCTAATGACGAAAGTCATAATGTTTCAATCACTTTGAAAATCGCTTTGACGAGAAATAGTGTAGCAACTATATAACATCCTCTAAGAATGTTTCAATGGTTGGAATGAGAGTTTAGGTCAATATAACCAATGATGGATATAAGCATTGTGTGGTAACACATATGTGCATAAGTCCTATTCCTTAATCCAAAGTTTGCGAACTTTGTTGATTGAGAGAAACCGGAGGAATTGGCTTTGCCAAGTCCGCAAACTCAATTTGCGAACTGACGGAAGTTCTCTTGCCGAGAATTTCTGCTGGGATTTCCAAAAAATCGTTTGCGTGTTTAGTCCGCGAACTCAGTCTGCGAACCTAGTCCGCGAACTGGCGGAAGTCTACTTGCCGAGATTTTCTGCTGAGTTTGGAAAACTCTTCCGGTTGCCTTAATTCCACGAACTTGCTTGCGTACTTGAGTGGGTTATGATCTAAAGATGCGATCTGAACATGAAACTCAAATTACTAAGAAATGCAGTATGCAAACCGTGGTTATAAAGTTCATGAGCCGATTCAAATCGAATTGAATCATCTTTGTTTAAATTGTGTCTTGTGTAGTTACATAACATCTCATAGCAATTGAACAACTCTCTAACTAGTTCATTTGAGTCAATTGAACTTGTTATGTGAAGAAGAACAAGGTTATTATGAAATGCTCATATGGTTAACCTTTTGGGTTACTATGTTGAACCAACATACACGTACACGTTTGGGCACGGTTTTCACAAACCCAGTAAACGTATATCTCAAGTGTGTGTGACAAGCTAAGTTTTCGATCTAACGGTTAAGAAATATTAGCTTGAATCTAAATCAGGTTTTCATCTAACGGTGAATATTGATTACTTTGTAACAAAGGCAAAACCCTGATTTGAAGACTATATAGGAGACATCTAGCATTGGGCAAAACCAATCCCCACACGTATGTGTGATACTAGTGCGCTCACTAGAGTCGATTATCCTCTAACCTTTGGTTTTCTTCTCTAAAACCAGGTTAACGACTTAAAGACTTCATTGGAATTGTGAAGCCAGACCGATACTACTTTTATCGTAGTTGTGTGATCTGATCTTGCATCTTCTATCGCACGAGTACAATATATTGATTGGCTTGAGATCGTGAGAGTTCTCCGATAAGCAAGATAAAGAAGTCACAAACATCTTCGTCACAAACATCTTCGTCTCCGATAATCTATTGTGTAAATGCGAGAATCCTTTTACCGACAGATGGTTACATGGTGGGAAGGTATGTGATTGACCTCGAATTGTATAATTTTCTTTTAGTTTGTGGTCACTAAGAAGGGGTACGTATGTTGATGCTATTTTATCTTTAACTTGCTTTTGGTGCTATTTAACAGGGTACCTCCTCCACATTTGTCACCTTTTGTTGATAATGAGGTAGAAGGCTATGTTCCTGAGTATGCTGAGGTAGTTAGACGCTTAAAAGCTGAAGCAAAGAAAGAAGTACTGCCCATGCCTGGATTAGAGAATCTGGATTTGGATGATATTCAGAGTCTAGTGGCTGAAGGATTTGGAGGAGCAGCAGGCTTCAGCCAGGGACAGTCCATGTAGTCTGGCAATTTCTTTGTGTGAGATACCTTGGAACATATGTTTGATGTAAGGTTATTCTGCCTCCTGCTTTTTAATTCTAACCTTTTTCCTTAGGTATATACTTGGTGTACTATAATTATGCTAAGTTTTCGGATTATTGACATGTAGAAGCATCAAATAGTATCTTTAGATAACAACATTGTACCTCGTTATTTCAAAAAAATAAATAAAATAATCTATTTATAATGGTTAGTACACTTGAGTATTCATGTTTCATGCTTTGCACCTTAAATAATTTAGACTGTGTACTGGAGCTATTGTTGTTTGATACTTTACATTGCTGATAAGTTTTAAAGGGAATCTCATTCTTTTGTTTTGTATGTTTACAGGAATGAATCTAATTTCTCATTAGAATTAGATTCAACCCAACATAGGAATTTTTTAACTTTCTATGAACTAAACTTAGCAACTAAGTTTTTATGTGTACACTAGTTTGTTGTGATACTTAGTATACTGGTTATCTGATTGGAAGAATTTGTGATGCTTTGTTCGCAGGTTGATTGAATGATGTTGTATGTTATGAGATCAGAAATTAAGGTTGGAGAACAAAGCAGCAGCCATTAGGTCCCTTAGTAGCTGCAAGATTTGTAAGTTTATGTAGTATCTCCTTATAGTGATTTAAGTTGGAAGAACTTAGGAATTTCGTAACTTTCCTTGAACTGAACTTAGGAACCAAGTATGTTTCTAATGTGTACACTAGTTTGTTGTGATATTTGGAGTACATTTGTATCAAATACTCATTCTTTTTGTTAACATCAATTGAAGAATCCATTTTTCATAATATGATACAGTTTTGTATGTTGAATGAATGAATGACTGTGGAAATGATGAATTTGGGGAACTGGGTAACTGCAGGGGGAAATGTGGGGGAAATGGATTTTGATCAGGTCAATGAAGAGTTGACCTTTTTTTTATGTTGCAAAATGTTAGCGTCTTTATCTGTTGCTAAATTAGAACCAGAACCAATAACATTTAGTTCCGGGTAGGGGTATTCCTGTAATTCGAAAAAGCTTAGCAACGGCAGATCTCTGTTGCGAATAAAAAGCTTAGCAACGGCAGATCTCTGTTGCGAATAAAAACCGTTGCGAAAAATGCGACGCCGTGTTTTGCAATGTCGATCCGCCGTTGCAACCCCAGTCAGCAACGTCCAGTTTTCGTTGCGAATCCCTAAAATGGTGTAGTGGTTGTAACTCTATTAGTGGTTCTATAACTTGGGAGTAAGTAATTTTTGCATAAATAAATATCTATTTATCCGAATGATGTTAATTCTGATGCCATTCGAAAGCTCTCCAAAAAAATTCTACAACCACATACAGAAGGAACCGAAAGCCAAATCAGAACATTAGGTCCAAATCATCAAAAATAAGAAATATGGCTCAAGTCCAAGTCCGTGGACCTAACCCGGCACGACCCGTTAAACTGATCCATGGACCAACCTTTCAGACCCAACTGAAACAAACGAGTCAGAATCTAACTCAGTTATTTTAACAAACACTTGAATTTATTCCAAGTTTGGCAGATTTGAGGTATTACTTTTGGATCGTCATATCTCTTTTGATTACTTAATAAAAATGGAGACTTAATCTATCTATGAACTCATGAGACAGTAAAATCATACTCTATCCATTCTAAAATTGATCATGAACATGATCACTCGCAACTGCCCCAATAAATTTCAGTTATCTTTATGAACATCCAAATCGAACCATTTAAATTCCCACAGAATGATGAAACACTCATCTTCAAGTCTCAAGTTTTAATCTGTGGAAAATCAGCTTCTAATAAAATGAGTTCAGGTTAACTTATGACCAACTATCAAAGACACCCCTTATCCCATCACACCAGATGACCTAAGGACAACATGGCTCTCTAAAAGAACCCTGATTTTGGGCATACCAAAATCTTTCTAGGCATACAAAGTAATAGTCTTAACTTGGATGACCTTATAAGTGGTACCCTATGGGTAGTTCAATTACCTATATACCCTTAAATCTTTTAAATTACTAACAAACACAAAATCAGTTTCATTCCAATCTTTCTTCTTCTTCCTCATCTCCTCTGCCGCTCGCCGAATCTCCTCTCTATTTATTTTTCATCCACCATCGCCGAAATTGATTGTCGTCGATTCGTGGAAAGTTATTCGACGATTCTTGAAAAGTTAATCGAACCTCCTCTCTATTCGTGAAAAGTTAATTGATAATCGTCGATTCATGATACAAAAACCTAAAATTAAGTTTAGATTTGCGCCAAAATGTTCTTGAAACTGAACCCTGAAAGTGCATATGAACGGCTCGGCTTAAAATGCATATCAGTTTTGAGCCGAACTACAAAGAATATCACAAGGTTAAATACTACAAAGGGAAATTAATAGTTATGTTCGGCTCATACGATAATCATATTTTGTGCCGAACCGTGAACATATAGAGGTTTCGGCTTATACGATATTCTCAATATGTGCCGAACCGTTAATAATAATATGTTCGGCTCATACGATTTTCAATATATAAGCCGAACCACTGACAATTTTTATTCCAAATCTCTCAGGAGGAGGTTCGGCTTCCTATTAAACTTTCATACAAGCCGAACTAGTGTCTAGCAAATGGGTTAGAAGTGGAAAATATTTGTTCGGCGCATACTGTAAACAGTTTCAGCGAGCCGAACCGTTCTTCAATTGGTTGGTTCGGCTCATAGATTTAAGCCGAACCTCAACCTGGTTCGCCGAACCATGAATAAATTAACCATTTGGGAATCATTGTTGTAGTTGATGTGTATTTTCCTAGTTTTTTTAGATGAATTATGACCCTCCTCATCCTCCATTGAATCAAGACGAAATTTTTTCTCAGTTTCTCCTTCTCTTTCTCAATCAAAACTTTGATTTTTTTCCCCAAATTTTTTCATCTAAACAACCTTTATAAGTCTGAAAATTATCTTAATCACTAATCCAAATTACTAGCGCTAATACATAAAGTGTAAATTAGCCATTAAAAAGCAATTTGGTTAAGGGGATATCTGATTTTGTTATTTCACATCCCTTTTTATTTTTATTCAGTATGCCTAGAAAGATTTTGGTATGCCCAAAATCAGGGATGGACTGGTCCATAGAAAATCATTATTTCAAATAGCCCCTTGAAAATTTATTGCTCAGCCCATCTAATTGTTTTAGCCCACCTAGACTTTTAAACAAGACTATTGAGCAAGACTAATTGTTTTTTTTTTTGCCAAGACTATTGGTAACAGAATGGTATAGCTGACGGAATTTTGTGGCTCATTAAAAAATTGTGGATTTTTTTTTTTTTGATGGGAAAAAAATTGTGGATTCACTTGGACGCCGACAGACTAGCAAAATATTAACGATGACGCATGCTTTAAAGTGTAATGCGTCTGAATTGTGCAATAACTTCTAAGTTCTAACATGTAAATGTACAAAGAGGGTTAATTAAATGATTTTGAGTGTCAAATGGTGTAGTTTGTAAGGTTTTCTTCTAGGAACTAATTTGCATCTGAAAAATTGGTTTAACTGGTGTTGAAGAAATCCTGTCATAGTAGTTCTCTATGGACTTGCATAGGCTTCGCTGGTTACTGACTCCAAGCTCTGAATATTAGTTGAGGAACAACTGAATCCCTGCAACATAAGTATAGCATTAGTAACTTGCGGAACTTGTACTGTTAAAGTGTCAAGGGTTCCTACATGATACAAGTTATAAGTGGAAGTATTCATTACTCGATGGAAACCTTCTCCCTCGGCTTTAGGTTGTCTTGTTACTATTAACATTAGGCCCTAAATGTAAAACAACACCTGTTATCTCGAAATTGAACACAAAAATTCCTTGAGGCATGCTTGCAAAAACCGAACATATATTTTGTCAGAGAGAATAATGTTGTTAAACAATCTCTCAGAGAAGATGATTATAATTTCTTGATTTGTTTTTCATTAACAGACACATGACTCTCTTACCAGATATTTATTGAACTATCTGGCCGACAAAATACAGGCTGGAATAATAGCTAACACCAATAGCTAACTGACACGTAACTAGATACTAACACAAATGTACAATGAGCACCTGTAATAGCTGGCAGTGCACACAAGTGATTCACACGCTGAAGACGTGATTCACACGCTGAAGACTTATTTTCTAACACCCCCCGCAAGTGCAATGTCTCTGAAGAAGCAGAGACACTAAGCTTGGATCGTAGAGTAGAGAACCTAGTGGCAGCCAAGCCCTTGGTCAAAATATCCGCAATTTGGTCCTGAGTGGAGATAAAACGAACCTCCAACGATTTGCAGGCTACCATCTCTCGAACATAGTGGAAAGCAATCTCAATGTGCTTCATGCGATTGTGAAAAATTGGATTTGCAGTCATATAAGTTGCTCCCATATTGTCACACCAAAGAACATGAGATCTTTGGGGAAGAGAAGTGAAGTTCTGACATGAGAGATTGAATCCAAACAATTTCTGAAGTAGCATCAACCAGAGCACGATACTCAGCTTCAGTGCTGGATCTGGAGACAGTTTTCTATTTTCTAGAACACCAAGAAATCAAATTGGGACCCATAAAGATGTCCATGCCACTTGTAGAGAGTCTATCAGTAATATCTCCAGCCCAGTCTGCATCTGAGAATGCTTGAAGTTACAAATAACTGGATTTCTTAAACTACAGACCATATCCTAGAGTGCCCTGTAAATACCTGAAAATGCACTTCACTGCAGTCCAATGAACCTCAGTTGGAGACTGCATAAACCGGCATGTCTTGTTAACAACAAATGTTATATCTTGCCTAATGATGGTGGCATACTGCAAAGCACCAACAACACTTCTATACAAAGATGGATCACTAAATGGGGCAGCAGTGGAAGTCGAATGTGTTGTAGCAATATGAGTTGATGAAGCATGAGCAAATGTCATTTTTGTCTTATGTAATAAATTGGATATGTAGTGTTCTTGAGAAAGTTAAATACCTTCATTGTTGTGAATAGCTTGAATACCAAGAAAGAAATGTAATTCTCCCAAGTCTTTGATTGCAAATTCTCTTCCAAGATCAGCAAGTAACTTGTCAATTGCAGTAGTAGAACTCCCAGTGACAAGGATGTCATCAACATAAACAAGGACATATAGAGCTTCAGAAGCAGTAACTCTGAAGAACAATGAAGTATGTGTTTAGAAGGATGAAACCCACATTGTAAAAGAAATTGACTGAGCCTTGCAAACCAAGCTCTTGGAGCTTGCTTCAATCCATATAAGGATTTTTGATGTTTACAAACATGATTTGGCAAGAGCTTGTCAGTATACCCTGGAGTTTGAACCATAAAAACATCCTCTGATAAATGACTATGTAGAAAAGCATTCTTAACATCAAGTTGCCTGATGTTCCAACCTTTGTAAAGAGAGATGGAGAGAATCAGTCTGACTGTTGTTGGCTTGACAACAAGACTAAATGTATCTTGATAATCTATGCCTTCAACCTGATTAAATCCTTTGGCTACTAGTCTGGCCTGATATCTTGCAATGGTACCATCAACATTTCTTTTAATTCTAAAAATCCATTTGCAGCCAATAACATTGTCACCTGAACTAGCTAACACCAATTTCCATGTTCCATTTTGCAGTAATGCATTAATCTCATCCATAGCAGCTCTCCACTTTGGATCCTTGTAAGCTTCAGAGTAACAGGTGGAAACTGTAATGTCTTCACAAACAGTTTGAACTTCTGATGCAAACACTTTGGGATTAAAAATTCCTTTCTTTCCTCTAGTTGTCATGGGATGATCATTAGTAATTGTAGCTGGGGAAGGTATAGTTACTATTGGAACTTCAGTAGAGGCAGTAGAAGTAGGTGACATAACAGTATCAACTTCATTAGAAATAGCAGCAGAGGTAACTGTAGATGGTGAACTTCCCATAGCTGAAGTAGAAGCAGTGCCAGAAGAAATAGTTTGAAGTAATTGAATGTAAGGAATTCTGAGTCAGCAAATTTAACATCCTTAGATATAATGATTTTGTTTGTGAAAGGATTGAGGCATCTATATCCTTTATGCAGTTCACACGCAGTTCTTCAGAGAGTAATAAGCCGAGTAACTCAGAAGAGGTAATGAGATTATCACTCTTTAATTGTTGAGTGGTAATAGAGGTTTTAAAAGCATTGAATTCAGGTGGTAATCCTTGTAGGATATGAAATACAAGATCCTCATCAGAAATTTCTCTACCAATTTGTGCTAGCTGATATGATAAATATCTAGCCTTATTGAAGTAAACAATCATTGATTCACTGCTTTTCTTGAGATTCACCAAATCAGATTTAAGTTGCATCAACCTTGATTTAGTAGAAGCATTGAAATTATGTTCTAATCTAGTCCAAATCTCATGAGAGAAAGTACAATCAATTACATGTGAATGAGTTTCTTCAGTGCAGGCACTAAATAACCAGGAAATAATGGCTTGATCTTGATTTATCCAGTAATTGTATATTGGATTGCGAATAAAATCATTGTCTGCATCAGGATCTGGTAAAGTTAAGGCTGCAAGAAGAGCTTCACGAGCAGTATATGTTTTTCGGAAGAATTTAACCGGATATTAAGACGATCCGTCGACAAATCTGAAGAGATTATAACTTCTTATTAGGGGTACTATCTGAGATTTCCATAAGGTGTAATTGGTATATAAAGTTTTGATGGTGGTTTGAATGTAAGTGGGATATGTTTTTCAGTTTCAACCATTGTTAATGTTGTTGTTGATGAAGAAATTTAGGGTTTGATGATACAGGTATCTGATACCATGTCAGAGAGAATAATGTTGTTATAATCTCTCAGAGAAGATGATTATAATTTCTTGATTTGTTTATCATTAACAGACACATGACTCTCTTGCCAGATATTTATCGAACTATCTGGCCGACATAATACAGGCTGGAATAATAGCTAACACCAATAGCTAACTGACACGTAACTAGATACTAACACCAATGTACAACGAACACCTGTAATAGCTGGCAGTGCACACAAGTGATTCACACGCTGAAGACGTGATTCACATGCTGAAGACTTATTCTCTAACATATTTAGTGCATTAAAAATTGGTGGACTTATCATGCAATTCATTCTTGAGTTAGGTGATGACGATGACGGATGTGTAAAGGAATGAATTACAATCCCTAGATCTGTAAATGACAATAAATCTCTAAATGTACAGCCTTTTCATGCACTTTGCTGGAGTCCGGACCAAGGAGGCAAGGATAGAAGTAGCCAAAACTTGGTAAGAATCGTAACATTCTTGTAAGAATTTCATGCACTTTGCTGGAGTCTGGACCAAGAAGGCAAGGATAGAAGTGGCCAAAACTTGGTAAGAATCGTAACATTCTTGTAAGATTAAAAGAAAGAAAAAAAAATCAATCCCAACAGAACCTTAGTAGGTTTCAAACTCTGTAAACGAGATTGAGTTATTTAAATGGGATTATAGGTTTCAGAATCCAATCCAATTTAATGGTACTAGTTATAATGGTTGAAACTTAAAAAGGACTGATAAACGTATAATGTTTATATCATCAAAATCTAGTTTATCTTCATTTTTGTTAGTCAGAAGATTTTAGTTGAAAAGTTAATATCCAAAATAAATTTACCTAATGCTAAGGTAGTCATGCACGTATAATTTGTTATGTCGCCAAGCGGCCCGGAGCACGCTCACACATTTTGTTGTCGTGCAACATAAAGGTTGAATGGGATGAAAGTACGTGCATGTTATCCAACATAAGGAGTTTTCTATGTTAGGTAATTGCACCTTTTAAATAAGTATCATTGCTTCTATCTGTTCCCATCTTCTATCTGTTCCCATATGTCTAGCACATCCAAACGATGTACACCTATATTTGTTTCCTTTTTAGGTTGCAGTATCTTTCCAGATTCTGTAGGTACACAAAATAGGCTCACCACGTGGCCACACAGGAAGGCACGAAATAGGTTTGATGAATCTCACTTAAAGATCTCGGTCAGTGACTTGTCAAATCAAATGTCAGAATTACCTCGTCATTAACTAATAACACAAAGCGCGAAGCACCCTAAAAAATGAAGTACCTCGCATGAGGAAGCTAAACTGCGAAGAATCAGTTGGAGTACTCGGCAAGAATCAGTTGGACGAAGTAAGGTTACTTGGCTAGAAAAATAAATTCCGAAGTAAGTAAATTATGGAGCAATAAAAGATACATTGTCCCGACAAACACCCAAAGATGTCAGCAAAAGAAAGGGGAAAACTTCGTGGAAAATGATCTGGGCGAAGTATAAAGCATCTCCACGAGATCCAGGCGAAGGAAAATGAGTTGTACACCATTAGGGTTAATTGGTCTATAAATAGAGGTCCTTGGGAAATGTATGAGGGGCGGATTCTTTGGTGAGGGAGAGCTTATATTAGAGTGAGAGATTAGGGTTTCCTTGTACTAAAAAACTTGTATTCTTCACTACTTGGAATGATTAATCAATAAAGAACTTCTTATCCAAAACCTTTATCATGTCTTAGATCTGTTTCTTCTCTTACTTGGGTGTACTACTGGATTTCCAGTAGTTACAGATTCTGCACAACCAAATCAACAATTGAGTACAATTTCATACGCAAATCACATTACAACTACTTGAAACAAAATAACAAATTTGACCTACCGAAGAGTACATCGGATCCACCTGAAATCTTCTGTGCATTGATAATGCCTTGCTTGACGGATTCCGTTGTCTCGTCAAGAATTTTGAAGTAAATAGATCCCTTTCTCGATAGCGGACCCAATTTTAATCGCTTCACCTTCCGCTCCAAATCCACTTGAGTTTGTTCGACTATAAGTATTAGCCTTCCTTAGATTATTAATAAGAAAGTTCAGATACATATTTCTATCCTTAGAAGAAACCTAAAGCTTACGATAATCGAGAAGACATGTTAAACAAGATAATTCCATCTTCTTGATACTAATCTGTACTAAATAACTGAATCTGAGAATGTCTAGGATGATCTCTAATGGGAGACTGTCCAGATTCCCCATCAAATCCTACTTTCTCGAAGAAGAAGCGAAGGATCTAACTACGCTTATTAGAAATTTAAAATTATAGGTCTAGGGTTTTAGAGAGCAAATTTCCATGGCGAAGGTATCACCAACAAATCGTTATTAGTATACAGTATGATCCGGCAAGAAGTTATCTTGGACTGGAGCAAGTCTAAGACCACAAATATGCCCAACCCCTGGCGCGTGGTTTATTTGCAAAATATGGACTATGACCGCTAGGTCAAACAGCCTAGTAATAAAGCGCTAGGATGCCGTATTATTTGCAACATGGCATTGGCCAGAAATGCATGGTGCATTCGGAGTTGCAAGATAAGCCAAGGCATGGAGCAAAGCGGGTTTGGACAAAACCTGTGTGCGTGAGGTATGTAGGGATGCAAGGAAGACTTGCATTAGCACACTTGCATCAGTGGAGGAATGATGCACAACTATGATGGTCGTACTTTGGCTGGGACAAGCTATCATGGCGCTGCAAGGCTAGAAACATGTCCCAGGCACATGGCCTTAACAATTAAAGAGTTTGGTTACACGGAGCGAGATCTTGTGAAGGTTTGGGTATCCAGAAGTTTGTGTAATCCTAAGTGTGCAGTAATAATAAGGCTTCGGCCAAGATTAAAGCTAAGTTCTGTTGGTGAATTTATCCTTTTGTTTGGCTTACCCTTTATGCATCAAGTGGAGTGTGTTTTTTGATTTAGTAGCTTGAATGATTTTGAGCAGAACCTCTGTTTAGTATTGGATGAATAGAGTTTTAGTCAAGAGAATTGAAATTGACTAAGTGTGAATTGACTGAGACTGCATAGTACCGTTGTCAATGTTGGCTGTTGTATATTAGGATAGTTTGAACCTGTGACAATTCGGGTATCAGAGCCCTTGTTTCGGGATCTCTCTATTTATGTTGGACTATAGAATGATGATTGAGTTTGTTGTTGTTCTTGAAGTTGGTTGCGAATTGTATTTGAAGTGAAGGATCGGTGATAAGACTACAAGGCCTAAAGGATGGGAGAGAAAACATTCTGGCTTGAAACCTGTAACCCAAATTCCCTTTCAACTCAGAATTTCTTTTTTGCCCCCGAATTGGCATTCAACCGAGAATCTGCATCAAGTAAATAAAATACGTTATGCGATCCAAATTTTTGCTCGTGACACGGAATTTTCGTTCTGACTTGAAACCTGTCTTTCGTACCAACATTTCCCCCATAATTAACAATGTGCATCATGAACTTAGAATCTCCCGGTTATCCAAAACCTACCCGATGGACTAAAATTCGTTCGATCTAATGATATTGTTAACGACTATGACTTAAAATCTTCTACGTGATCTAAAATGCACATCATGACTTCGAACATGTTATGTGATCGATATGACGCTAACCAAAAAAAAAAAAGATCTGATATAAACGAAAAATTGTCATGTCATAATAAACATTGTCACTGCGAAAATTTCTTAGTGAGCCATATTTACTCCATGATACAAACTTCGCATTATGAGCACAAATACGTCTGGTGATCAAACTTGGATTCCATGGACCAAAATCTGCATCCTAATTGAAATTTGTCACTACAAGAAAACATGGCTTAAGCAACTAAAAACTTAGCAAGCACCCAAAATTTTCGTCGCTTCAAGGATCAAGCTACTTAACTTGCGACCATCAAACAAGCGGCTCGGTATTAATATATATCCACTAATTTGAGCGACCACATAGAGTAGTTTAGTCGGTAAAATTCTTTTCCCGTTAAGAATATAGCAACCGCCGTTGTAGGTTTGGTAGCTACTTACTTCGAGCTAGGATGACCAGCGATTCAATAAGTATTTGGTTGGTCAAACCTATCTGAGCGACTAAATTTAGCGACTACCCGTTCATTAGAGAGATTATATGAGATTTATAGGTTTCCACATTTCATTGTACCTAATTATCTGTGTTACCAAAGTCTCTGAATTAATGGGTCCAACGTATTGGTTTGTTAAATGTATTGGTTTGTTAAATTTCTTGTTCTTTTCTCAGATATTGATTTGAAAATGGGTCCAATGTAATGAGCATTTTCAAATGGAATTCTCTTTTCATCAGATCAAAGAAGTATAAGTAATTGTTTGCTTGATTTTGACGATACCAGTCTTCTTTTGTTTATTAAAAAAAAGATACCAATTTCATTTACAAAGCTAAGCTTCTTTTACAGTTTCACGGCAGTATGAAAGAAAACAAACAACTAAAATTAATCCCAGTCCATCTCGTTGTCAGACTCTTCAAATTCGAGCAAATCATCATCTAGTAGTATAAACACTTTCAACATCAGCATCATCTTCATCGACAGCTTTCCCTCGTCCTTGTTCTGGCGCAACGTAAGTGACGGTTTCTTCCGGAACATCACACCTATCCCAAACAAAATTGTCATCATCATCCTGCTGCGGTTCAAGTTGTACATCTTCCATAGAATAAGCCGAGTACAAATCCTGTGCTGCTTCACTAGGACTCAAATCTGTATTAATATCACGCACCGGCATATCATAATAGTTCCGAGGTTTTAGTTTTATCACTGTCTGCCACTGGGACTCCTCTCCTTCATTCACATACATAACTTGTGATACTTGAGAAGGTAACACATAAGGTTCATCTTGCCAACAACTTACGGTTCTATTAACAGCAGTAACAACTCCATGTTTATCTTTCCTGCATCCCCTATCACTATCTACATCCCGCCAATCACATTTGAAAAGAACAACACGGAATCCACCCACATACCTCAACTCTATAATATCAGTTAGCACTCCAAAATAATCCTTCTCGATGGTTACACATACTCCAGCGTTTTGTGTCGTTCTTCCCTGCTCCCAACGTTTTGTCTGAAAGCGGTACCCATTGACCGTGTAAATGTTGAAAGACAGAGCTTCTCGGCAAGGACCTCCGGCCAATGATAATAGTTCTTCACTCACCTGACTGGTCTCTTTGTGCAGTTGGTAAATCTGTTTGTTATAGAAAAAATCCCGCCGAAGTCAGAAATCATAAGAAGCCTGTGTGGCGAACAAAACATGCATGTTAATAGTATTGAATTGAGACTCACTTTACGTTCAAACCATCTAGGAAATTCTTCTGTGTGTTTTCTATGTGCGTGGCTAGTTCCTTCAAGCATAGATTTGTGTTCTCTGTAAATTGCCATAAGAAAATCATTCAAATACATGTGCACGAAAACAATCTCACAATCTAGCATTATTCACTGTACATAAGGAGAAAGAGCAAGTAGAGAACACGTACTCCTCATATTGGTGCACTTCATCACAATTCTTGAGAACATCCAATTTCATTTGTTGGAACTCTTCCTCTGAAAACGATGCCACACGTTTCTTACCTTGAAATTCACCGGATTGTCTGAAAACAGACAACTTATTAACTGCTGACTGAAATCGAGTGTTATCCTCGTTTCTACCAAGTTGATTAAACTTCGTAACTACACTATTCATATGGCGCTCAATTAATACGAGAGATTCTTCTATTATTTGCCCTTTCACCATCGAGCCTTCAGGATGAGCTTTATTCCGCACATAACGCTTTAACTTCCGCAAGTACCTGATACATAGGATAGAAAAACTATTGTGTACCCCATAAACAAAGTTCAACTAAATCGACAGTAACCAAAATGAACTAGTGAAAGTCGATCAATCTTTGATATCAGTGTAACTATGACATATATAAAGCCTCATTTGGAAATTCATCCATAGCTAAAATCTGTGATATCACTTAGACAATCTTTACAAATACCATCAGATCACAGAAAAGATAAAATTTCCAAGGAAAATGACATTGATATAGTCGTACCTCTCAATTGGATACATCCAACGATACTGCACCGGACCACCAACCTTTGCTTGTTCTACTAGATGAATGGGCAAGTGCATCATCACAACAAAAAAAGATGGGGGGAATATCCTTTCTAACTTGCACAATGTGATTGCAATACTGTCTTGTAGTTTGTCTAAGTCAGCCATATTAAGGACAGTAGCACACAGAACTTTGAAAAACATACATAACTCAGTCACTTCTTCACACACATCATCTGGCAAATTTCCACGAATTGCTATTGGTAACAAATGTTCCAATAGAACATGGCAATCGTGACTCTTTAGACCAATAAGCCGCCGCTCTTTAAGGTTCACACATCGAGAAATGTTTGATGCGTACCCGTCAGGAACCTTAATTTCCCTCAAAAGTTTACAAAATGAATCCTTCTCCTTGTTCGACATCACATATGAAGCGTTTGGCACCCTATACTTATCCCATGTTCTCGTCGCCCATAAGTCCTTCCGTATACCCATCCTTTGTAGGTCCAATCGAGCTTTTATATTGTCTTTTGTCTTCCCATTGACCTTCAATATGGTCCCCATCACAGTATCACAAACATTCTTCTCGATATGCATCACATCTAGACTGTGGAACAATAAAATCGTACTCACGTAGGGTAATTCCAGCTGGAAAATGCTAATTTTCTTCCAATTGTGATCAAAGGGTATCTTTTCTACTAGACTTTGTTGATTGGCGTTCTTACCAAACTCAACTTGCTCTAGCTGATCCAACTGCTCAAGTATTTTGGCCCCATTTAATAGCTTTGGTGGTGGTCGTTTCTCCTTTTTCCCATTGAAGGCTGCCTTGTGATCACGCCATTTATGATCCATGGGCAAGAAGCGACGGTGGAACATGTAACACCACTTACCTACAAATAACATTTGGACAGAATGATAAGAGTTGGGCATAAAAGGAAAGTAATCCAAAATAAGTAGTAGTTCCGCTGTTACCTCCATTGCTTAATCGAAGTGAACATGGGTCATTATTGCAGCACGGACATGCAAATTTTCCCTTGGTACTCCATCCAGAAAGCATGGCTAGGGCAGGGAAATCGCTAATAGTACCTAATAGTGTTGCACGACATAGAAAGAACTCTTTCTTTGAAGCATCAAAAATTCGAATACCGCGCTCCCATAAATCCTTCAATTCCTCTATTAATAATTGCAGATACACATCAATATCATTTCCTGGTGATTTGGGTCCTGAAATTATCATAGACAAAATGAAATTGGAATCTTTCGTACACATCCATGGTGGTAAGTTGTTGTTGATTAGAACAACTGGCCATGTGCTATGAGGATTCGTCATATTTCCGAAAGGATTCATCCCGTCAGTAGCTAATGTAAGTCTCAGATTACGAGGCTCGGCTGCAAATGTGGGGTGCATCTGATCAAAGCTCTTCCAGTTCTGAGAATCTGCCGGGTGCCTCAAAAGTCCATCATCGATACGTTGTTTATGCCATATCATGTGAGGAGCGGTCTTCGGACACATAAACCACCTCTGAATTCTTGCCTTTAAAGAAAAATATCGTACTATCTTTTCAGCAACTTTCTTCTTAGGTTTTCTTTTTGCACTAATATCGGATTCACCGCCTCCCCATGACCCATCATTTTCCCATCTGCAAGCATGACAGACCGGGCACTTATCCAAGAGCGAATAGTCTTTCCGAAACAATATGCAATACTTAATTCACCGTTTCTATTTTTTTCTAGTTCCTTGGAATTTTTTGATCACTGGTCACTATTTAACTTTTTTTTTTTGTTCTAGGATTACTATATCTTAGTACCTGATGATGAAAACGCTGAAGAGGCTATTAGAACACAAATGAGGTTGGCTTATGTTAGATATCGATCTGAGTTGGCGGCGTACTACAGAACGTTTGATAGTCATGAGGAAGCTTTGCGACATCCATCCCCAAGAATCCGCAATGTTGATGATTGGGATTATATGTGTGACTTCTTTAACACTAATGTAAAGTTTAAGGTATATAAAATTTGCTGGTCTTACCCTTTGCAATGAATTGACATTTTAGATAATTATATTTTATGTGTTAACCTTTAACATGGAGTTGCGGTGTCCAGCTAGTTGCTTGTGAATCTGATTATGATTTCTCTATCCTAAGAAACAGTAAAAAGCTATATTTTTGGTGAAGGAGTGTCTCTTAATTTTCATTTTTATATTTAATTGTAGGTTGCGTCTGAGAAATCAAGGGATGCACGTAAGGCACAAGTTCTGAACCATACCAATGGTACAGAGAGTTTCGCCAGAAAAGCGTATGATAGGGTAAGTTTTAAATTATTCATTGATGCCTTTTCCTTGTTCTTCATGTGTTAATTACTTTTAACAGTGGTAAACTCACAAGTTCTATTTCATTAGGCGCGCAAAAATCTCCCGATTGATCCACTCAGTATGTTCATGGTAACCCACAAGGCTAAGAAGCTTGGTAAACTGTGTGAAGATTGGCAGGTACGAATCTCCTTCACTTACTAGTAATAAATTTGAATAATGCTTGAGACTTACTGTTGGTCTAAATGTGAACTAAGCATCCCAAGCTACAAGGTCCAGATACGCAGCATGTGTCATTTGTTACTGTTGGTCTGATGGCAATGTGTAGCTCAAATTTGTGTAGCTTTTTGGCTATGCATTTCTTACTGTTGGTATGATGGCAATGTTTTCATTCTTCCTAAGACTTTTATTAGCAGATGTTGCAATATTTAACTTGAATCCGTTTGGAGATTCTTCTTATTCTATTACTGTAGTTTTGTTTTGTTGTCTTTTCTTCATTTTCTCCATAGTAGCTACATAAGCTTGAATTTTGATTTAGTTGCTTGTTTTTACAACTTGTATGCAGAAAGAGATGAACCAGATCAGTGAGCAGGTTCGCCGCGGAGAAGTCACACCACCACCTGAGGAAATATATGCAATGGTTGTTGATCCACGTCGTATAGGGGCTAAGCGTACTCGTAAGTCAAAAGTTGCTGCCCGCTTCAGTTTATATGAGAAAATGAAGCACAAATGGTTGCTCTCCAAGAACAGTTGGACTCTGAAAAGAAGAAAGTTGCGAAGCAAGACAAAGAAATCTCAAAGCTTCAAAAGAGGGAGCGTAATCTCAGAGAGTACTTGAATGATGTTTTGCAGACGCTTGGTTGTCAACCTGTGCCAGATGATTCAGAAGATGAGTCCCAAGATGAAGGTGAACATGAAGTTGATGATCGATTTACTTGGGATGATGTGCAAGAAGATGAAAATGGCTGTGCTAGGGACGATGATGATTTGCAAGAAGATGAGAACAATTATGTTGGGGACGATGATGATTTGCAGGCAGATGGATGTGCTAATGATAATTAGGAGAATGAATTGTCAGGGGAGGATGAATAGGATGAATGTTGAATGTGCAGTTTTATTTTGGTGAACATACAGGTCCATGCCTTCACTGGCTCCTTTTGTTACTTTTTTGTGTGGACCTGTATGGTTCTTGTTCTTTTCTGGGATGGTTTGCAAACAATTGGTTAACTTGATGGTTTTTGTTTTTTGTAACAAGTTAATTTGCTTGGGTGGGGATACTGATACCACGTGTAATTAAGGAATGGTTTTAATTAATTGGAAGTGGATATTATAATTATGAATCTTAATTAGTAATTACCTTCAGTATTAATTTTAAATGGTAATTAATTTTCGGATTTCTAAATCAGGAGTACAAAAATTTGGTTTAAGCAACCACTTCAGGCCATGTATAGGTATTTTAAATGCTCTTGGGTTGCTTGGTCTAGCTATGAAGCAATCAGAAATTATTTTAATTGCTCAAAGAGTACTTGGTCTAGCTAAGAAGCGATCGGTATTTCACTCTCTAGTTTTGGTTGGTCTATCTATGAAGCGATCGGCGTTTCACTTGCTCAAGTATGGTTGGTCTAACTCTAAAGTGATGGTTATTTTGCTTGTTCTAAGCAGGTCGGTCTATCTATGAAGCGATGATTATTTTGCTTGCTCTAGGTGAGTCGGTCTAGCTATTAAGCGATGATTATTTTGCTTTCTCTAGGTGAGTCGGTCTAGCTATGAAGCGATTAACAAAGGAGATGCTACATGATAGTTGGTTGATTATTAAAACAATTGCCTAGCTGCTCTAGATCTATAGAGATCCTACCTTTTGCAACTTAAGAGCGAGAGCCAAATTAAGTCGCTCTAAGGGTTAGAGCGATTCAATATGGGCTTTTCCAACCAAAACTGCCAGGTTGCTTAATCCAGTTTTTCTTGTAGTGTGTCATTTGGACATAAAAAATTCACAGCTCAAAATTTATTTTTTGCGATTTGAAACCTGTCTTTCATTCGAACATTTGCATCATGATCTTAAATTGCCTTTTTTTTTAGTAGCTAGGTTCACCGACTTGTTAATGAGAATAAATATTGTGTGCCCTAATTTTCAGCTGATAATTGTTTATCATCTGTTTTAGCAACCCATTCGAGAGCAGAAGTAGAAGCATTTCTAGAGTACATAGCATCAACAATATGTTTTCCATGCTTAGTAAAATTCTTAATTCGAGAACGAAGATCCTTATCGAGATAACTCGTTTTAGTTTGAGGATATTGTTTTAATTCCTTTGATTTCATCATCATCACCTTCTTCTTCTTATCATCAACATTAGCATTAAGATCCCCAATTTTTTTTCGCAATCTCCTCCACACTTTGATTCATCACAACCTTCTTATCAAAAATCTCTTCAGATTCTAACTTCTTCTCAGATTTTGAGGTTTCATTCAACCGTTGAAATTCCAATTCATTATCTTTCTTCCCCTTTCGTTTTCCCCATTTCCTTCCCCATGTCCTATTCTTTTTCTTCCCCTCTTCCAGAAAAATCTCTTGAATCTCCTTTTCTTGTTTATCAACAACTTGATTAACAGCAACATCAGAATAATTCTTGAAATCCTCTCTTCTTGTTCCAGAAGGTTCACCATAGAGAAGTGTTCTAGTTCTAAGAATCTGATCTCTTCTAATAATCTCACGTCTCAATCTCTCTTCTTCTTCCTTTTTTCTTTTCATCTCTTCCTCTTCAACAATCCTTCTCTTCTCTTCATCTTCTTTCAATTTCTTCAATCTCTGCTCTTCTTCAAGCCTAAACCTGTATTTAGCTTCAGCCTTCTCTCGGATTTTGAGTTCTAACTCAGCTTTCTCCTTCTCTCTCAACTCTTTCAAATGCCGCAGCTCACATAGTTTGGTGGTAAAACCACCTTCGTTTTCCAATCCATCTTTCTTTCTTTTGATCAATTTTCCGTCACTGTTTTCATTTTTCTTTTCTTTTGTTTTCCCTTAGATTTCCATCAACAAAAAGTTAATAGGTAAAGAAGTTTGAAGATTTTGAATGCTCTATAGAAAGAGTCTAGGGAGAGTAAAAAGTAAATACCCTTGGTGGAAAGTGGAAAGCCAAAGGGTAACTAAATTGACCGTTTATTTTCTCATCCGGTCTATTACGAGCATCTCCGATACAAGGGATAAAGATCTTAAAATTGAATGACACCTAGGATTTAAGATTTTTTGCATCAAATTTCCATCTCCAAAACAAAGGTCAAGGTAATAGAGAGAGATGGCATGGCTAAGTGGGGGTAATAGAGAAAGTGTAAATAAGACTTTCATTATGACCTTGGGACTTAAAGCCACATCATTATTTTGTCTCTAAATTCAAAAATGTTTGTTAGATAATATCTTGGGGGTTGGAGATCAACTTGAGGTAAAAAAATTTACATTATTTTTTTTTGTCATTTAGTAATGACCCACACATAAAAATGTGTTAATAAGACCTCCACATAGGATGACCTTGATCAGGACCGGCCCCATAGGGTAATCAGGGAAAGGCCCAGTTTAGGGCAGCAAAAGCCTGATTTTACACTAAGGGGTATTCTTAGAAATGAAAGAAATTTATGGACTAACTGATGAACTATAAAAGTATTTGGGGGCAGGAGTTTATTTGATATTAATGTTTGGGGACTCATATGGATGATTCTTCTTTAAACTTGTTAAATATTTTTTAGTTTTTGGCATACGTTTTTCTCTTTTTGCTTTTCTCTTTTGGAGCCTAAAATTAAAGAAGAAAAGTGTTCTAGATAGCTATTTAAATTTTTTGTATTGTCTTAAATCATTGATCTTGATGATCAAAAAAATGTAACTTAATAACTCCTCTTCATTTCGCTCTTTTTCTAATTCTAATACACATTTAAATAGAGAATAATAAGGGTTTATATTTTGGTCAGAAGATGTTGGTTATTTTCGATCGATCTATTTTACCATAATTAATTCAGATTTTTTTTTAATTCTAAAATTCAAAAATCTTTTTAGGACTCGTTGGCGCTGTTTACTTAGTTGCTTTTGGTGTTTTTATGAAACTGTTAAGTGATAAACCTGTGAAAGATTGGAATTTAGGGTTCTAAAATAAAGAATGATTATCTTTTATTATCAGAGTTGTGTAAAAAAAATATTTTGGGGGGCATCAAAAAAGAATTCTGCTTTAGGGAAAAAAATTCTCAGGAACGGCCCTGCCTTGACCCTATGCATTGGAGATGCTCTAAGTCAACCATGAGTTCTGCAATCTTCACCTAACTTAAAGACTTTCATCTTTTTTAATTTTGTTTTTTTTTTTGCGTGGGGGGCTTGGTGAGAAGAATGGTTGAAAATGCTCTGATTGGTGGTTAGGGGCGGAGCCAAGGATTGACTAACCCTGGCTCCAGCCCCCCTAAATTCTCAAAAACAACATAAAAACTCTTTGTTTTAACTATGTTTTTTATATTTAGTCCACCAATAATAGTATTTTAGCCCATTAAAAGTCCTTACATTTTTACGGATGTATTTTAGCACCCTAGAATATTTTTTCTGGCTCCGCCACTGTTGGTGGTGGTGGTTGATGTTTGCACACCACGCGAAAATCATGAGATTCCACACATTATACTTCTTTCAACTAATTGCAGGTGGGTCTGGGATGCTTTCTTTGTGACCCCGACCGGGAACTACAAAGGTTCATAGGCACAACGAGGGTGGGTACATTGCTCGACGGAGCAGGCAACACTATTGGCTATGGAATATACCAGTAAACAAGTTCAATTTCGAATAGATGCTCAGACTATTAGGCTAATAGTGGATTAACAACAATGGCTCATCAAAAAACATCAGAGTGACAATTAGGTGAACGAATCTAAATCCTAGACCCAGGAGTGACAAACCCTTTTGGCCGAATGCCACCTTGGGTTGGACAGTGTTCTCCCGTAAGTGTTTTCGAGAAACATCTATTGGTAATTAAAGGTGATCCAATTTGGAGGCCCATAAACGAGCAAAATATAAAAGTGAAAATTACTGGGAGACCCATTTTATCATACTTTTCTACTGAGAAATCCACAGACAGAAAACTTCAGGCGCGCTCCCATTTTTGGGGAAAAATTATTCCCAAACCTAAAATTTATAAAATTTGATTTTTTCGTATTTTTATTTCTTCTTCAGGCGAATTTCTTCTTCAATTCTTTTTCTTTTCTTTTGGGCAAATCGAGATGACACTGAAGGGGTTTCGGTGATGATTTGTCGATCAGAGATGGATGATTGTTGCTATCACTGAATGGAGTGATCTGAGAGATTAACAAGAAGTCGGATAATGGGTTATGTAAATGGTTATCGATCTGTGAAGAGGTATGACGAATTGAAGAATTAGGTCACATATTTATGACTGCATAACATGTTTACACAACTCATATCATCTGAAGCTTCAGAAAATAAAGAGAACAATATATAAGGGACGGAAACAAAGTTGAAGAAGAAGCAGTGAAGATGAAGTCAGACGAATCAATCAAAAAAGGACAAATTCATCTTTTAACTCATTCCTTTTCATTCTATTTATTATTTTTCAGATCTAATTAACAATCTTTTCTTTGAATTTTTTTTATGACGGCTTTGTTCGTTCTTCAATAAGAATCCGACGAAGAACCCAATCTCGTCTATGCTAGACAATGGAAATTCAGGGTCAGGGTCCCTATTTCAGATTGAGAATCAAGGAAATGGATCCGTTGCGATGTGGATGGAATTTGGGTGAACTTGTATGTGAAATGATATGAATGAATTAGATAGCTTGCAGTGGATGAATTAGATGGTTTGCAGTGGATGTTCTTGGCAAGATAGAAGGCTGTTAACATTCAAGACATGGAAGAAATTGAGTCAAGACGAAGACGCAATAGAGGGTACAGCTTTCTTCCTCTCTTCTCTGTCCATACAGATATGAGAGGCGTTGCTGTTAGGCATGTCAATGGATATCCGTTAGCCGTATCCGATTATCCGATTTCCGTTAGGTTTACTTCCGTTATATCCGTTATCCGTTAGCCATAACCGAGAACTTAAGGGATATTTTTGTGTTAAAGTAACGGCACCGGTTTAGGCGTTTCCGTTAGCCTTATTTCCGTTACCCGCTAACATATATACCCATTCATCCATTTAGCCTTTAGCCCATACATATTTTCATTCACATCGAAGAGAAACTAAGAAAACACCTTACCTATCCAGTCCCCGTTCATGTCTTCTTCTCCTCATCTCTTATGAATCTTATTCTTCTGCTCATTAGTTCGTCCGAGACTCTTAGTTACAAACATCATCTCTTCATCTCTTTTCTAAGGTTTTTCTTAAATTATATTTTGAGTTCAATTTTGATTTTAAAATTTAATTTAGGGTTTCAGAAGTGATTTGTAAAATTAGAATTTGATGGAGAGTTTAGTTTGATTTAGTGAAGAGTTTGGTTTGATTTTGTTTACGAGAATACATATTTTGAATTATTGAAATTGATTTTGAATAAAGCAAGAAGAACAAGCTGCTACTGTTGCTGTTCATATGGGTTTGATTGATGAATATATGACGAGGTTGAGTAGAAATTAGGGATGGGTTTGTATCCAATTTGATTTTCCAACAAGAAATTGAGCCAAGAAAAGGCAATAAATTGGATGGATGAGTTTGGGTTGGAATCAAATATGGATCAATTTCACAGAGAGGATGGTTCTGCTGTTGTGGTTAATTAATAGCAAGGATGATTCAAATGGGTCTGGTGATGTGAGATGAATGATTATGTGGTATTGTTTGTGTTGATTGCAGATGTAGTTCTGTGAAATGGAAGTGTTGATGATCTGAGATGGCACTGGTACTCAGTGAAGATGGTGGTGTAGCTGTTAGGTTTTTTAACGGAAATTATCGGAAAGTTATCCGTTATCCGATAAGTCCAACGTAACGGTAATGGTTCTGATTTTCATAATTCCGTCGACACTTAACGGATATCGGTTAACCGATAATTTTAATGGCAACGGTAGTGGAAGAGCCATTATTTGTTACGTTAAGTGTCGTTGACAGCGTTGTTGTGTTTGATTGTGGCAATAATGGTGCAGATTGATGAAGATTTTAAGTCCTTGATGGAATTGGAGTTATGGGTTTGTGATTGAACTTGAATGTGCAGGAATTGGAGAGCTGGATATGGGGTTTCTTGATGCACAGCAACAACATCAATTTCTGCTCAAGAGCTGTTAGAGAAAATGCTTGAATGTTTCTGATGTTAAAGATGGAATTTAGGGGTTGGTTGTTGGTTACTGAGAGCTGCAGGAATCAGTTGGTGTTCTTGTAGTTGCTGTAGTGCTGCTAATGGAGTTGTTGTTGACAGTGGTTTGACGGATGGTAATGAAGCGGTGATGCTGTTATGACTGCATAACATGTCATGCAGTCGAGAAAATGTCTACATAAACTATTATGCAGTCAAGGAAATGGATGCATAACATATTATCCGGCATTTTTTTTATTGGGTATGAAATCGTTGCATAACTTGTTATGCAGTCAAGAAAATGCATCGAGAAAATGGATGCATAACATGATATGCATCCGTAAATATAGTTGCATAATGCATTATGCGTCAATCTTTTCTGTATGCACTAAAATCAACCAAAATAATTGTTACATAACTTGTTATAGATGCATAACTTTGTTATGCAGTGGAGAAATTTGGTTGCATAATTCGTTATGCGTCTGCAGAATGTGTTATGCATCTTTTTTGGTGGCTGCATAATGGTTATCTATCAAGTTTTCGAAAATTTTGCCTAAAATGATGATCATCTCCGGTTTTTTCGTGAAAAATAAAAAATTTAATATTCTTGTTTATACTCGTTGTGTATCTCTCTTAAAAAGATTTCCAACGATATAAAATTTGTAAAATTCCAAGGTGCGGATATTTAGATATGTTATATCCAAGTTGCGTTGCCAATTATACCCCTGATGCATAATTCGTCATGCGGATGCATAATCCGTCATGCAGACGATTTTAATAATTTCAAATAATTATGGGTGTCACTGTACCCAAAATTAATTATGGACCTGACAATGAAAATATTATTTATTTTGGATCTCACCCTAATTTTTCCAAAAATATAAAACTAATTAAAGACGATGCATATACATATTTGCTTCAGATCATTTATACATATTAGCTCTACAGAGTAAAACGACCTGAATGGTGCAGTTAATTCTAAGTTCTAACATGTGAATGTACAAAAGGGGTTGATTCAAAATCCAAATTCAGTGTATCTAGATTGCTTGGGTACCAGATGGTGTAGTCTTGTAAGGTTTTCCTCTACGAACCGATTTGCATCTGTAAAATTGGTTTACCTGGTCTTGAAGCAATCCTGCCATAGTGCTCAGGCAGTTCTCACGGACTTGCACAGATGCCCTCCATTGAAGTAGGTCCAGCAATTACAAAAAATATAAATAATAAAATAGATAAAATTGCAAAAGGTCCAGCAGACCCAATGAATCTCCAAGCTTGGGGAACAACTGGTATTCCTGCAACATAAGTTTCATTATGCATTAGTAAATTGGGAATGCTTGCATGATACAAGGTACAAGTGGGAATATTTATTACAAGGTGGCAACCTTCCATTAGGTTTAGGTTCTCTTGTTATTGGACAACTGCTGAAATTGAATCTTGACCTGAAGTTGAACTAACTAGCATTGCCTGTGCAACATTAAGCCCTAAATATAAAACAGTTTCAACACGCATTATCCTACATTTGCACATAAGAAGTCCTAAAGGCGTCTTTGCAAAGTCCTAAGCAGTTACTCACTTCAATCAAAGTTTTCCCTATCATTGAACCAGCAGAATATCATACATTTATATGTGACATAAAAAGGTTAGAAAAAAAATAAAAAATCATGGGCTTATTTATCATGTAATCGTTCTTAAGCAGGATGGTGATAATGACGGGTCCAAAGGAATGCATTCCATCCCTACAGTTCCCTATAGATCTTGACCAACATCCACTGACTAGACTAGCTTTGCTAGCCAATGTTTCTCAATTTCTTTTTATATGCAGCTCAACCAGTTGTCACATGACCTAAGATCCCAATATGTCAAGCTTTTTTTGCTCTGGACTGAGGTCTGGACAAAGGATAGAGAACCCAATGTAGTTGGACGAAATCCTACACTACACCCTTCATATAATTTCATTGTTGATCAACTCATTTTTAAATTTACACTCTTAATTTTATTGATTAATTTTTGAATATTCTTACAAGAAAGATAAAGAAGTCAAGAATGATCTCTGCTCTGAACTTTCTCTCTCCTATTTACTTGTTTCTTACTCAAAAAAGATCTCTTCTCCTTTACAACTCGAATGACTATTTATAAAGAAATACATAGTGGATGACAGCTAATCTGTCCTTTATTTTCGGATATGGTTTGCGACATTCTCGCAACCTTACAAATGTTAATTTCGCAAACTCTCTAATTTTCGCAGGACTATCACATCTTTCTCATGATCCTTGCTGACATCGTTTCTGAAATTGTTCTGCGACGCTATTGTGTTGTACCATTGATAATTTCGCTGAGACATAATTGTTGCGAGATTCTGATCCTACATCTTGCCTCTTCTCATATCTTCTCTACCAAGTAGAGAATGATGTGAGAAATGCCGCAGCTGTTCTCTTATTTTATATTCTGCATTTATCACACGTATTCTTTCTTCCGTTTATTTCTCGACACGTCTTTTGTAACCGTTGCCTTTTAACCGCTTATATCTTTCCGTATTAATCGTGTTGATTTTCTCGAGGAGAACTTCCCTCTATATATATTCCTTCTCACTCTCTTTTTTCTTCTTTTTTATTTTCTCTGCAACTTCATCGTTCTCCTGCAAATTCTATTATTGCAACTTTTCTTCTTTCTTCTTCAACCTTCTTAAGTTCTTCTTCATCTTCATACTAGATCTTCATAGTTCATAATTTTCTTCTTTATGAGTTTTGCTGAATTGATATATTTGGAATTGATCTTGTTTATTGCCTTATTTGATGTTCTCTATGTGATTCCCATACTCTTGTTATTTCAGCAAAAGCGGCTCCAACACTAAATTTACAGTTCAGAACCCTAACAATCCCAAATCACAGCATAAGGTTGTCGCACATAAAAGAAAGTCTGCGAATGAGAAGGTAGTAAGAAACACTATCTTTTTCTAATAACAGTATTGTTGCCTCTGTTTCTTATCTGGATTGTAATTCGCAGGGTGATAAAGATCTTCATAAACCTCACAAGAAATCTCGCCACCTTAAAACTGTTCCAACTTCTGTTCCCTTCCACCTACTCATTTCTTCCAAATCTCTTGCGACATCTTCGCAAGATAAACCTTTATCTCCAATTCGCGAAGATGCTGCCTCTGATTTCATTTCTTCCAAATCTCCTGCGACATCTTCGCAAGATAAAACTTTATCTCCAATTCGCAAAAATGCTGCCTCTGATTTCATTTCTCAGTTGACTTTCTATGATTGAAATTCCCCTTGTGGATCCTTCTGCGAATGAAACCTCTTCTCTTCCCATTGAGAATGTTTCTCAACCTTCTCTCACTACCAGTTCTCTACCCAAGTCTCTTCCTCTGTCGAAAGAACCGTGGAAGGGATAGATATTGCTTTCAAGTTTTATCTGAATTCTGGATGATGGCAAGAAGTCTTCTACTGATCCCATCAAGTCTAATGTTTGCGAAATTCTGAGCAAGCATTTGGGTTCTGGCAGAGCTGCTTCGCAGACAGCTTTAGAAAAAGAATGTAATGCTCTTCGTCTTGAAAATCAGAAACTTCAGAATGTTTTGCTGGATCGTGACAATCTTCGCAAGAAGAATGATGAATTAAGAGGTATGATTTCCTTATCTATGTCTTTAATTTGCCTTTTCGATGGTTTTATCCTTCCCATGTTTAATTATCCTTTAAATCCCTCTTTCGCATGTTAAGCATTAAATCAGAAAGACGAATAATGGAGAGATATCAATTTGAATCTGCTGTTGAAGAAGCCCGTGTTGATAAAGAAATCTTGATGGATCAATATAACCAATTAGATAACCTCTATTCATATTCTCTTGATCAATAAATAATCTTACCAATGAAAATACCCAATTAGTTCAAAGACAAGATCTATTAAGTAATGAAGTATCTCGTCTTTCTTATTCTTTAACTAAAGCTAATTTAGGGATGGAAACTTTATCAGATGAGAATAAAACCTTATCTCAAGAGAAGCGAACTTATTTAAACAAGATGGCGATATCTTCGCAACAACTTAGTATTCTCCAAAAAGTATGTGCTGACCAAGAGAATCTCTTCGCTCTTTGAGAAATGAACTTAAAGAAGTAACAGAATCATCTATCGCTGAAAGAGATACACTCATTCAAGGTAGAATAGCTTTAAGTGTGAAGGCAAATCAGCTTAAAGAACAATATTCCAAATTAGAAGAATCTTATTCTTCTCTTGCGAAGAAGAATGCCTTTCTTATTTCTAAAGAGAAAAATCTTCAGTCTCGACTTAAAGATTTAGTTGGAGATAAATTTGATGACGCAATGGACCATTGGGAGAATAGTTGTCTATCCTTGATTCAACACCTTATTTCGCAAAAGAAAGGTAGTCATAATAGTTTGACTGCCTTAATTATCTTTTCTTTGTCATATCTCTCTTAATTCCTTATCTTAATAAAATTTTGTATTTTATTTTTCGTAGAGTCTGAGAAGAATCTTCATTCTTCTATTTCTGATCTGGAGGCTAAATATGCTAAAATTCACAAAGAGAATGCATTGCTCGTCTCTACCCTTACTGGTTCTCGCGACCGAGCACAAAGAAGACTTGATTATCTTGCTTATTTTAAGGATATTCAAGATAGGAATCATCAAAGAGCACTTCTTAGCCAAGTTCATCTCCGGGCTGAAGTCCTCGTAAATGACATTTTATTGTCCAACTCTCTTCCTCCTACATCAATTGATCCTTTAGAAGTAGATGAGGATGAAGTTCCTCGTCTTGCTGATAGTGATTATGATTACAAAAGCGGTGCAAAGAATAATTTCCTGGAAGATGAAGAAGAGGTTCCTTCTAAAGAAGTATCTTCTGGTGTTAATCAGAATGAGAAAGAAATTTCTCCTGAAGAAGTAATTGCTGGCGATAATCAAGATGCTAGTCATGGCGAAGATCAAAGCCGAAATGAAGGAGAAGCTTGCGAAAATGTTGGCGAAGAATTTCTGTCATATCCTGCTACTGACATTAATATTGAAGCTTGAGCTTCTTATCTAGGTTTGTTTTCTTGAATTGTCTTATTTTTATCACTTTTGAGAGTTACATTTTTCAATCGACTTTGGAGTCAACTTTTCCTTTTAATATTTTGTTGATAAGAAAGGTAATGCTTCTTGTGTATCGATTCCCATATTTGCCTCTCATTATCTTTCTTGCAAAAAATAATCTGTTATGAATGCTTATAATTAATTTGTTTTATCATATGGTCTTATTTTTCCTTCCTAATTAAAGGTCTTATTATGCCATCTCTTGTCATTGCGACAAAATCGCAGGACGTCCTTGCACTTTCATACAAAAACTCATTGATCTTGTCTTAACCTTTTTTTTTTTGTATTATGGCCTCTTCAGAAATGTTGCGACAATATGACAGGCCTAAATATTCTTGTGAAAATAAAGCCCCATGACATTGCCGTCTTGCGACGAAATCGCAGGACGTCTTCGCACTTTCATGCGAAAACCCATTGATCTCGTCTAATCCTTTTATTTTGTATTATTGCCTCTTCAGTATTGTTGCACAAATATGACAAGCCAAATATCCTTGCGAATAAAAAGCCTCATGACATTTGCGTCTTAAGACACTTATCAGCTCCCTAATGGAGGGTGTCGCCCTTATCTCCCCCCTGGTTGCCCCTTCAAGGAGGCGTACTTATACCATGCAAGGTTAGCTCCTCCCATCCAGTCTTAACAACAACCACTTGTTTTCGCAGCCTCTTATCCCTTTTGCCTATAGGGCTTATGGTTACGAGACTGCACCCTAAGTGGGGTTTTCTTCAGGCCGAGTGCAGTATGAGCCAAGACTTGTCAAGAATGGCAAGGACGCTTCAAATGCCCCCGACACTCTTGACTCAACCGTGTACCTCGGCGCCTTGATCAGATTCTGCACTCCTTGGGAGAGTCCTTATTACCTTAGTCGCCCAACCTAAGTCATATGCTTAAGTTGAGAATCCAAGGTGCCTCTCCCGGATAGGCTTTATTGACCCCAAATCTCCATGACTCAGGTTCCGGTGGCGATGTAGCCTTTCCCTGAGCCATGTAACAGGTACCCCCTAATATGACGTACTTTAGGTCTTACATTTGCCTCTTGCGAAATTTTATTCGCGAACTAGGGTGTACGCCATAAAGGTTCGCCCCTTTCTTTTTTTTCATTGTTCTGTGATTATCTCTGCAACAATTTCGCACACCATGATCTTCTTTTGATATGAGTAACTCTGCAATTATTCTTTCAGAATTCATAACTTCTCAAAGCTTCTTACTATAATATCTTTTTAAATACAACCGGTTCCATGATCTGTCTAATCTATGACTAACATCTCTTCCTTCTGGATCCATTAATCTATAAGCTCTTGTTCCAACTATCTCCTTAATGATGTAAGGTCCATCCCATTTTTTCGCTAATTTTCCACCATTTTCTCGCTGATATATTGGTGTTTCTCGCAGAAATAAATCTCCTGGTTGAAATTCGCGTATTTTGACACGTTTATTATATTCTCGAGCTAATCTTCGCTGATAATTCTCCATATGTTGTAAAGATTTTTCTCTTCTTTCTTCTAATTCATCAAGTTTGTTTAAAATTAAGCCCGCACTAAGATTTTTCTCCCAAGCTTCTCTTTTTGTTGTCGGAATAACAACTTCTGTTGGTAACACCGCTTCAACTCCGTATGTTAAACAAAAAGGTGACATTCCAGTAGCTTCTCTTCTATTTGTATTATAAGCCCATATTGCATTATGTACTTGTTCGCACCATGATCTGTGATGTACTTCCAATTTTTTATTTAATATGTCTGCATTTGTTTTATTTGTTGCTTCTACTTTCCCATTAGCTTGTGGATACAAAGGAGTGGACTTTCCACATTTTATCTTGAATGCATTAAGTAACATTTCTATATTCTGCCCCTCAAACTGTTTCCCATTATCAGATACCAACTGTGGAGGAATTTCAAATCTGCAAATGATATTTTCAAATATGAATGTAAAGATATCTTTGTCGCGAATATGTTGTACTGCCTTCACTTCTGTCCATTTTGTGAAATAATCTGTTGCGACTATTAAGTATCTTCTTTGTCCAGTTCCAGGTATAAATGGCCCCACAATGTCTAAGCCCCATTTTCCAAAGGGACACACACTATTTGAAGATGACAATGGTGCTCCAGGTGCATGTATTTTCTTTCCATGCCGCTGACAATCTTCACAACATCTTGATATTTGTTTTGCATCTTCATGCATATATGGCCAATAATAACCTTGCATTTTTGCTCTATGTGCCAAAGATCTTCCTCCACTATGATTGCCAGCATCTCCACTATGTAACATTTTCAGCACCTTTTCTCCTTCCTCTCGTGTCAAACATCTGAGTGATGGTCCACTAAAGGATTTTCGGTATAACAACCCATCTCTTAATTCATAATTCGTTGCTCGGCTTTTTAACTTGTGTGTTTCCAATCTATTTCTTGGTGTTTCTCCTTTCGCCAGATATGCATGAAGTTCCATTCTCCAGTCTGCGACATTGTTTATTTGTTCTTCTTTTTCATTATCTATTATCATCACATCCACATCTTCCTCTTCTTTATTTATTGATGGTGACAAAAGTGTTTGTATTTTTATGCATCTCGCAGTTGGATCTGTCATCATGTTTGAGATGAAAGCAAAAGCGTCTGCGAGTCTATTATCCTTTCTTGAAATGTGCCTCCATTTTATCTTTGGGATTTTCCCTGATAATTCTTCAACCATCTTCTTGTATTTCTTCAAGGATGGTTCATTTGTAGTATACTCTCCTTTTATTTGGCGAATAACTAGCTGCGAATCACTAGTGATCCTGGCATTTTCTAGTTTCATTTCTATTGCGAATTTTAAGGCATGTATCACAGCTTCATATTCTGTTTCATTATTAGTGGATGCAAATTCCAATCTGAATGAAAAAGCCATCTTTATTCCTTCTAGAGAAATTAAAACAATTCCAACTCCATTTCCTTCTCCATTTGATGATCCATCTACCAATATTTCCCATCTATTTGGTTCTGTTAATAAATATTTTGGATCTCCATGTTCTTCTTCTACATCCATCATTTCTTCTACTGCTTCATCTTCTTCTAAAGGAAATTCTGCCAAGAAATCCGCAACAACTTGTGATTTTGGTGAAGACAAAATTTCATATTTAATATCGAAGTGGCCTACTTGTGCATTCCATCTCTCCACCCTTCCTGATCTTTTAGAATTCTTCATCACTGATTCAATTGGTACTTTTGTTAATACCTTTATCTTGTGTGCTTGAAAGTATATGCGGAGCTTAAATGATGCATAAACTAATGCTAAGATTAACTTTTCAATCTTTGAGTAATTCTTCTCAGCGGTATTAAAAGTTTTGCTAATGTAATAAATGGGTTTCTCCACTCCTGCGTCTACTCACAATAACACAACACTTAATGCATGTGACGTTGTCGCAAGGTAAATTAATAATTCTTCTCCTTGTTCTGTCTTTTGTAAAATAGTTGTATTCATAAGATGTTCTTTGATTCCTTGCAAAGCCTTTTCACATTCATCACTCCATTTAAATTTTGCACCCTTCTTGAGTATATCGAAAAAATATTTGCATTTGTCTGATGATCGCGAAATGAATCTCCCCAGCGAAGCTAGAAGCCCATTCAATTTCTGTACATCTTTTATTGTTGCTGGTGTTGGCATGTCACGAACTGCTTGCACTTTTTCTGGATCAACCTGTATTCCTTCCTTTGAAACAATGTAGTCTAAAAATTTTCCCGATGCAACTCCAATAGTACACTTCTCAGGATTCAATTTAATGTTATACTGCCGCATTTGTTCAAAAATCTCCCTCAAGTCTTGCACATGGTCTTTAGCTTCTTTACTCTTTACTAACATGTCGTCCACGTACACTTCTAATGTTTTATGTATCCATTTTGCGAACACCTTCTCTACCATTCTTTGATATGTCGCTCCCGCATTTGGCAAACCAAATGGCATTTTCGTGTAACAATATAAACCTCTAGGGGCAAAGAAAGCAGTATGTTCTTGATCTTTTTCAGCGAGAGGGATTTGGTTATACCCTTTGTACCCATCTAAAGATGATACCCTATCATTTCCCGTTGCGGATTCCATCATTTGAGGAATATCTGGTAACGGAAAACTATCTTTGGGGCAAGCTTTGTTTAAATCAGTGAAATCTATGCAAATCCTGATTCCCTTGTTTTTCTTTGGGACAATTACCATATTCGCTATCCATTCTGGGTATTTAGCTTCTCTTATAATTCCTGCCTCAAGCATTTTCTGTAATTTTTCTTCTATTTGGGAATGGTAAGTTGTTGCAATTTTTCTTATTCTCTGTTTAAATGGTCTCACATTTTTGTTAATCTCCAATTTGTGGCATGCAATTGATGGATCTATTCCTGGTATCTCATCCATGTTTCCTGCGAAAATATCTTTATATTCTCGCAACAAGTTAACAGTTCTTTCTTCTTCTTCTATATCCATTTTGGTTCCAATTCTCAACATTAGAGGCTCCTCTACAGTCCCAAATTTACTTCTTTTGTTGGTTCTGCGGCAGTGTAACTGGGTTTAGGTTCTCCCATTGGTGTTGGTTCTTTTATGGCTTTTATGTGTCTTTCCCCTTCTTCCAAAATTTCGCTGGGTATTCCTTTGCCTTCTTTTGCCCTTATCATATATACTCTAAATTCTTCTTCCTTCTTTGCTTCTTTTGCCAATTTTCTGCGAAATTGTTTCTTTTTTGCTTGTTCTTCATGATGTTTTACTTCAATTTGATGACATAATTTCGCATTGTCAACATCTCCTCTGATGTCACCTATTCCATTTGGAGTGGGGAATTTAATACATTGATGCAACGTTGATATCACAGCTTTTATCGCATGTATCCATGATCTTCCTAATAACATATTATATGGCGATTCCATATCCACCACGCACAATGTTACATGTGTTTCGATTTCTCCAAGTGGAATTCGTACCACTATTTCTCCTTTAGGTTTTATTGTGGATTTTCCAAAACCGTGAAAAAAATATGTTGAACTGGACATTTCTTCGTCTTTAAATCCCATTCCCCGGAATGCATGATAAAATATTATATCAACTGATCTGTATCGATTAAAGTTCTATTCAACATCCATTCTCCTGTGGATTTTATTGTTGTCTCCTTGTTTTTTCGTGTAATAGGCACTGTGATGACCAACGAAGATGTATGGTTCAAATTTTCTTTTGGTATTTCTTCCGCCACGAATGCAATTTTTTGCTTTTCCCAATCTTTCAAGGGTGATGTTTTTTCTACCGCCATAACTTTCTTTCCTTCAAAATTTCGTTTATGTATTCTTCCTTTGATGTTTTCATGGAATTCATTAATCAAGCTTTTTGTTATCATATTACACTCCAATCTTTTTCCATTTTTATTAATTCTACTCATCTTTCTTCTAACTGATTCACTGATTTATTTAATCACTTTCTTGATTTCAATATTCTCAATCAACAATCTTCAACTTTCGATCTTCAATTCCCTGTTTCTAGCGCCATTATGTAGTTGCAGGAAATCCTACACTACACCCCTCATATGATTTGATTGTTGATCAACTCATTTTTAGGTTTACACTCTTAATTTTATTGATTAATTTTTGAATATTCTTACAAGAAAGATAAAGAAGTCAAGAATGATCTCTGCTCTGAACTTTCTCTCTCCTATTTACTTGTTTCTTACTCAAAAAAGATCTCTCCTCCTTTACAACTCGAATGACTATTTATAAAGAAATACATAGTGGATGACAGCTAATCTGTCCTTTATTTTCGGGTATGGTTTGCGACATTCTCGCAACCTTACAAATGTTAATTTCGCAAGCTCTCTAATTTTCGCAGGACTATCACATCTTTCTCATGATCCTTGCTGACATCGTTTCTGAAATTGTTCTGCGACGCTATTGTGTTGTACCATTGATAATTCTGAGATATAATTGTTGCGAGATTCTGATCCTACACCCAAGGAAGTGGCTAAAACTTCATAAAATTCCTTTTCTCCTACTTTTCTGGGTTAGGATTCTTCGCTACGACTTACCAGATGTTATGTGCTTAATATCCGCCTTTGTTTGCAACTAGTGTGTGAAGCAACATAACTTGTGTCAGGGAAAACCTAAAATATTTTGCCACTCTGAAGAGTAACATGGTCTTGAATGATGCAGTTACTTCTAAGTTCTACCACGTAAATGTACAAAAAGGGGTTGATTCAAAATCCGAATTGAGTGTATCTAGATTCATTGTGTATCAGATGATGTAGTCTTGTAAGGTTTTCTTCTACGATCCAATTTACATCTGTAAAATTGGTTTACCTGATCTTGAAGCACTCATGCCATAGTGCTCAGGCAGTTCTCCATGGACTTGCACAGATGCCCTCCATTAGGTGGCAACCTTTTTTTTTGCCAAGTCCCGCAACTTTATTATTCAGAACTTCAATGAATACAAAAAACCAGACCAAGGCCAAAAAAGCCGAAAAGAACAAAATCTGTAGTACATAGCATTAGGCATTTCAAGTAGGTCTTCCAATATTCTCAATCATCTTCCCGTATTCTAGGTTGCAACCTTTCCTTAGATTTAGATTGTCTTGTTAATGAAAAACTGCTGAAATTGAATCTTGACCTGAAGTTGAACTAACTAGTATTGCCTGTGCAACATTAAGCCCTAAATATAGAACAGTTTCAACACGCATTAATACTTGCACATAAAAAGTCCAAAAGGCGCCTTTGCAGAATCGAACCAATTTTTAGTGCCCGGTCCCTAAGCAGTTACTCACTTCACTCAAAGTTTTCCCTAATTATTAAACCAGCGGAATATCATACATTTATGTGATCTAAAAAGGTCAGGAAAAAAAAAGTGAAATAATGGGCTTATTTATGGTGTAATTGTTCTTAAGCTGGACGGCAATACTGGTGGATCCAAAGGAATCCATTCCATCCCTACAGTTCCCTTTAGATCTTGACATACATCCCACTGACTTGTGTAGCGTAGCTAGTAGAAGGTTCTCAATTTCTTTTTATATGCAGCTCAACCTGTTGTCACATGAACTAAGATCCCAAAATGTCAAGATTCTTTCGCATTCGACTAGAGTCTGGACAAAGGATAGAGCACCCAAGGAAAGTGGCTATAACTTCGTGACATTCTTTTTCTTCCTACTTTTCTGGGTTATGATTCAATTTTACCACTTACTATATGTTATGTGCCCACTATCCCCCTTTGTTTGCAATTAGTGTGTGAAGCAACATAGATTGTGTCAGGCCATATTTAAAAGATATTGGCACACTGAAAAGTAATCCCAACAACACCTTAGTAAGTTCCAAACTCTCAAAACGAGATCGAGTTATTTAAATGGAGTATAGGTTGCAGAATCCATTCCATTTTACTGGTACTATTTACATTAATTATTGAAGGGACTAATAAATGCAGTTTACTTCTATTACCGCATGTACAATGTAAATCATCAAAATCTAGTTTATGTTCGGTTTTGGAATAATTCAGTTGACAAGCTGAAATCAAAAAGAAAATAACCTGATGCTAAGTAAGTACTTTGCGGTTGCTGTAGCTTCTTGAGTAAGTATCTTTTCCTGCACATACCGCATTTATGATATAACACGAAGGTTGAATAGGATGAAAATGCAGATGCAAAGAGTTTTCAAATGTTGAGCAATTGCACCTTTCACATATCCTTAGCCGTTCGTCAATACAATCAACAAGTTCCAAAATATCAAAAAGATCCAAACATTCAACACGTTCTTTACTGTGTAAACGAATCAAAAATAGCGTTTCAAATCTGTATCTGTAAAGTTTTTCAGAAGTAGGAGCTTTCCGTATTCTGCACAAGCAAATCAACAATCAACAATTGAGCACAATTTCATATGCAAATCTCATTATAACGGGAAAATAACAGATTCGCCCTACCGAAGAGTGCATTCGTTCCACCAGAGTTCTTCAGTGCATCGATAACGTCTTGATTGAAGAACTCCATAATCACCCCATAATCTCCTGAAATTATTTGACACTTGAGTACTAAAACCCTAAAAACCCTAAGGAAAGATTAATTTGGAATCGATTACCTCAAGTTTTCTGAAGCAAATTGAGATGATGGACAACATCGGATCAACTTGAGGTTTAATTTCATCTACCCTTTCAGTCAAACCCCACTTGATTTCAATCTCCTTTGCCTTCCGCTCAAACTCCATTTGAGTTTCTTTGACTACCAATCCGAAGAAGAACAAGTATCAGCAAATCTGCTAAGGTTATTAAGAAAAAGCATTGTAAAAAGAGACGGAAAGCTTACAATAATCGAGAAGATGATGATAAACAAGATAATTCCAGCTTCTTGATACTAATCGGTACTGAATTACTGAATCAATGTCTAGACGCTTGAGAATTTCTAGAATGATTTCTACTGGGAGACTGTCCAGATTCCCCATGAGTTCCTAATTTCGATGAAGAAGAAACAAAAATGAGAATATTTACGTCTAGGGTTTTAGAAGCTGAGTATCGCCATGGCGGAAGTTTCAACAAACCGCTGTCTGTTTACAGCCTGAGCCGGCAACAGGTTATTAATCTAAGAAGAATCCTATGGTCACATGATTTTTGTTTGAGGATTGCCTTTGAATTCAAATGTCCTAAATGTCCATAGGGGGACTCAATATGTTTAAATATTGAAAATTACTCTTTGAGTTATTCGTATTATTCGGAAACCAAACCAGCTAAGTTTGGCTGTTTTTATTCGGAAATGCTATTCTGAGTCCTTTACTTCCCACTCTGCGCCCAATACGACGTGGTCAGCTGACGCGTTCAAAATCATGTGGGTCTTCTTTTTCTCTCTCTTCCGTGTACTTACAAATTTCGTCTCTCTTCTTTCCTCATAAAAACAGATTTTCTCGTACTGAAAAATTATTAGATCTTTTCTATATCTATTACAACCATAATTGAAATGAGAAGGCCATCCTAATTGAAATTCACGGGAAGACCAAATTGAAGGAATTGACAGTAACCGCTCATTAACCCAAGACTCCATTATTAGAGCACTGTTCGGTCGAACTCGCAAGCGTTGCTATCTGAAGCTTGTTTGTCAAGTTTAGTTTCCAAAACTATAAGTCTTGATTTCTAGTTTACTTATAGCTAAGTCTCGGATTAGGATAGTAAGTGTAGTTGAGCTCTAGACTCCACGATGTTCATCATGCAAAGACGAAAAACTACTCAAGGAACTGGTGGAACTTAATCGACAAAAACGTATGTGGAGACTTGAACTTATATATCACTCAAAAGTCTATTTATTCTATCTCCTATCTTGAGACAAAAGTCATATGACTATATAGACTTCGATTATACACATTTCCTATTTCGAGCCGAGTTTATCTCAGTTATCTATTTCTCGAAATATGTGTTGGTAAGCTTTCGCTTTGGCCAAGTTCATCTTTACTCGTGACGAAAGTCATGTTGATTATTTCTATAACTTGAAAATCGCTTTGATGAAAAATAGTTTGTGAATAAAAACTATATAACATCCTCTAAGAAAGTTTCAACAATTGAAATGAGAGTTTAGAACATGTAACTATCTTTGGATATAAATATAGTGTGTTCTCGCATTTGTGTAAAATTCCAAAACCAGGAACCCAAAGTATGCGTACCCGTACGCATACTGGCGGTTGTTGGAAATTCGGATAAGTATGCGTACACGTACGCATACTGGAGGAAAGTTCACGTCCATGAATTTCTGTTGGAGTTTGAAAGTTAAAACAAACTCAATCCGGTTACTTAAGTACGCGTACCTGTTCGCATACTTAGGTAGGTTACTATATTAAATCAGTTTATCCATGAACTAAAACATTTATATAATAAGGAATGCAATCTTTGCAAACCGTAGCTATAATGTTCATGAATCGATTCGAGTGAATCAAAACCGATTTTGCTTCGATTGTGTCTTTATACTTCTATGAGATCTAAGCAATCAAACAACTCTCTAACTAATTCATTTGAGTCATTTGAACTAGTTATGGTGAAGATGAATAAGGTTGGTATGAAAATACTAATATGGCTAACCATTGGTTAACTATTGTTGAACTAACTAAGTGTACACGTTTAGGTACGGTTACTCAAACCTAAATGAAGTTATATTTCATTTGTGTGTAACAAGCTAAGTTCGATCGAACGGTTGAAAGATATTAGATTGAATATAATCAGGTTTTCATCTAACGGTGAATATTGAATGCTTTGTTACCAAGGTAACTTAGATTGCGAACCCTGATTTGGAGACTATATAAAGGAGAACTCTAGCAAATGGGAAACCTAACACCCACACCTCTTGTGTGATACTAGTTGTGTAAGCTAGAGTCGGTTCTCCTTTAACCATAGGTTTTTCATGAAACCCTATAGGTTAATGACTTAAAGACTTCTTTGGGATTGTGAAGCCAGATCCAACTATTTTCTCTGTAGTTGTGTGATCTGATCTTGTTGTTTCTATTGCGATTGAGTGCAATCGTAAGATTGGCTTGAGATTTACATCTCCGATAGGCAAGATAGAAACGTAGTCACAAACACCTTCGTCTCATCGTTTGTGATTCCACAATACCTTATTTCGCTAGTCGAATAAGATTATTGTGAGGTGATTGATATTTCTAGGCTGTTCTTCGGGAATATAAGTCAGGTATATCAATTGGTTCCTGTTCACCTTTATTTATAAAAAGATGGAACAAAACTCGTAGGTATTTATGTGGGGGACATATTTACCTATTCCTATAGACTTTTCTGTGTGAGACAGATTTGTTTATCAAGTCTTCGACTTTGGGTCGTAGAAACTCTTAGTTGTGGGTGAGACCAGCTAAGGGAATAAAGTGCGTAGTATCCTGCTGGGATTAGAGGCGTAAGGAGCGCAACTGTACCTTGAATCAGTGTGAGATTGATTGAGGTTCAACTACAGTCCAGACCAAAGTTAGTTTGTAGTAGGCTAGTGCCTGTAGAAGCTTAATACAATGTGGTGTTCAATCTGGACTAGGTCCCGGGGTTTTTCTGCATTTGCGTTTTCCTCGTTAACAAAACTTCTGGTGTCTGTGTTATTTCTTTTCCGCATTATATTTTGTTATATAATTGAAGTATCACGGGTTGTGCGTTGAATCGATCAATTGGTAAATCCAACCTCTGGTTGTTGATTGAAATTGATTGATCCTTGAACATCGGTCTTTAGTAACGTTCAAGTTATCTCTCTGATATTCAATCGGGCTCGCAAATTATTATTTGTTTGAATGCGGATTGAATCGATAGATTGAGATATAAACTCTTTTCTTAAGATTGAGTCTGACTGTCTAGTTGATTCTCTTGAAAGTATATTGGAGTAAGTCCATACAGAATGCTAAGCAAAACATTGGGTGTGGTTGTTAGACCCCCGCTTTTTCATCCATAACACTTTTAGTTCACTGATTTTTGAAATCAATTTTGATTTCAGAATTTGCCGCATCCATATCTATTACTGATATCAAAGGTTTCTGAGACTACGGACGATTTTTAGAAGAGTCAAAACAATATTTGATAAGGTTGTTGAAGAATCAAAATTATATTCTTACCGGAGATTCCATCTCATTGATTTAAGAATACTGAAATTAGATTTAAGAATTATCTTCTTCATCTCTATCTCCTCCTTTTCGACAGCTACGATATCAAAAAAGAAATGAAAATGAACCCTAGATTGATGTTTTGAAACTAATTTTGAGCTCAGATCAAAATAGAGATGAAGAAGAGAAAAAATAAAAGTAAAAATAAAATGAAGAAGAGAAAAGGAAAACGAAGACGTGTTTGGTTTTCTTTCATCGGCGATTTGTTGTATGAGAAAAGTAGCTACTAATTGAGTGACCACTCGGGGTTTTCTAGAGGAAGGTTACCTTTGTCATTGGAGAAATTTGGTTTGGATTGAATCATTTATGAAAAGATTAACTCGTTCAGGACCCGGTAAATTTGGACCTCCTAGTACTAGGCTTGAAGGGATAGGACTAGAGTGTCTAAAGCCCAACTAATATGGGATTATACGTCAATTTCTACCCTTTAAATCTTCTAAGACATATCATGTGGACTATATATGAACTAAAAATCTTGCCACTTACCAAAAAATTAATATTGTGATACGGAACCGACTAGAGCCGGCAAACAAGCCCAAAACCCGCGGGTTCACCGGGCCCGACCCGTTAAAACCCGAACCCGGATAAGCTGGTTTCTAAACAAGTCGGGTTTGGGTTAGGAAAATTCCTGGCCGTGAAAAAACGGGTAAACCCGACCCGTCCCGTGTATCCGCCGGTAAAACCCGTAAAACCGGAATTCCTATGCTAATGACGCGTGGCCCTTCCCATCTATATGTGTCTCCTAGGTATAAAAAGAAAAAACCCTAACTAAATCTAATCTTTTCTTTCTCCGCAGCGGCAGTTGTAGTTCATTTCTCGTCTCATCTTTTTTATCTTCTTCTTCTTGTTCGAGAATTAAAATTAACAACAACAACAATGGTTAGAGACTAGCAGCAAGTAAGTAAATTAGTTGATTTTGATGTTTGTATGTCACTTTGTTGTTTTTTTGTTCATTTTAATCGTGTATCATTCATGTATGGTTCAGGGTTTGACCGTTTGATGTTTAAATGTTTGTTATCTAGTGTTTTCATAAGTTGGTTTTACTTAGTTTGGTAGTTAATGTTGTGTATTTGTAGATCTGTGTTCTTTTGAATCTTTTGAGATAATTGGGGTTATCTGATTTTGATCAGAAATTGAGAATCATGAGATACAACTTGGGTTATTGTATGTTTGTTCAGAATCAAGCTGATTCTGGTTTTGGTTCTTATTTGGATAACTTGATGTGAACTCTTTAATCTTTAGTTGACTTAACTTTATATGAAATCTGAGGCCATTGAATTCTTAGGGTTTTTTTAGTGATTGAGTTAAGAAGAAATTAAGATATTGGCGTAGAATGAAGAAATTAAGATATTTGTGTTGATATTATGTATTGGCATAGAATGAAGTAATTGATTCAAGACTTTTGGTTACGAACTTACGATGCTTCTTTCATTCAGTTGTATAATATTTTCTATTCACTTTTTGTTATGAATTATAGGTGATGTAAGTGAGCGCAAGTCGAATTATTCTCGGCTTATTGCAACCAGACTGAACCAGTGGAGGGCCGCTTAAGTCTAAACCAAGTTAACCAACAAAGAACTGGGATAAGTGAAGCTTTTCCTTAACGTAAGAATGTTTCCCTTCTTTTGATAGGCAGCCATCTAATGTGTTTGGCTTCTTTTGAATCTATCGTGTTTTTTACATCTTGATTCGTTGAGGATGAAATTAGAGTTAGCCTGGTTGTGTAGAATTTAAATTGAGCTGAAATGATGTTAAGAACTTAAGACAACAGGTGTTGTTGACCTGTTGTTGTGAAGATGAAAATTGAAAGTTTTTCAAATGTTACAT
Source organism: Papaver somniferum (assembly GCF_003573695.1). Taxonomy (NCBI): domain Eukaryota; kingdom Viridiplantae; phylum Streptophyta; class Magnoliopsida; order Ranunculales; family Papaveraceae; genus Papaver; species Papaver somniferum. Next base: position 3,880,923 of record NW_020624377.1, on the reverse strand, counting down.
TTTAACTGATTTCAAATGTTCTGACTTGCTTTCTTTAATTGAGATATAAGAGGGTGAGGGGTTTGTGAAAGTAAATGCTTGTTCTTATGATCACCAATCACCATTATGCATAATGCATGTAACTTATTGTAGTCTGCTTCTTTTATTTCCTACAAGTAAGTAAAGTAATGTACTGATTTTTGAGTCTTTCACCTATTCTTTGTGGCTCCATATTCTAGGATGTCAAGTGTACAATTACAAGAACAAGATCATATTAATGATGTTATGAGTAGCGACGATGATGATGTGGAGATGGTAGATTCTGTGAATGTCTCTGCAGCTATTGGTTGTGCACCTAAACCTGTTTCAACTGAAAAGAAATCTAGACTTGGATCTGATGTTTGGGATTTTTTAATCTCGTAAAAAATAAAGATGGAAAAAAGTATGGAGTGTGTAAGGCTTGTAATGCATCATATAAATATGATAGTCAAAAAGGTGGAACCTCGTCTATGAGAAGGCATGTCTGCCCTGAGCGTCAGTCTAAAGACATAGGGAAGATGATCTTATCTGCAAAGAATGGCCAGCTGTCTTCTCGCGTACGCAAAGTTGATCAGATGAAATTTCGGGATCTTGTGTCAGCATTACTCATCGCAAGAAATGTCCCATTTTCGTTGGTGGAGTGGAAAGAATTTAGGGACATATGTGCTTATCTAAGTGTTGATGATGCTAAACCAATATCAAGGAACACTTGGAAAGCTGATGTTGTCAAAAAACATAAAACACGAAAAGAAGGTATTCGAAACATATTGAAACTTGCTCCAGGTACGATCCAGAATTTGCTGATTTTTTGTTTTATACTTTTATGTATAAGTTACTGAGTAATTGATTATGATAATATTTGCTGATGTGTATGACTTATTCTTACAGGTAGGATGTGTCTAACATCAGACATGTGGACTTCTGTTACGACTACAGGGTATATAACCTTAACTGTGCACTTTCGTGATCAAAATTGGGAGTTAAAGAAGTATCTTATGAATTTTTGTGAACTTCCACCACCTCATACAGGTGAAGCACTTGAGTCTTGAGATCTTTTATTTTATGTTCATGTGATATTTATATTTTACTTGAGTCTTGTGATCTTCCACCACCTCATACAGGTGAATTACTTTATTGGGAGTTTAACTTTTACCTTTCCAGGTGAAAACCTTTCTGCAAAGCTATTTGAAATGATAGAATATTGGGGAATTGAAGACAAAGTATCCAACATCACCTTGGATAGTGCAGCAAATAACGGAGCTTGTGCTAGAATTATGCAGAGTAGACTTGTTGCAAAGAAGATCCTGTTTAACAGGGGACAATACTTTCATGTTCGTTGTTGTGCTCACATCTTAGCTCTTATTGTTAAATATGGACTTGTGAAGATTGATCCATCTGTTCTCAAGATAAGAAAGTAGGTGAAGTCCCTTAAAAAGTCCCAAGTAAGAAAACAAAAATTCTTGGACATTGTTGATGCTTTAGGAATGTCTGGAATAGGAAGGGGTATTCGCCAATACGTTAAAACTAGGTGGGTTTCTGCTTTTCTTTTGTTATACAGTTAGAGAATTGTATTAATGTTTATAATATACTCACTGAATGTTGTTTTATACAGGTGGAATTCAACATATCTCATGTTAGACAGTTGTCTTGCGTATAGAGTTGTTTCTCTCATTTGAAGGAGGTGGATCCAGACTATAAACACTGTCCAACTGATGAAGAATGAGAGCAAATTGAAGTTGTCACAAAGTTTCTTAAGACGTTTTATGATCTCACAACATTATTTTCTGGTAGTAAGTATCCTACTTCCAATCTATATTTTGAAGGAGTCTGTCAAGTTCAGGTGTTACTAAAAAACGAAAGAACAAATGAAATTGAATTCATTAGAGACATGGTAAAAGAGATGCAACAAAAATTTGACAGTTATTGGACAAACTTGAGTCCTATATTGGCTATGACACTTGTGTTAGATCCTAGATGTAAACTGCAGTATCTAAGCTTTGCTTACTCCAAGTTGTATCCTGATGTAAGAGAACTAGAAAGTAAATTTGAAGCTGTGAGTGAAAATATGAAAAAACTTTATAACGAGTATTACACCTTTTCAAGAGCTTCTGGAACTGGAACTCAGAATGTGGTTACTCAAACTGGTGGGAGTTCTGCCCATCAAGGAAGTGAGTGGTTCCAGGTAATTTTAAAGCTTATTTATGGAGTACATGTGGTCTTGTATTGTTTTGTGTTTTAACCAAGTGTGTTTGTGAATCTGTGATGTTCTTCCTTGTACTCATTTCTAACTTCTTGCTTGTTTCATGCAGGAATATGCTGCAGCACAGGAAAATGGTGGTGATCTGCAATCTGACTTGTCAGAGTTCGATCTATATCTTAGTGAGAAACATGGATGTCAACGAAATGTCCCATTGGACATCCTAATGTACTGGAAAGGCCACGAACAACGATTTCCAGTACTTTCAAGAATGGCAGGGGATATCTTGTCAATTCCTATTTCAACCGTCGCTTCAGAATCTGCATTTAGCATTGGTGGTAGGGTAATTGATCGATTTCGTCGTTCTTTATTACCTGAAAATGCTGAGGAGGTGATAACAACTCGTGATTGGGACCATGGAGTTGGTAAGTGTGCCTAAGTGGCGTCGCGTTAGTCAGTATCTCATTTAGTTGAATGTCTAAATTTTAGATATAACTTTGATTGTTTTTAATCCATGTAGAAAAAGAAGATTGGGATGAGGACAATGGGATTATTGGAGAAGATGTATTAGGATTTGAACTTGGTGCAGTGGAGGATGGATCTGTGGAGGATGGCGAAGTAAGTTCTTATGCGTCTAATTAGTATGCGTACTTCTTCAACATAAAGCAGGGTAAATATGCAAATTTCATGTTTTTGACTTGAATCTTTTCTTTTGTTTGATTTATTTTTGCTTGAAGTGACAGATTCATATTGAATAGTTGGAGCAACTCAAAGATAGACATGGAAAATGAGAAATTGAGAATATATTTTTGGACAGAAAGTTATCACAGTCTCTCCAATTTGTATAAAAAAGAGATTGGAGATGTTTTTTTTTGATTGACCACAATATATATTTTCTGCAGGAAGTGGTTATTAATATCTTTATTGTTGGAAAGTCACAAAGTACAAACAATGGTATTACTACGGTCTTGAAGGGTGTTTTTCTTTGTTGAAGATATCATGAACTAATGATTAGTGTACTACTGTACTGTGTTCCTTTTAAGGTGCAGAACTACAAAACTAATGTGGTTAAGTTACGTAAGTATTTCAATTTTCTTGATCTTAAATTTTGGTGCGACAATTCTGTTGAAGTGTTAATAAGTTGATTGAATTGAATCTAAATATCAAATGAATTAGAGATTACTGTTAGGTTGCAGAGAAGGAGCTTTAGATGACCTGAATATGGACGGAAATAGACCAGATATCGAAGGAAACTGTGCCAAATTGGTTTCTGGTGAGTTGACTCAGTCACTCAGTTGAGTACCAGAAACGGGCTAAGTAACCCGCGAACCCACAAGCTTAACCCATTACGGGCACGGGTTGAAGAATTGACCACCCGTTAAGAAAACTGACCCGCGGGTTTTAACCCGTATTAACCCGAATCCGTGTAACCCGTAACGGGCAAGCCCCGACCCGCCCGTTTACCAGCTCTAGAACCGACCATGCTCGAGAACTAAAAATTTGAAACCGCATCTACGATGAGCAGAATGCTTGAAATTTGAAAACATGCCCTCCTTGGTGGGACTACAAAGGTTTATAGGTGCAAAGAGGATAAGTTGTTCTTCTGAGCAGGCAGAACTACCAGCTACGTTGGATGCGGTCTAAAATAGATTATACCAGTAAACAGGTTCACTTTAAGTACATTACATCAAATGCATGCATGGTTTAATCATAAAAATGTCCGAGACTACTAGAAACGGAACAAATCATCAAGACTACTAGAATCGGAACAATAAGGTGCTAATTAGGTGCGCCAAATCTAAATCCTAGAACAACGATCCTTTTTTGGTTGTGATGAGCCCCACAAGGAAGTTAGTGGCCGAATTCCATATTCAAGAAACATGTCGGTAAGAGATACCTCCATTGGCTACTTTGTAACTGTAGTAGCTCCAGCAGCTACAAAAAGAAATAAAATGAAAAGTAAAAAGAATAAAAAATATAATTGACTCTCCAAGCTCGAGGAAGAACTGGAACTCCTGCAACAAAAGTTTAATTATGCATTAGTAAAATCGAGAAACTCGTGTTAAGTATTTTCTTGCACGATAGTACAGGTGGGAATATTCACTGCTTGGTGGCAACCTAATTAGACCTTGTAACAGAAGGTTTATTATGCATTGAAGTGAAAGTAGCTTTACCCACAGCTGACCAACACTCCACTGGCTTGACTAGCGTAGCTAGCCAACGGTTCTCCTTTTTATTTTATTTTTCATATGCAGGTCAATGCGCATCCTTTTCCCGCACTTGACTGGAGTCTGGACAAAGGTAAGTGGCTAGAACTTGGCAACATTTTCTTCTCTGACTTTTCTAAGTTAGGATTTGTCGCTACTGACTTTGCCAGATGATTTTTGCCCACTATTTGTCCACCTTTGATTACAGTTAGCGTGTGCAGAAACATAACTTGTGTCAGGCCTAACCTAAAAGATGGCAAACTGAAAATCAATCCCAACAACACCTTTGTAGGTTTCAAACTCTCGAAACGATTACAGGTTGCAGAATCCAGTCCATTTTACTATACTAGTTTTATTAGTAATGAAAGGATCGATAAATGCAGCTTACCTCTATTTCTATTTGCCCAATGTACAATATCAAAATCGAATTTATGTTTGGTTTTGGGATTCACTTGGACGAATTCAGTTGACAAGCTGACATCCGAAAGAAATTTACCTGATGCGAAGTAAGTAATTTGGGGTTGCTTTAGCTTCTTGACTATGTATTGTTTCCTGCACATACAACATTTACGACTTAAGTATTGACACATAACATAAAGGTTGAGTGGGATGAAAATACATATTCAAGGAGTTATCAATTGCACCTAAAATACACCCGTAGAATTGCGTCAAAAACGTCACAAAATTCCTCACTGTGTAAACAAATCAAACAACATTTCAAATCTGTATCCATTAAGTTTTTCAGAAGTAGTAGCTTTCCGATTTCTGCACAGGAAAATCAACAGTTCAGTACAATTTCATACGCAAATCACGTTACAACTACTTGTGAGAATAGGAAATTTGTCCCACCGAAGAGTCCACCAGAATTCTTCTGTGAGTCGATAATGCCTTGCTTGATGAACCCCATAATCCCCTGAAATGATTACAAACTTGAGTATAACCCTCAGGATTAATCAATAAAAAATAACTCATAGATTAGGGATCAATTACCTCAGGGATTCTGAAGCAAAATGACAATTCCGGATCAATTTGAGATTTAATTTCCTTCAACTTCCGCTCCAACTCCACTTGAGTTTCTTTGACTACCAATGCGAAGAACAGGTATTAGCAATTTCTTAGATTATTAAACAGAAAATTCTAGTGCGTATTTCTATTCTTACAAGAAAACTAAAGCTTACGATAATCGAGAAGACGATGATAAACAAGATAATTCCATCTTCTTGCGACTAGTCTGTCATGAATAACTGAATCAATGTGTAAACGCTTGAGAATGTCTAGAATGATTTCTACGGGGAGACTGTCAATATTCCTCATCCAATTTTTTTTTATTTTTTTTTTGTGAAGAAGAAACATAGGTCTAGGGTTTCAGAGCTGAAGACTGCAGCGGCAAAAATATGTATCAACGATGAGTCGCTTTGGGTTTGGTTTTCCCTATTTCCCACCCCTAAATTTCCTATTTCCCGTTCATATTAATTCCCATCCCCAATTATCCTAAGTACCATCCAAGTAAATTTTAAAAGATCCTAAATCCTACCTTTGACTTTATTTTTTACACCTTACATTTTTATCCACCCCACTATTAAAATCCCTAAGAAACAAAATCCTGTATCATTTTCTTTTCACCACCACCGTAGGCCGTAGCCAGACTAGTCTTCCCCGACCGAGCCGCCCTCCTCTTACCTCCTCCAATGACCACCACCTCGAATCCGTTGCCTGATTTATTGGACTAGTTGATGAACCTTTGTTTGTGTTTGGTGAGACGATGAAAGATACTAATGTCACACCGAATGCTGTGATTAATAAGGGAGGCAAGGAGAATCTTTGATGAGATGAGTAAGACGGGGATATGAGGACGTATAATTGTCTCATTCATGGGCACTGTTTGTATGAATAGAAAGAAGTAAAAGCATAATTTGGTGAGACGGTGAATGGAAGGGTTTTGCATGGAAGAATAACTTTCAATATATTGCGGTCATCCATAACTGGACGAATGAGATCGTTAATGGTCTCCATAACTGGACGACCAGTTCTTCGTAAATTTTAGAAAAAATTTAAATTATAAAAAATCTACTGATTTAACATGGGTGGTTGATTAGGTAATTAATTATTAAACCTTTTTCACTAAATGAGTTTTCGATAGATTATTCTTCTTGCAAATTCGATTGAACTAGGGTTGGTTTTCTTTGGTGAAAAAATAGAAGTTAAGGAAGAAGAAGAAGACAATAAAAATGATAATAGTCATACTCAAAACCAATTTAACTTTTGTAGGTGATACATAGGAAAACCCAAAATTAAAAAGTAAATTTGTTTTAGAAATTGTAAAGAGGATGGGAAATAGGAAAAATGGGGATGAAAAATAGGTAAAACCTTGGGTTTTACCGTTTCTTTACAACGGCCAGTCTGCTTATCCATTTTGCAAGATTAATAGACGGACTGCAACCACAAATGTTTCCATCCCGTCTACCGAAAGACGTATGATGCTAAAAATTGATCTAAGATACATACGACATAAAATTTTTTACCTGAAATCTATCTTTGATTCCAACGTTTACCCAATGATCAAAGATTAGTATCCTTACACATAATATAAGTGGGAGTATTCATTATTTGGTGGAAACCTTCCCTTTGGTTGGAATTTTGACCGGACATAATTTAAGTTGTCTTGTTACTAAAATATGGAGGGACAACTACTGAAATTGAATCTTGACCGGAAGTTGAAAATTTAGTATTATCCGTGTAACACTAGGTCCTAATTATATAGCGGTAATTGAATATTTGTGTCTACTTTTGATGGGTTATACAAATGTCCTTATCACATGATAAATATGTTTCTCTCCTTGTACAAGCCCATCAGGGGCCAATAACGAATTAGGGACTTCCAAATATACCCCTACTATATATTCAATTGAAAAATCAAATTTCAGTTGTAAACAGGAATTAAAACTGATTAAGAGAGAGAGAGTTTCAGACGAGACGGGAGCTGAAAATCGTGAAAAAAATTGAATTTTTTCACTGAATCGACAAGAGCTGCAAACAGATGTTGGAATTCTTCTTCTCCTCGTTCATATTCTTTATCTTAATCAACAGAATCAGAAATTTTCAGTCCGTTTTTTAATTATTATTAATCAACAGAAACCACTAGATCTGTTTTCCTGAAACAAATTGGTAATGTTGATGTTTATTTGAAGATTAATAAAGTTGTTTTTGATGATTGCATGTTCGTTTCATAGATTTATATTTTTGATTTCAGTTTTTTGTTGGTGTTTCAGAGATCGTGATTTATGTGGGAATATTGATTTCGTGATTATTCTGTTAGATTTGATTGGGTGATATTGATATAGTTTGATCTCGAGATCCTTATTCATCTCTTAAACATGTACGTTTTGATTTTTTGATTTGTTTTTTTTAGATCTGCTCATCAACTTTGGTTTTTATGTTTATGCTGAAATGTTTGAAGAATCTTGTTTGTGATGAAATTTAGACACTACTGATTATGTTTTTGATGAGATGTTGATATTATTTTGGATCAACCTTGACTGTTGATACAAAAAATAAGATGATTTTTAGTTTATTTTGGATCAACTGTTGTTGTTGATCCAAATTTCTGAACACAAAATGTTTGTATTTTGTGTTTTTATTTTGTTGTTAATCATTATGCATTCATTCTTGTTGATAATGTAGCTTTTATTTTATGTTTCTCACATTCTACATTGAATTTAACTTTCACGAGGGGGCGTAGCCCCCGAGTGAGGTGCGACGTAATACGATATGTAGCTTAGGGTAGTTTAGACTGCTTTCTTCTTGGTTTGCATTGAAATTCATGCTTTAACTACCTCTAATTTGGTCAAATATGATATTTTTACACAGATTTATTGGATCAACTGTAATTGTTTGACATATTTATTGGATCAACTGTGACTGTTGATCCAAAACTATGATTGCTTACACAGATTTATTGGATCAACTGTGATTGTTGATCCAAAAATGTGATTGTTGATTCATATTTATTGGATCAAGTGTGATTGTTGATAGAAAACTGTGATTCTTGATCCATATTTATTGGATCAACTGTGATTGTTGATACATATTTTCTGAATACCACTATTTGTTTATTTTTTATTGCAGGCCAAAGATGGTTGTTGAAGAGTTCAAATTTTGCAATCAGACCATCTCGCATCCTGTTTCAGGATCAACTACTGTCAAGGATATGATAAGTGTGGTGAAACAAAAGTGGCCTTATGTTACTGAAGACCTCATTCTTTTTGGTTACACTGTAGAAGGGACCTCAAATGTTATCAATCATGATTTGGATTTGAGGTTTTTCATTCACTACTGCACCTCACAAGGGATTGACTTGGTGAAGTTTGAAATCCAGTTAAGGACCTTTGTTGATTCTATTTCTTCATCATCTTCTTCTTCTCCAGCTCCTGCTTCTTCGTCATCATCAAGTTGTATTTCAAGCGATGAGGTAGTTGAATTAGAAGACGTCACTAATGATGCGTGTTTGATCAAAAAGGTCCGGAAGAAGTCTGATGCTTGGGTCAACATCTTAACTGGAGTAGGGAAGTTGTTTGAAGGTGGTATTAAAGAAGTTAAGGATTGTGTTACAAAGTACGAAATAAATAGTGGTCGCAAATACAAATTGAAAAACAGTGACCGTGTACGATACACTGTGGAGTGCAAGTTCAAAAAGGAGGAAAATTGTCGCTGGAGGTTTCACGCCTCTCTCCTCTCCAATACAAAAGGTGTATTTCAATGCAAGAGATACATTGGGGAGCATTCATGTAGTTTAGCTTGTTCAGACCCATCAAAAGTTAGGATGAGAAAATCGTTTACGAAGAATATATTGGCAGATGATTTACGAGCGTCTAAGAAGAAGAAGACTGCTTCTGATGTTATAGATTTACTCCGAATGGAATATGGAGTTGACCTCACATATAGTCAGGCATACCACGGTTTACAATTCACCAAGCGATTTCTTTGGGGTGATGACATCAAGTCTTATTCAAATTTATTTGGTATAAAGATGCCATTGAACATTACAATCCTAGAAGCGTCGTGAATTTTGAGTATGATGGTGTGACTCGTCGGTTCCAAAGGTTTTTCGTGGCTTTTGAAGCTTCCATAACTGGTTTCAACAATTACTGCCGTCCGATGCTATTTATCGATTGTACCTTTCTCACTGGGAAGTTCAAAGGTGGTCTTATGGTTGCTTGCGGCAAAACTGTTAACCAAGGTGTGATTTTTAACCTTTTACTTTTTTTCATTTTGTATCCATGAATGTTTAAACTTGTTACTGTTGATCCATTATTATGCATTCATTTTCTTGATAAATGTAGCTTTCATTCAAATTTCACAAGGGGGCGTAGCTCCCGAGTGAGGTGCGACGTAATACTATATGTAGCTTTAGGGTGGTTTAGCCTGCTTTCTTTTTGGTTTGCATTGAAATTCATGCTTTAACTACTTCTTATTTGGTCAGATGTGATATTTTACACAGATTTATCGGATCAACTGTGATTGTTTACACATATTTATTGGATCAATTGTGACTGTTGATCCAAAATTATGATTGCTTACACATATTTTATTGGATCAACTATGATTGTTGATCCAACTAAAATGGATCTAACTTCCACTGTTGATCCAACTGAAATGGATCAACTTTGTTTGTTGACACTCACTAGTCCAGAAGGGGCCATAAATCACGTTTTGAAATGACAGATTAGTTGCGTTATTGGGATATTACAAACAAATAATGTCATATAATATGAAAATAGTGGGACCCATCATTTAACACAAAAAAACTGTTATTCTCCAATGTGGTAAATTTTTAGGTGCGTGATTTTTCACAAACTATTGTATCACAGAATAAATCTGCCAAATATCATAAATTTTAATACGCCCCCCAATAATATTCTGTTACGCACCACAAAAATATAGCTAACCAATGGCTTATCATAGACACTGGCTTACTTGCCATAAGTCCATAGAGCCGTATAGGTTCCATACTAGCAAAAGAGTCAACACCCCAGACTAGCAAAAGAGTTCACACCCCGGAACGAGAAGATAAGTTCTCAGTTCATCTCTTCACCCCGCCTTCCGCGTTTTTCCCTCCGGAAACCTAACTACCCAAGCTCTAACTTTGAAGAAGAAGAAGGTATCGAGTAAGTTTCAAATCCTTGTCATCCTTGTATCTGGGTTTTGAGCTGGTTCATAAAAATTGATTTTGGTGACCAAAATTGTACATTGAAAGATTTTGATTTGATAAATTGGTTAAGGTAGAAATCGAGAAGGAATGATTTTGATTAGTTTGGTTGAATGAAATTAGTCTCTGAATTCACTTCTTCAAACCTTCTCTCTGTTATTTTGCTAGACAGACCTAAGAGGAGATTGGAGAAGAAGAAGATATCAAACTAAAATAAGTTTCAAATCCCTTTTCATCTTTGATTCTATTTTTTCGCTTAAGCTTTTGTTTGGTTAATCAATAAATTGGGTTTTCAAATCTATTCTATGAATCGATAATTGCAAAGATTTTGGTTTGATAAATTGGTTCTGCAACTGGTCCGTTGATTTGATGAGAGTATGACATATGTATTGTGTTATACATAGTTAGTAAATTCTAGCTGAGAGATGCTAAGTATTTCCTGGGTGTTCTTCTCAAGAGAGCAGTTTTTGGGTAAGAGCACGGGATTCACAACGATCTTAGTTGGATGTAGTTGTATGAAAAGCTGGATGTGAAGCTTAGCTTCTACTTTGCGTGTCTGGCTCCCGTGATACACAATTTTTGTAGCCTAAATTTAGACAGAATTATTGATTCATGAAAGGGTTGTAGCAATTGTGGCACCTCGCTCTATTCTGCTGTTACAGTGGTGATCATTTACTAGACAGATAAATAGTGGATACGCTTTAGCATTAGCATTTGCAATAGCTTAAGGTAAATTTCTCTTCATTAAAAATCATCGAGTAGAATTCAGTTTCCATTTTTTTGAATTTGACTGTTTGGATTTGCATACTTCATTCTTTCCGATTTTGCTATCTTTTGTCACTCACGCAATAGGATCTTATTGTTTTATTTTCATATATCTCATTTAGGTTTACTTAAAGTGATGTCTATTACACTTCCAAGAAAAGAATGGATGGATGCACCACGGCAGTCGGCTCAATTTTTACACTACGAGGGGCAGATAGATTACACTACGAGGTACTTATGTGAATGCTTTTGAGGATCCTTTTATCTTTACTGGCATAGCTAAAGAATCTTCCCTAACGGCAGCGAACTTAAATGATAACAGAAATTTGGAAGAAGTAAGTTTAAGTTTTTTGAATTGAATTGTTGCTTCATTTTATCAAAGTGTTGTATTGATTATTAATTATGATGTTACAGGAAACTTAGGAGAGGCGGAAGTTCAACACTATTAAACGTCCCAGCAATGGCTCGCGATAACAATTATTAGTACCAAGGTTTTTAAATCGTCAATCGAACGTGAATCGTTTTTGAAAATTTGAGAATCGACTTCCAACCATTGTTTTGTCTTCTTATATTATTTAAGTTCAATTGTATTTGATTATTAGTTGACACCGAAATAAATAAAATAATTATAATATTATGTAACTAAAATTTGATACAAATCTTTCCAATTCCGAAGGATGAAGTTTCGATTTCTTCAGTTTTGCTCGAACTCGTTCCAACTCGGTCAAATATTCAACTGAATTGTCGAATCTTGATTATGGAACTAAATTTTGACGCAATCTTCCCAATTCGAGATGATAAAGTGCTGGTTTCTTCAGTTTTGCTCTCGAACTCGTTCCAACTCGGTCAAATTTTCAATTGAATTGTCGAGTCTTGATGATGGAACTAAATTTTGACGCAATCTTCCCAATTCGAAAAGATGAAGTTCTGTTTTCTTCAGTTTTGCTCGAACTCGTTCCAATTCGGTCAAATTTTCAACTGAATTGTCGAGTTGTGATTATGGAACTTAATTTTCACGCAATCTTCCCAATTCAGAAGGATGAAGTTCTGGTTTCTTGAGTTTTGCTCGAACTCGTTCCAACTTGACCAAATTTTCAACTAAAGTCTCAAGTCTTGATTAGGTAACTAAATTTTGACACAAATCTTCCCAATTCGAAATGATGAAGTTCTTGTTGCTTCAGTTTTTCTCGAACTCGTTCTTACTCGGTCAAATTTTCAACTGACGTCTCGAGTCTTGATTATGTAACTAAATTTTGACACAAATATTCCCAATTCGAAACGATGAAGTTCCGGTTTCTTCAGTTTTGCTCGAACTTGTTCCAACTCGGTCAAATTTACAACCGAATTGTCGAGTCTTGATTATGGACTAAATTTTGAAGCAAATCTTTCAACTCGAAAGGATGAGTTTCGGTTTCTTTAGTTTTGCTCGAACTCGTTCCAACTCGGTCAAATTTTCAACCAAATTTTCGATGCTTGATTATGTAATTAAATTTTGACACATCTCGATTCGAAATGATGAAGTTTCGGTTTCTTCAGTTTTGCTCGAACTTGTTCCAACTCGGTTAAATTTTCAACTGAAGTTTCGATTCTTGATTATGTAACTAAATTTTGACGCAAATCTTCTCAATTCGAAACGATGAAGTTCAGCTTTTTTCATAATTATGAGCGAAACTCGACAATTACTCCTATGGCTGCAACATTCCATATAACTAAAGATCGACCTAATTACAAACGAGACCGGAAATCATCGAATCTACTAAAACATACTCCCTCCGTTCCGATTTACTTGACGTTGTAGAGTTTTTCACGGAGATTAAGAAATATCAGAGAGAGTAAAATCTTTCCAAGTTTACCCATATTAATTCTTCTTAAAGATTTAGATGACCTAGTTTTTAGTTTCTAGATTCTAGGAAAAGTTATCAATCCCGTAGTATTTTACTTGGGATGTATTACCAAATTCTCTATCATTTTGGAACACAATAAAAAATTAGAGTAGATTTAAAATTAGAGTACTGATTTCAATAAAAATTAATAATATTGTGTAATTCCAAAGCAAGGACAAATTAGTGAGAATATGAGAAAAATACCAAAACTATCATCTATTTTGGAACATAAAAAAACCCTAAAACATCAATTAAAATGAAACGGAGGGAGTACTATGTAACTCCAATTTATATTTTAAATTAAATTTGTGTGCGATATAATTTTATTATACTAATTTAACAAAAAAAACCTTTACATTTTTTTATTGGTGTCGTCGAGGCAAGCTTAAAAATTATTGGTGTCGGTCAACCCTAATCAAGGCAAGCTTAAAAATAAAAGACTTGTGCGCCTATTAAAAAAACTCACAAGCAGACGCGTGTCTTTGATGTTAACAATGTAAAAGAAGTTTTCTCCTCAAAGTCTAGATCCAGCAATTCTTCCTCGCTTCATATCTATTTTAAGTAAAAAAAATTTCTCCTCCATCTGATATTCTGGCAGAAAATTAGGGGTTATTCAGAGAAGATTTATTCTGCAATCTTGGAAATATTTCTGCATCGCAGGATGAAAATCTATGTACACAAAAATCTATGAAGAAGGAATGGAAGAAGAACATCCGGTGGTGGTAATAATCTCGGTCAATTTTGTTTTTCGATTTGAACCCTAACAATTTCATTTTGGGCGGGATGAAATAAAACGAAAATTCTTTTGGGAGGGATTCCTTCTTGGCGTTTTGGAACAACTATAAGTTCAACCCTAAGCAATTCAGAGATGTGAAGAGATATATCTTTTTTGGGGGATTAGTAGTTCAGAGATCAAAAAACATCCAAGGTATATCTTTTTTATTCTTATTTATAGCTGAATAACTTATGATTTTTGATTGGAAAGATGCATGAGTTCATACTCTTTGATTGAATCTGAACTTGGGTTACATAGATTGTTGTAGTGTTGTAATAATACAATCTTATGATGGTTTATTGCTATACAACTTATGTCTTTTGATTGAAATGATGCAAATCTGACTATTTTTGGATGTCTTTTGATTGAAAAGATGCAAGTCTGACTATTTTTGGATGAATCTGAACTTACGTCACATAGGATCAGTGACTATTTTTGTGTTTTGATTGTAAAACTGATTATTTTCATCTATTTTTTTTTTTTGTGATTTGATTACGGTAATTCCAAGTTAGGTTTAGCGAATAATAATCACCAAATGCATATCTACTATTTTTTGGGCAACTTCTGTTACACAGTCTTGCTTGGCGTCGTCCAAATCCCAAGCATTGTCCCATCTGAGCCTCTCTGCCTTTCCTTATACTTTGTGTGCCATGATGCATAGCCATAGAGCTTGTAGACCACATATATTAGTGGTGTGTTAGGTCTGTATACAGGGGTGGAAGCACAGGTTGACGAAACCTGGCTGTAGCCCCCCCTTCTTCTTCAAAGACCTCAACTTAGTAAACTACCACTAGCCCAAGTAAAAAATATCACTTTAGTCCACCAAGTCCAGCTTTTTAGTTCACCAAGCCAAGCAATTTGGTCCACCAGATCAACGGCTTCTTATTAGACAAGTAAGAAGAAGAACACGAGTGAAAAAAGAAGAGGGAGGGTTAGCTGGTTAGCTTAGATTGAATGCTTGTTCACAAGATCAATGATCTTTCAGTACTAGGTAATTATTTTTCTTCTACAATTCATATTATCACCATGTAAGGAGAGCCCGAGAACATATTAAGATTAGTCTACACTAGCTTGTCAGCCTATGCGACCAAAAATAAAATGGCAGTTGTACGTAGATACACCCATGATAAACTTATGTGTTTTTGTTTGTTTATTGACAGCCTCCACAACACAAACTTCTAGCAACATGTAGCTTAAAATTCGATAACAGCAGTTGCCTATTCGAAATTCTTTTTTTCTAGAAACAAATGGGATACAGTGAAGGATGTTATCTCCCTGGATGGCAACTAGTCTGAATAGTGAGGAAGTTGCGGCTTTTTAACAACAACTTGGTATGTGTCCTTCCCTTGTTACATGTTTTATATTGTCTTCATATTAGACTTCTTTGAATAATATCGAATTTAATTTTAAATCATACTGTTAACATTTGTAGGATGACTGAGCTTCTTCTCAATGCATCGACAGTTTGCATAGTTCTAGAGATGTTCCCCCAAAAGTTGAATTGTTGGGCAGAGTTTAAGAATTCTTCGCGACTCTAACAATGTTGCAGGCTAAAGGAATTAATGTTCCCAACAATTTAGGTAAGTTCTGTTCATCGGAGTCGGATTCTATATATTGAGCACATTTTATACATTGTTATTTTGCTGAAGTAATATATGGTCCTACTTCGCTGGTGTTTTCCTCTCATACTGACTTGGGTACGACATTTTTTTTTAGTCTCCCCATATCGAAATTTTGGTTCCGCCACTGCCTGTATAAGTTTATTCCATTATTATCTACTGATCTCGGCTACTTTGGTTGAACTAATGAGTCTATAGACTACTGATAAACATTGATTGATATATCTGGAATATGTAGAATGGATAGTGGTAGTGGGAATTTATCATGCTTAATGCCTCCTAATTTTATTGAGTCAACCATGTGATCCATTGAAGATGAAGACGAATACTTAACCATCCATTTTGTTCTTTTGTTAATAAATTTTGTTACTGGTCCAGTATTTTAATCTATTATGGTATCTTAAAATTTATCTTGTTACATATACAGGGTATTGGGATCCCAGCGACACCTTCGTCCTTTGGTCTTTTGCTGTTTGAGGAACTTCAGGAAAAAGGCTGTTGCACTTGCAAGTTACTGATGGATGACCACTACGGCTTCATGATTGAGGAAATCTTTGATCCAAGTGCGATGTTGTGGCATAGAGATGATGATGTTGTGCTTGGGGATGTTTCAAGAGGTGAGTTTACCAAGTGGCCCAAGACCTATGCAACTACTGTAGCCTGTAGGAGAGCGATCAAGTTAGAGTTGCAGTGACAGCAGATTGATCACTTTTTAAATTTTCAAGATGTAACTTGGAGTTGGAGTTGTTAGGATATGTCTTCCATTTATGTTCGAATATTCTATTTTCTTTAGAAAATAGTTATAAAGTTAATTAATAAAGTCAATTTGTTTAATATCTATTTTCTTTTTTAATTTGAGTGAATTTCTGATACCCCAACGGATTTCATAATTCCAAATGAATTTCGGATTTCCAAAATCTGAATGCCGAAATTTGAATTAGTAGCCAGAAAATGATGGAACTGGCTCGTTAGAGGAAAATAGCTCGAATTATAACGGGTAGGAACCATTATTTTATTTAACATATAAAAAATGTATTTTTCAGTGACATGCATCAACCGTTATTATTTTTCACCAATAATAATTGTGATTATTTTATGACTGATCAACTGTTATTTAATTTTACATACAATAACCGTGATACTTGATAACAGATTTTGTATGTGACTTTAAATCACAAATTTTATACGTCGTACTTAATAACGTTCCTTGTTTGTCATTTATAAAAAGTCACACCAAATAAATAACGGTTCGAATAACAGATGAAAACCGTGATAAACCATGTTTTATAACAGACTTCATTAGTCATTTATAGCCTCTTCTGGACTAGTGACTAGTTACTGGTCACTTATTTTTGTCTTTGGTCACTTATTTTTGTCTTTGATCACTTATTTTTGTTTTTGGTTTTTGTAGAGATCTATCCAGCTGCATTTGGAATTGTAGAAAATGAAAATTATGAGAGTTGGCAATGGTCCTTAACCAATTTGAAGGGTATTATTCGTGAAGATCGTCCACTGACCATCATATCAGATCGTGGAATCGGCCTTTTGAAGCATGTGCCTGAAGTCTTCCCAAATGCTTTTCATTCGTTCTGTTTGTACCATATGAAAGGAAATATTCCTGTTCCAAAGGGCAGGAGATCGAGTAGACAAACTGCAGTCAAGTTATTCGAAGAGTGCTACACTGCATTAAAAAAGGAAAAATTTTATGCTGTTGCAAAGAGTATGAGTAATCTAAAGTTGGATTCAGTGGTTGCTTGGATGATGAAGATTCCATTCGAGAATTGGTATGCTCATGCATTTCTAGGAGAAAGGTGAGGTGAGAACACATCTAATATTGCTGAGAGTTTTAACAACGTCATTTAGCATGATAAGACGCTTACAACACTTGAGCTTGTTGATGTTATTCGTGCTAAGGTAATGGAGCAGAATTACAAGAGGTTTGTGGAGTCTAACAAGTGGACTACAAGGCTCACTCCTCGTATGCAAGCAAGGTTTAAAAGAGGATAAACGACTGATGTACATACAAGTTTCGGAGAGCAAGTGACAAGGTATTTGAGATCATTTCTCCAACAGGGAAGCATACTGTTGACTTGGATTCTAGAAATTGCAGCTTCAAATGGAGGCAAAAACATAGCTTTCCTTGCACTCATGCAATGAAAGAAATGTTGCAGGTTGGAAATGATGAACCGTACAACTAAATTAGCCCTTACTATACTTCTGACT
This sequence comes from Papaver somniferum, assembly GCF_003573695.1. NCBI lineage: Eukaryota > Viridiplantae > Streptophyta > Magnoliopsida > Ranunculales > Papaveraceae > Papaver > Papaver somniferum. The sequence continues at coordinate 3,863,031 of NW_020624377.1, read as the reverse complement.
CCTATAGAAGGTTGTACTCTCGACCCATATATCTTATTCCTGACTCTGAGAAGCCACCTGAAATTAATAGAAAATGGTATATTTTGCCTCCCAGTGGTGGTCGAGAACAAGCTGGAAGGCCTAAAGGTGTTAGGTACATGGGTTCTCGTGAAAAGGTGCGCAAGAAGAGGAAATATGGCCAGTGTGGGATGCTGAACTTTCACAACTGTCGAACATGTCGCAGAGCTCCTTTGGCTCTTCGTGCACCAACGTTTCGCAAGGAGTCTCATTATTATCAACTTCTTGAAGAGGATGTTGTTCTGAAGTTTTTTTTTTGGTATTTTCGTATTTTGAACAAACTTGTTTTAGGTTTCTTACCAGTTTGGTGTTTCTTTTTCTTTTTCGGTTTTCACTTGTTATTTTTTTTACTGACATACATTCTTTTCTGTTGTTATGAATTATATTCTTTTGTTTCTTAAGTATATGTCAGTTGGCAGGTTCCAGGTTTATTGATTTTACAGGTTGTTGACACTATTGTGTGGAAATATTGTTCCTCGGTTCCAACTTATTTTGGATCAACAATGGTTGTTTATCCAACTTATTTGGATCAACAATGGTTGTTTATCCAACCTATTTGGATCAACGATGGTTGTTGACACACAAAACAAACAAAAAAATTGCATGGTCCTATCTGTATTTGCTAGTAAAACTCCTCAACCATACATACCTGTAACATTCATTCACAATCAGACCAACTTAATTGTATTAACAATGGTTGTTGACACACAAAACAAACAAAAAAATTGCATGGATCTATTTGTATTTGCTAGTAAACTCCTGATGCGTGTCGTTAATGCAACAAATTAACAAACATATTTCCCACTAATTAACTGGTAATATAGCGGTACTAAGAGATCGTTCCCACAGAGAGCTGTGTAATTGATAAGTTATTTGTATTAGCAAAACAAAGTAAATAACAAAGGGGGGTTTTGGTTTTAAGATTAATAAAAAGATAATAATAAAAGAAAGATGATCAAGGAATCCTTCGCCATTACCAAGCGATAACTGGATTAATATACTTATCTATTGTTCGTAAGAACCATTCATCACCAACCGTAGAATAGCAGCTATCTCAGTGCTATCCCCAAAACTCCTTGTACCACGGATACAGAAGCTTTCCAATATCATATTCTATTCAACTGAACCACCAAATAGTAGCTCACTCAAGGTGTAACCCAACGAATGCTTTAAGCTTTGTGAATTAGGTTAATCCCAGTAGTTCAACTCTTAGCTCAAGGTTTACTTGCTGGTGTTGTCTTCACACACGATTGCTCCACAGAATCCCTCTGTAAGGTCTCGCGATTTCTACTTGTGTAGAGAGTCAATCGACGATTACTTATCTCATAACCTCCACTAGCAATAGAACAATCAATAGACTAATCTGGTTGCACACCCAAACGAATCTAATAATCACTCATAAACCCTAGATATGGTAAAGACAAACGATAATGATACAAACTCTCAATAGGTTTGTAATATTAATAAATCTTCACGCTTAGAACATTGAATTCATCCTTAATCAAAAAAGGATTTAGCTACTCATATTACAAAGAAGAAGAATCATGGTGGTTTCCCCCTAAAGTGGTAAACCCTAGGTTTTTATGTAGAACTTGTGATATGAGATGATATGATATATTTCTACATGACCTAATACCTTTTTATAGGTTTACATTACTTGGTCTCCAAGTATTTAGTTAGGTTCAATAACCCGACCCGAAATAACGAAATAACGAGTCCAAATGTGCCACTAGGCTTTCCAAAGTGTAAATACACGTTTCCTATTTTCTAAGTGCGCGAACCCGGTCCGCAAACTTCAAATTCCAGCAGATATTTTCGGAAATCAGTCTGCGAATCCCGTCCGCAAACCCAGTTCGCGGACTGCATTATCTTCGGTATTCAATCAAAACTGTTTTGGCCACAACTTATTCATCCGAACTTGGAATGACCTTATTCTTTTTTAATTATTCTTATCTTTCAATTAGCTTCAATATGATGATGATAAATCCTTAATTTGAATGAGTTAAGATCGGTATTTGGCATGTATCTTGATTATGCGCGTTTTGCTCCTTTTCGTCGTACTTCTTCCGCTTCTCTTGGACTTGGGCACTTGTATACTTGGAATACTTCTCTTCTTATATTTTTTCATCACTTTGTAGATCCTTTGTGGATGATTCACCTATTGGAGGCAAATAAGAGAAAACCAAAGTAATAATATGAAAATATGCAAGAATAATAGCTAAAGCAAGTATGGAATGGATACTAAAATCATATGAATTATGCACTTATCAAATTCCCCCACACTTAGATTTTGCTAGTCCTCGAGCAAATTAAATAAAACTAACTCTAAATACAACAACTCCATCTGGTTGAGGATGCAGTTACTCTTAGCATGAATAACAGGCCTTTAAACCCCTAGGTGTCCCTAGTGAACGAGTCATAGTCTTGTGAGGGCTTACAAGAGATATACCCACAAAACCTACTCCAATTTCTCGCCTTGGAAGAACCGCTAAGGATAGACACAAAAAAAAAAGCCAAAAAATTAGCTTGCATATGTTCTTTAGCTACAAACATCCCACATACATTGTAATCCGCACACATAAGCAATTACTTACGTATGACATTCAACCTGATTGAAAAACTCTACTAAAATAGTCATCGTACTTGTTGCAACGTTTGCCACAATACTCGCATACTGAAATCACATGGATAGATAAGAAAATGGAAATAGAAAAGTGAAGTGTGCAAATGTTGACTAAAGTGAAAGATGTTACCCACAATGCTTGTATGAATGTCGTCAAAGGAGATTTATTTATAGCGCACTAGTTGAGAGAAGCACCCGTTTAACTCGACCACATGATTAGACACTCTAAGCGCATGTCCCTTTTCAGCAAGTACATGATAGTTGCCTTAGATCCTGCACTCCACGCTTTCTTAGTCAACGGAGAAAGGGACAACGTTTCACACATACTACTATCCAAGTGTCAAGAACCTCGTCAATAGTCTTTTTGATTTGCTATATAATGATGATATGGTTTTTGTTTTCACCGACTATGATTAGTCCGAAAATCCGGACCTATTATTTATTAGTGTCAATAAATGAAGAGGAGCCTTATTTATATGTAGTTTTCTTTTATTTTCTTTTTCTATTTTTTTTTCTCAATTTTTTTTTCCGGCTCACTCTTTACTCTTTACGAGTGTAAGACAATTGTCTTATGGGACTATTATATAAACTCAACCAATGATTATCTTGCATCCACGACAGTATCAGGATCCCACCAAATCACTTTAGAGAAACATAATACTGCAAAGATAAAAAGAAAGTGATTCAGTAATGATTAATTGCGAGGATGACTCTTTCAAACGACTACCATAGCTTAGTTTCACATTCAATTATGAACGTAAATATTTAAGGATTGTATAACGATTAAGTGGGAATCAAGCTATAGCCATAAGAACTGATTCAACCTTAAAAGGTTTAGAGTGTCATCCCAAGTAGCTCATAATTAATTCCAAAAGATGAAGTCTCGAGCATGCAAGAAATCAAAGAGTATTATTATTATATTTTTTATTTTTTTATGCAATCCAAACATGCTTAACTACTCCCTCACACTTAAACTCAAGATTTTCCTCAATGTCAAAATTTCACACTATTTAAATAAATGGTTTGACTTTTATGGCCTCCGGACTGACTGACATGCAATCTGAAAAAGTTCTGGAAAAATACCGAAACTCAAATGTCCAGGCCTATCGGTCCAACTTAACAGACTCCAAATTCGGATTTTCTTTTTGTAAAATAAAGGTATGTCTGTTCTGTTTAAAGTTTGGGGTCAACCACTCAAATCGGACTCCGTATGAAGTCTCTAGAGCGATTTTGGTGACAAGTGCGCAGTCAGAATTTTCTGACGAGAATTCGTCAAAACTTTCATAATAGATATAGGACTTGTAAAATCTAAGATGGGAATGCAAGATATGATATGAAAAACTAATAAAATGAAAAACAAAAGGGATAGAGATACAAAACCTATGGGTTGCCTCCCATTTAGCGCTTGGTTTAACGTCGTCAAAGCCCGACGATATTGTTATCGTCCATACACCAATAATCTGAAAATTTGGTAATCCTTCCAAATAAAAATCTTCAATTCATATAACAGCTTCAAAAAAACATTAGAAAAAAACATAAATATTGAACCTATCACTTTATTTAAGTTTCCTCCACACTTAGTCCTTTTTACACTCGAAAGTGGATAGAGAACGTCGAATTCAGGTACTTCAAAAGGTTCCTCAACTTGGTGATCCTGCACAATTCTCGAATCAAACACATCAAGTGGTGGATACTTAGAAGAAAAATAATCCGTTAAAACTTTGGAAGCACACAACTCCAATCCTAAGTGAGGTATTGGGTTAACAACTCCTTGAGAAGCTACTTCAATTGGAGGAAGAGAATCAATAGATATAAAATTATGCAAAGGATTAGACAAGCCTTGTTTCGGATTCTCATTCGTAATTAACAGTGAATTATTTACCTCAAGTATATTGTGGTCCTCTATCGAACTATTATTATCTAGCTCAATTGGGTCTTCCACGACTTCAATCAATTTGGTTTCATTCTCAATCTGCATCTCTTCAACACTCTCGTCATCCGAATCAAATTCCGCTCTCATGAACTCTTCTTCAGTATAAATTGTAAAATATTCTTGGGAGGGTGTTACACCGTTTATAACAATATACAAGTCACATCCAATCTCCTCTTTTTTAATAGGCGAAGGATCTTTATTATGATCCGGAGTTGGAATAACTTCCTCATTTTTGCAACGCTCATACACTTCCACGGACTCATATTTTTCCCTAAGGAATTATTTCCAAGCACTAAATGCATCTTCCTCAAGCTCTACCTTTTGAATAGGTGTTTCATCATTATTAAGATCAAGGATCAAATAAGCTACACTAGCGTCATCAAAAGTTTCCAAAGGTTGGACTTTTCCAACATAATCATCGATCAAATATTCATTACACACCACAGGCACATTAGAATAGTTATTACTTTGAAAGCAAAATTCTTCTTTATCCCTCGCCTCCTTGTATTGATCAATGTCTTTTCGTAAGTTGTTCATGCCCCCTTGAAGTTCTTGGAGTAATTGATCAGCACTTTGTTGACGCTGATCAATACTTTGTAGACGTTGCTCAATACTTTGTTGACGTTGCTCTAATCCTTCATAATAATTTTCTATTTGCACATGAAGATCTTCCATCATGCTACACATTTGTTCTGCAACACTTGAAGAAATAGAATTAGAAGCATAACTATCCTCCCATCCTTGTGATTGTTCACTTACATGCCCGTCATAAGGTTGTTGACATGTATGAGAATATCCGTAAGGTTCCTTAGGATATTGATCATAGCCAAAAGATTGGTTTTGATTATACCCATATGATGGTTGGTAGTTTTCATATGAATGAGATTGAAAACCTTATTGACTACCAATGTTGTATTCGTAATCTTGTGCTCCATACATGTTATTTCCATAAGGAAACATGACGACTCACAAGAGTAAAAGAGAAAATAAAACAAAAACAAGCTAAACAAATAACAAATCAATTAGCGACTTCTCCCCGGCACCGGCGCCAAAATTTGATGCGTGTCGTTAATGCAACAAATTAACAAATATATTTCGCACTAATTAACTGATAATATAGCGGTAGTAAGAGATCGTTCCCACAGAGAGCTGTGTAATTGATAGGTTATTTTTATTAGAAAAACAAAGTAAATAAAAAAGGGAGGTTTTGATTTTAATATTAATGAAAAGATAATAATAAAAGAAAGATGATCAAAGAATCCTTTGCCGTTACCAAGCCATGACTGGATTAATATACTTATCTATTGTTCGTAAGAACCATTCATCACCAACGTAAAATAGAAGCTAGATCAGTGCTATCCCCAAAACTCCTTGTACCGCGGATACGAAAGCTTCCAATATCAGATTATATTCAACTGAACCACCAAGTAGTAGCTCACTCAAGGTGTAATCCAACGAATGCTTTAAGCTTTGTGAATTAGGTTAATCACAGTAGTTAAACTCTTAGCTCAAGGTTTACTTGCTGGTGTTGTCTTCACACACGATTGCTCCATAGAATCCCTCTGTAAGGTCTCGCGATTTCTACTTGTGTAGAGAGTCAATCGACGATTACTTATCTCATAACCTCCACTAGCAATAGAACAATTAATAGACTAATCTGGTTGCGCACCCAAACCAATCTAATAATCACTCATAAACCTTAGATATGGTAAAGACAAACGATAATGATACAAACTCTCAATAGGTTTGAAATATTAATAAAGCTTCACGCTTAGAACATTGAATTCATCCTTAATCAACAAAGGATTTAGCTACTCATATTACAAAGAAGAAGAATCATGGTGGTTTCCCCCTAAAGGGGTAAACCCTAGGTTTTTATGTAGAACTTGTGATATGAGACGATATGATATATTTATACATGACTTAATACCTTTTTATGGGTTTACATACTTGGTCTCCAAGTATTTATTTAGGTTCAAGAACCCGACCCGAAATAACGAAATAACGAGTCCAAACGTTCCACTAGGCTTTCCAAAGTGTCAATACACGTTTCCCATTTTCTAAGTGCGCGAACCCGGTCCGCAAACTTCAAATTCCAGCAGATATTTTCGGAAATAAGTCTGCGAACCCCGTCCGCAAACCCAGTTCGCGGACTGCACTATCTTCGATATTCAATTAAAACAGTTTTGGCTACAACTTCTTCGTCCGAACTCGGAATGACCTCATTATTTTTGCATTCTTTTTATCTTTAAATTCTCTTAAATATAATGATGATAAATCCTTAATTTGAATGAGTTAAGATAGGTATTTGTCCTGTGTCTTGATTATGAGCGTTTTGCTTCTTTTTGTCGCACTTCTTCCGCTTCTCTTGGACTTGGGCACTTGGATACTTGGAATACTTCTATTCTTAGATTTTTTCAGAAATTTTTAGATCATTTGTGGATGATTCACCTATTGGAGGTAAATAAGAGAAAACCAAAGTAATAATACAAAAATATGCAAGAATAATAGCTAAAGCAAGTATGGAATGGATACTAAAATCATATGGATTATGCACTTATCAACTCCTCAAGCTATACATACCTGTAACATTCATCTATAATTAGACAACAAATACATCCTTAATAATTCATTCATAATGGTTCATAATAATTCAATCAGACCTACAATAAGATTTACTTACTAAGATAAGTATTTTTAAAACTGCAGTTAGATTTTCTTTACATACCATGAACAGACTATGATATCAAGCTCACTCTAATGGTCCAGCTAATGGTTCAACTACTGGATCAACTACTGGTTCAACTGAGTCTTGCAATTGGATTATTTCTTGAATAGAGTCAGTAGTTGAATCAAGAAGTTGTTCCGGTTTCTTTCATGAACCCAATTCTGCCAATATTCTTGCTGCAATCTTCACTCTCTTCTTGTTCAACTTCTCATCTAAGTTAGTGATTTCAGATATGCGTTCACAGTTTCCACGCTTTACCAAATTATTCATGTACATGTAAATGTGCAATGCACAGTCGCATCCGTCTTGTGCTGGTACAATGTCATGTGAAAAGCTTGCCTCAATATCACCACATGTGTCTGGATATCCGTGGCCCATTTCATTCAGCCACTTAGTCAGTGGTACTATCATCACAAGATATTTCCAATTGTAAGCCGGGTTACGCCTTGCAGAGTTGTACACTATCCATTTTCATTTTACCAATGCAAGCACCACCCAATGGTATCCAACACCTTCCTTATCAATAAAGCACATTGGTACAATGAGGTATGTGTATTTAACATTCCCTGTATAACTGTTCCTCAGCTTTTCCGGAATCGCACATCTCTCTACCTTAGCCATATATTTCAAGTCTATTGCGATCCCCAGTAATGGATGTATCAATATTTTCTAAAATATATTAGTTAGACATATTTTACGTTATAAACAAAAGCTAAATTATCAACAAAAAAAATGCAACTTTGATATTGTAACCAGAGAACAACATAAAATGAACAACATATCGTATTTGCTAGTAAACTCCTCAAGCTATACATACCTGTAACATTCATTCATAATTAGACTAATTAATTGGATCAACAATAGTTGTTTATCCAACTTAATGAGATCAACAATGGCTGTTGATCCAACCTATATGGATCAACAATGGTTGTTGATCCAACCTATCTGGATCAAGAATGGTTGATGACATACAAAACAAAAAGAAAATTTGCATGGTCCTATCTGTATTTGCTAGTAAACTCCTCAAGCTATATGTACCTGTACCATTCATTCATTATCAGACCACAAATTTACTGGTTAACTTAGAATTTAACTAGGGAACAACATATTGTAACCAGTAAATTTCATGTGCCTATCATTCTCTAGATCTACATAAATTTCAACTACGATTGTGCGCAGATAAAATCACCAAAATTATTACGACAATTCAATAGACAACCAATTGGACGATGCATTTGAACAAACCAAGATTTATATGTTACTTACATAATCATTTGTTGAGAGAATAATGTGGTTCCTGTATTATAGTTTATCCGGCGAATCCATCTTTGATTTCAGCATGTTGATGTAGTAGTCAACAATCTCACTGTCAATGTTTTGATTATTCAGTAGACATTGTATGTGCTTCCCATTGATGATTACAAAATCATGATTGCAGAAATAAAAACTGTAAGCTTTCTCACTGCATTTTCGACAACAAAAAAAAAAACAAATGAATATCTTATTAAAAAGAACTAGCATAACCCAAAAAATAAATTATGTGATATGAGGTGAAGTACATACCATTCAGTTGCGTTCTTAAAGAATGGCTCGATGACTTCTTTTTCGCTATAATCTGTATTGCCATGCACGCAGCGTTGGTCGTGCCACTTATACAGAACCCATAAAATAACCGGCTGGATGATTCTAGTAACACTTCTGTGTATAACATGTTCATAAATATTATGGCCCCGGGTGAAATTCAAAATCATGAAACCGTAAACTAGTTTCATTCGAAGACTCCATTCACAAGAAGCCCATCGTAGTACTGAATTATTACCAACATTTTTTCAGTGTTATTGTTGATGTGTTTTTTATTTTTCAAATTGTAGTCGAATCTTGCTTTTAATGTTGTGTTTAAAATTACTTAATTCAGTCTCAAATTTACACGAAAAAGAAGATAATTCAATTAGATAAAAAACAGAAGGGAAAAAAATACACTCGGAAGAAACGAAACTCCGCCACGATAAACTAAAAATTTACTATATTCATAACAATAACATCATGATAAAAGCCACAAAATTAGTCCCGGTAATTCTACGGTATGAGTCAGATGACCACAGTGGTACCACATTTGAAGAGGATTTCTCATTATCAATAACACCTCCATCAATTCTTTCCTTGTACAAATTAAAATGCCCTCTTGAATCCAGTGTTGCTCTATATATATGATTCTGAACATTTTCTTCTTTTTCTTTCCTTCGATGTTGATTCTTGTTTCTGTTGAGATATTTTAGTACTACATCATCGGAACCAACAAGAGATAGGTTACCAGTTTTGTCTAATTTCAATGTTAGTGGAGTACTTACTGCACCCTTGATCCCATCTGCCACTACTTTAAGAATCCTTCTTCGATATATTCCATACCCACTATTGTACCAATCCGTAATAGCATGCATATTGTATAATAGAAACTAAACCATCAGTCTCTCTAAATGATAATCTATAATTACTGGAGAGTAGATCAATTCCATCTTTTAACTTTTGACCACCAAGAATGGTATCGGTAGAGCTAGAACACGTATTATTTTGGAGAGAACACAACTATAAGAGGAGAACACGGACTTGAATAGAAGACGTTCTATTGATATAACTTGTGTACAATTGATCTTTACAAGATACATATATATATATATATATATATATATACTAACTCTTCCTTGAACTCCAAGATAGGATGAATTCCAAAACTAGAACAATTTCCTAAAATACAAAAGACTTCCAAACCTAGAATAGTTTCCTAAAAATACAAAAGACTTCCTTAACAAGATATACGTGTGTTAGGAAACACACACGTATTGTATGCATTAACACCCTCCCGCAAGCGTAACGGGTGATCTTGAACCGTTAGCTTGAACCTTAATAGAGAAAACCGATCTTTAGACAAAGCTTTTGTAAAAATGTCGGAAATTTGATCCTTAGAAGATATAAACCGAACATCAAGAAGTTTCAAAGCAACCTGATCACGCACAAAATGACAATCAATCTCAATGTGTTTCGTCCTTGCATGAAATATAGGATTAACAGTAAGATATGTGGTACCAAGATTATCACACCATAGAACTGGAGGTGATTGAGTAGAAACATGAAGTTCGGATAGAAGTGATTGAATCCACATAATTTCAGCAGTAGCAATAGCAAGACCTCTATATTCTGCTTCAGTACTAGAACGTGACACGGTTTTCTGTTTACGAGCACTCCAAGATATAATATTACCACCCAAGAATACACAATAACCACTGGTTGAACGTCGATCTTCAAGAGAACCAGCCCAATAGGAATCAGTATATGGGCTAAAGGATAACTGTAGAGAAGAATACGTCCGAAGAAGAATACCAAACGTAGATGTTTCTTTAAGATAACGAAGTATACGCTTTACTAAGCCCCAGTGAAACTCAGTGGGTGCATGCATAAATTGACAAACCTTATTAACAACATATGCTAGATCCGGACGAGTAAAAGTCAAATATTGTAAAGCTCCAACAATACTACGATATTCAGTAGCATCAGTCAACAAGGTACTGTGATCAGAAGACATGTCCCCAGAAGTACTAAGTGGAGTGTGAATAGGCTTAACACCATACATTTTCGCACGAATAAGGAGATCATGAGCATACCTTTTGTTGAGAGAGAAACAAACCAGAGGATGTACGAACTGCTTCAATGCCAAGAAAGTAAGACAAGAAGCCAATATCTTTGATTGCGAATTCTTGTTGTAGACGATCAATGATAGACTTAATGCTTGTAGAGTTAGAACCTGTAACAATAATATCATCCACATAGACTAGTAAATAGATAGTACCAAGAGAGCCGTTATAGAGAAATAAGGACGCGTCACACTTCGAAGTGACAAAACCAATTTGCAACAAAAAGGTACTAAGCCTGTGATACCACGCACGGGGAGCTTGTTTGAGACCATAAAGAGAACGATGCAACTTGCAGACATGCGTAGGAAAACGATAATCTACGTAGCCCGGTGGCTGTTTCATATACACCTCTTCTTGAAGTTCTCCATGTAAAAAGGCATTTTGCACATCAAGTTGATGAATTGGCCAATTGGAAGACAAAGCCAATGTAAGAATAAGACGAATAGTACATGGTTTAACAAACAGACTAAATGTTTCAGAATAGCCTTTTGCAACTAATCGTGATTTTCGACGTGCAATCGTACCATCTGGATTGCGTTTAATACGAAACACCCATTTACGTCCAATAACGTTCATAGAAGAATTATATGGTATAACGACCACGTACCATTCCGAAGTAGCGCATTAATCTCATCATCGGAAGACATACGCCACTGGGGTCTTTATGATCCTGTGAAATACAAGTAGGTTCGAGAAGAGAATCACATACCAATGCATATTTGGAATTTGGTTTAAAAACACCAGTTTTAGACCTTGTCACCATTGGATGAGTGTCAGAGACAGAAGACGGAGACTGCAGACGAAGAACTGGGGAAGAAAAATCACTGGAGGCTGTGGCGGCTGAATCAGACATAATAATGGGAACTGTCGGCGGCTGTGACGGCTCAGAAACATTATGGCTGACAGCTGATGATTGGTTTTGTTGGCTAATCATTGGTGCTGGAGGCTGTGGCGGCTGAGGATCATCATTAATGTCGGCTAATGATTGACGATGTTGGCTAATGATTGCTGGAGGTGGCTGATGATTTCTGACGGCGAAGAATTGCTGGCGATTAATGATTGCTGACGGTTGATGATTACTGACAGTTGATGATTTCTGGCGGCTAATGATTACTGACGGAAGATGATGACTGGCGGCTAATGATTGGTCTTGGGAAGAAGACGGCACGGAAGCAGTAGACAGAAGAGAAGGAAGATAAAGATTTACGAGAGAAGAAAAGGGAGTAGAAAAAGGTACCTGTGAAGTCGTCGACGCCGGAGAAGGCTGTGCTGTGGCGGCAAAAGGAAAAGTGGTCTCATCAAAAACAACATGACGACTAACATAAATCCGACCTGTAGGAATATGAAGACACTTATAGCCTTTTTGAGAAGGAGTATAACCAATAAAAACACAAGGAGAAGAAAGAGGCTCCATTTTATGAGATCTATATGGACGTAAGTATGGATAGCACAAACAACCAAACACCCGAAGTAAAGTGTAATCTGGTGAAAGACCAAAAAGAAGTTCATACAGAGAGGAGTTATGAATGGAAGTAGACGGAACACGATTCATTAGAAAACAAGCGGTGTAAAAAGAGTCGTACCAATATGAGGATGGTACAGAAGCCATGTTTAGGATTGTAAGACCAGTTTCACGAATATGACGATGACGTCGTTCGACTAAACCATTTTGTTCAGAAGTATGTGGACATGAAAATCGATGAAAAATACCCAGTTGTTGAAGATGCGGAGTAAGTTTTCGATACTCCAGTGCGTTGTCAGATTGGAAGATTTTGATTTTTCGATTGAAGAGATTTTCAACATGCTTTTGAAACAAAAAGAATATTGAAAAGACATCATGCTTGATAATCAAAACTTTCCCAAACAATTTGAGAATCTGAACCATATAAAATAAAATTGCCGTTATCATGCAACTTTGCATATGACACTGGTTCTGCTACATCACGCAGAAGGGATTTCTCTTTATTGTCAGGTAGTATCCTGAATACCAACGTTCCTTTCCTGGTAAAGATAATCGAAGACGGTTTGTGCACAGCTGGGATGAGATCTTTATGATTGACAGTCCAAATTAGTGTCCTCTGTGATGATTTAACAAGCCATATACCAATAGTATATTGATTAGGAGACCATGGTAACTGGTAGAAGCCAAAAGCAATGTTTCCCGAGGGAGAAAGCCAATAAGGGCTAGTATCATTGGAAGAAAGAGATGAACCTCTTGTTATGTTGCCGACCAAATTGTTGTCTGACGAAGAAGATGATGAAGAGGATCCAACAACTAGTAATGGAAAAACAAGTAATAAGGACAAGGAGAGAATCACCTGCAGAAACTTCATGTTTTTGGACGACTTGTATTGTACTGAATATTATCAGCTGGCGAGGTTGTTATTTGTGTTAGCAGAAACTTGGGCTATCAATTCGTTCTTATATAACCTCAAAACTTGTACACCGACCGTCGTGACAAACAAAGAACCAAACAAATTCTAAAACTAGCTATAGTAGGATTCAGAAATGGAAATCGTATAAAATTGGGAAACATCCCGAATACGGAATACGTAAGATTAAAAAATGGTCTGGAAATCGTCTAAAACGTAAGATTAAGAAATCGTCTAAAACTAGGATCATACTGAGTACCACAGACACGACTAATACTAGGGGTGTAAGTGAGTGTAATTTGTTTGCGTTGGACTAGGCGCGCGTTAGCCTTCTTTTGTTGGTAGTGCTTCCTCAACGACTCTCTTTCGTGAGTCTCACCATTACTTAGTCGCACTCAATTTCTTAATGGTATTTTTTTTATTAGATTGCAGCAATATCACTTGACTTCTGCGTAGAAATTTTTTAATTTTTCGGCTTAAAGGTGACAAATTAACAAATTAGTGATAAAAGTGCAAGAGACTGTATTGCTGGTGAGTCTAATTTTATGCACACGAGAGCATGCACAAAACAAATTAATCCTATATTGGTTGATAGAAAATAACCGTTAACTAATCTTATTGGTTGATAGTAAATAACCGCTAAGTATTTATTAGATATGTACCCTTTCCACGTACCAGGCATTTATTTTTTGTTTTAATCATATCGGGGCTTTGCCCCTCCGTGCGATGTATTTTTAATTTGTTGTGATGCGAATGCATTTAATAGGCGGAGAAACAAAATGAAGTTTATTTATTTTTTTTCTTTTATTTTCGTAAAAAGTATGTATAAAACATGTTTTTTCTCCCTTTATGTATTAATTTGGAAAAAAAGAGTCATAATATATTAGTTAGTCGGCTTATAAATCAGTTTGGACTTCCGTAGAATTGTAAATACCATAAGTTAAGTTTTCTTTTTTCCATTAAACTAAGTTAAGATTTTTTTGAGCAAAACCTTATATGGGAAAAACTTTCGCCATAGCAAGATTTTGTATTGGAAAAAATTTATGTGATTTGACGGAAGTATTATGCACCTTAGACGGTGTTACTACTTACTACCATAACGTTAAGTATTTGGTGTAATTACGGTGTAAGGAAATTAATTAGATTAGAATTCTCGTGGAAGTGTTGTCCACCTTCTTTTTTGTTGACAACGTTACTAAAGGACGATTAAATACTTGATATAAACAAAGTGTAACCCAATTTTTAATATCCCGACCAATAAAGTTATGCCAAGTGTCCTCACCATAACTTCTACATTTTAAAAGGCATATTTCAGCAAATAGGAAGCGAGCGTTTCATCACAGTTCAACATGAGATCTTATTTTGTCAAGGCCTTAAAGGGGGGAGATTTTAAAAGAATATTTACAGTTTTAATTCAAATATATTTCGTGCCCCCGCTACGTAGCGGACGGACCCGAAAACCATCCACCATTAATCATATTTTCCGTTTGGTGTGATGTAGCTTTGCCTCGCCACTTCGTACATTTTTTAATTGGTGTTGCTCGGCTTCGCCTCATCCCTGTCCCGATGCATTTCTGATTTTGTGTGGCTAGGCTTCGTCTCGCCCCCGTCCGATGCATTTTTAATTTGTTGTGGCTCAGATTCATCTTATCCTGTCGCGACACATTTTTGATTTGGTGTGCCTGGGCTTTGCCTCGCCCGTCGCTTAATATTTTTTATTTGGTGTGGCTGCGTTTCACCCCATCAAGATGCGTTTTTGATTCATCTGCTTTTATTTTGTCTTTTTTCTTTCTATGTTTTTGAGATGTCGTTTCCTTTTAAGCATATAAAACTAAATCTTCTGTAATCACAAAATAAAAGTATTTTGTATCACTACATTGGTCAGTCATATAGTCCAGATATACAACCCAAATGAGATTTATGTTAGCGTTTACATTATCCTTAAGGTTGCGCATCGTTCTAACTCCATAGAAGAAACTAATCTAAAACACGAACAAATAGATACAACATCGAGTATATGTAGAGCAATGTATATATCTATACTTATCCGGTGATTATGGAGACGTAAATCCACAAATTTGCAGAAATAGTTGATGTAGTTTCTTCAACATAGCGCCAAGATATGAATACATTTCAATATGTGAACAAAAAAACGTATTTGTAACTAAACCTCATGTGGTTCAGAAGGACATCCAAATTTCTAGGAGATGTCTATGAAGATTTGGTATAACAGATTGACCTCGTTAATGGTGGGAATCCACCAAATAACCAAAACTGACAACTCCCCGTTGGATGACCACCATGTGGAATTGAATTGCCTCAGTAAAACCTTGCCATCAAAAACCCAATGGAAAAAAAATATATATGGACAAAGGAAAAAAAACACAATATTAACATTATAATAAAAAATTTAACGTCTGATGTTTCCTCGTTAAAACCTTGTTAGGAAAAACCATATGGGACAATACCTGAAACAAAGGAAAAAGAGTACAACTTTTGACGATTTATAGATTCTAACTCGGCTATATGAGTATTATAGAAAACAAGCATCAAAATCATTACTCTAAATTATATCATAGAAGAGTTGTATGTAAGCATAATATTAAACTGCAGATTTAAGAAGAAAACAATAATATTTATGCTGCTAAAACGTGGATTTTTGTGTTTCTAAAGACTCCTTAAGAGACCTATAAAGTTGATATCATCAACTAATTATTAAACCAGATTTTTGATTTTGCACCAAATTCCTAAAAACACATAAAGGATTGTGAAAGAATCGAGTCAGGTGGCTGCCTGAATTCAAATATGTTCCCCCATATTTCTTGCGTGAATGCAATATGAGTATTTAAGGACTTCCAAACCTAATGCATCATATAGGGTGAACAACGTATTATTGAACCAATCCTAGAGTTTGATAGAAAAAAAAAGAAACCCTCAAATCGTTTTTACAATGACCGTATTTCTTATATAACACATGAAAACTACACCAACTTGTGATTTTCAGATTTCAGGCTTGCACAATTAAGGTGTTAAGTCTTGGATCCAAATATTACGTTTTTGGATTTTGTTCTTACCAATCACATTTGTTGATATTTATATATAGAGGGGTTCATAGCCACCATCATTTATTATTTAGTAGCTATTATAATATTCGACAATCATCACAATTCTCTAGTATATTAGTGTGTATATGTTCTGAAAAATTCAAAATTTTTTGGTACCAACACTCACGGGAATTATAATATCCTCAGGTTAACGAGGAGATATGAATTTTGAGAATGTGAATTGTAATATGATAGATTCCATAAGAGCACTATATGTAGCAAGTACTAAAACATTACATGCTTGCTAAATGTGATTGGTGTAAGCTTATGGAAAAGATAAATGAGATCTTGTCACGCCTATTTGATGGCAGCCTTTTTCAATTTGCTTATAATGGAAGAAAAATTGATATAACTTTTTAAAGTTATTTAATACTAACTTATTAATGTTTAGTCACCCCCTGAATATGACGGAAAATATTTCATCACATACACGAAAAAAGTTTTGTAAAGTATTATCCGGTTAATTTGAGGACATATACTTTTAGTAATTCTGGATTTTAAGAACACCAGGTTGGACATTAAATTCTGACTTCAAGAGCCATAAGCAAAAAAATTGTCCTAAAATTTTAGTCCACTAGACATATAAATTCAAAATCGACCATGAATTTTATTGGCTACAGACAAAAGCATATAAAATATGCAAATAAATCTCCAATAGTTTCGTGACCTTCAGGTCCAACGAAATAATGATTTAGAAGGAGATGTGGACATAATCTTTATCGAAAGAAAATTATACCAAGATCAATATAGTCTCTAAAATAACTAATAATATAAGCTAACTAGCCGTATGCACACCCTTTGATCTTTTATGTCCAACCATATTCCACCTACAAGTGGAATGGTATCAATGTTGGAGATTACTACGAGGAAAAATCAAAAATGGCTAAATCATCCCTCAAGAATACAATAATTCCTCATTTTTTTGGTATTTCAAACTGTTTATCTACCATAATAACGATATACCATTTTGGGATCGATAAGGAAAACCAATTTTGCTTGACTTAAGATGCTTCTTTCAAAAATAAAGAAATCATTATCGTTATATTCTTCGGAAAAAGAAGATCGATTACGTGGTCGACTCATTGGCAAAAAGTTAGAAAACATGCCAATTTATTTTTTCATCTTATAGAAGCGATGTGGAAAATTAACACCAATTGGTTTATACGATTTATCAAGCTCTCGTATCGACAAAATAACAAAATATTGTCGTTTTAGTTATCGGAAAGGTAAAATCCACTTTGTGGTTAGATGGATAGTTTGTTGTAGGTGAATAGAAACCGAATATAAAAATCATATGATCATCCTTTAATGAACGAAGATACCAAAAATAAAATAAAATTGGTTGTAGGTTTTTCAACCATCTACGTGATTAGCTACCAGATAGGTAAGTAAATTGCGATAACACCAATTTTTTGGTGATTACAGTTTGATTAAAGGAATAAAAACTGTAAGCCATCTTTTGATGAATTTTATTTTTTCTTTCTCTTTATAAATAAAAAAAATAAAGAAGAAAGGAAATTGTTATAAACGTGTAATTATGTTAAGAATATCTAGGGTGAATCTCGTTTATTACTGTGATGCCCTTATGTCTATCCCTATAAATAGAGGCTCTAATGTTTGTCTATGATGCACATTAATAAGAATTTCTGTCTCTGGTTTTCAGTCTATTATGCAGAGCCAACCAAGCAATAAAAGAATGTCTTGGAATATGAAGCTTGAACCAAACAAGGGAATGCCAGAAGACATGAGCTGAATGAGTAGATATGGTTTTATAAGTATCTTTCATAGCAAAAGTCCCTTTAGAGTTAGGTCTGTAGATAATAACATCCTCATGATGAGCACTCAGTCAACAATAACAATCTTGATAAAAATGTCAGCAGCAAGTTGAGAAGTAGGAGCAGGGAAAGACCATTCATTGCCTTCAATAAAGTCATACACCATATCATTTTCATTTGGAAAGTACTAAGCAATAGTGTCAGGGTCAATCCAATCAATAAGCTTACCATTTGGATGCCAGTGATCTAACAACAAAGAATTTTGAGAGCTATTGCCAACAATATGACCAATTTGAGCTTTGTCTATTTCTCTATGATCCAAAATTCTCCTCCAATACCAAGAAGAATCCTGAGGAATTTGTAGCTTCCCGAAATCTCTATTCCTTATAAGATTTATATGAACCCATTCAGTCCAAACAGAATGTCTATCAGTAATTAGCTCCCAAATGTGTCTCAAGTTAGAAGCAGTATTAGAGACTGAAATATCTTTAACTCCTAAACCCCCCTCTTCATAAGATAAAAAAACAGTAGGACAATTTATGGGGTTATGTTTTTTCCCTAAGTCAGACCCAGACCACAAAAATTTCTTGAAAATGCTGGTTAGCTCCTTGATAGCCCTTTGTGGAAGCACAAAGCAAGAAAACCAAAATTGTATCATCCTAGTGAGGACTTCTTTAATGAGTCTAAGTCTACCAGGAAAAGCCAAGTGCTTTGCCTTCCAAGTTTTAACTCTAGCCAAAACTTTAGAAAGAAGAGGAGTACAGTCTGCATAGGAGAGTTTGGTAGAAAGGAGAGGCAATCCCAAATATCTAATGGGAAGCTTATCTTTGATGCAATCAAGGCAAGAAGTAATACCAGTAAGCACAGTAGTCTCCACAACAGCAGCATAAAGAGCAGTTTTCTCCTTATTAACTTCAAGCCCAGAACAACTGCTGAAAGTATCCAAACAACTCTTGACAGAGGTAGCATCATCCAGGGTGCCTTTAAAAAAGACTAGCACATCATCAACAAAACATAAATGAGTTAATTTTTTTAAAAAGCATCTTGGGTGAAAACCAAAAGAACCCTGAGAAACTTGTTGTTGAAGTAGACTATTGAAAATCTCCATTACAATAACAAAGAGGTATGGGGAAAGAGGGAAACCCTGCCTCAACCCTCTTTTGGCACCAAAGAATCCATAAGGAGCCCCATTTATAAGTATTGAATATTTTGCAGTGGATATACACAAGCAAATACAGTTAAGAAACTTTTCAGGAAATCCCATTCTCTTCATAGTACTCAGCACAGCCTTCCAATTGACAGTATCATAAGCTTTTTTAAGATCAATTTTAAGTGAACATCTTGGAGTACCTGATTTCCTAGGATAGTTCCTCACCACCTCATGAGCAACCATAATATTATCTTGGACGGCCCTACCAAACACAAAAGCTGACTAGTTTACACTGATTAGATCCTACAACACTCTCTTCATTCTTAAGGAAATAATCTTAGTTATGCACTTGTAGATTACATTGCCGGAAGCTATAGGTATAAAATTAGTAACCTTAGAAGGGTTATCACATTTAGCAACTAAGGTAATAAAAGTGTTGTTAATCTCTTTTAAGATTCTAGGCTTAGAGAAAAAGTTTTGAATGGCAGCAACAAAATCATCACCCACAATTGACCAACACACTTTGAAAAAATGACTTGAAAACCCATCAGGGCCAGGAGCCTTGTTTGATCCTATTGAAGAAAGAGCTACGACAATTTCATCTCTTGTAACTTCTTTGATTAGAATCTGAGCAGTATCAGAATTAACAATAGAAGGAAAAGTTAAAGCAGCTATACTACCAATATCAGAGTTGGTTGTACCTTCCTCACCAGATAGGTTTGTGTAGAACTCAATACATTGATAATATTTTCAATTGAGCTGTAGTAAGATGATTCGTTCACTCAGACTTGTTGAAATTTTTTTAGGATTAATAAAGGAAAAACAATACAAATATACAAATTATGTCACAAGATGAAAAGGCGCTGAGACGCGGGATTCCACTACTTTTCATATTGTTATGGTTCAGTCATTAACTCTAGACAATATAGCTCAAACAAAAGAAGTTGTGACTCTAGTTCTTTGCCAAAAATAGATTTCGTAAATTATTATTTGTAAGTTAAAAGCATGACGCATCTAAAGTATTTAGAACTAAGCATGCGGCATCTAACAAAATAACAAATAATTAATAGAAATCATAAAGCAATTAAATCTATGCAAAAAGTCAATAAAAGAATTAATTCATTTACCACAATCATGAAAAGTTGCTTTCTCCGTTGTCCCAGTGATGGGGTTTAGCTCCGCATGGTGAAAACACACTCAAAGGAATTTTTCATTGCTCAAAAAGGTGCTTACAAGGATAAAATGGAGAAATAATTCAAAACCGAGTTTGTAACAATTATATTTGTCACAAACCAGATAACTACGACCCACAGTATGTGCCACTCATACTGTTGCTCTAAGACTGTTGATGCTGTGTCGCAATAACTGTAGCAAAATAAGACTGATGCCGCTGTGTCGCAAAAACTGTAGCAAAATAAGACTTCTCAGTGTTGGTCTTATGTTCTTCATGTTCTTGGTGCAGCAGCAGCAATGGAGGTTTCTGAAACTCTGATTTTTCGTCTCTATTGTGTTCTCTCTCCCCCCCAACTCTCCATCCCCTTTTCTGAGTTCCCAGCAGGCTATATATACTCGACATCACCAAGAACAACTCGTAATAACAGCACATAATCCTCCATTACTTGATATTATTCTCGTCTGCCCTGTTAAGGAAATAATCTCTTATTCTTCTCTCGCATGCGTTTGTGGCAGCTGAAACTTTCCAAACATGTTACTATCACGCTAAAGATTGAGTGAAACTCTCTCCGATCACACGCCATTATTCAGTTATACACGGGGAAGGAGAGAGACAGCACGAGATATTCTCGTGCTCTGATCCACCCAAATCCACGTAACCAACTCATTTTTTTCGAATCAAATCTCATTACCATCCCTGTTTGGATAAAACATGCCCAAATCAAACAAAATCCGAGAGAAAGTCCAACACAAACTCTCTCGAAATCATGTCAGAAATGATCGCTGGTGAAAGCTAGTTTCTGTGTCTTCCCTGTTTTACTTCGAACTGATCATCCAGCCAAATCTAATTGATTCTAAATCTCATACTATCTCTGTTATGCTCAAACAGAACTTCCCAAAGAATTTCAGCCATTGAATCGCACTGGAACACCTTCAAAATCCGAACCCTAATTCTGGTCGTATGCTGCAAAAGTTCCCGCCAAAAACTAAAATTTGAATGAAGAAGATGGTGTCCCCCTATCCTGTTCTGGGGTGCGAATAGCAGGTGCCCAACTGAGGTTCCCCTTAGTATTTGAGGTGTCCCTTAACCAAAATGAGAGTCCACATAACACGTGTCCTGCAGGTGCCAAAATCAACTTTTCGAGCCTAATTTTCCAAAAATGTTTATTTCCCAAAAATATCTACAAACACGAAAAACACCATAATAAGTACAAAATCGAGTGCCAATAATATATAGTATTGAGATCAAATTAGACACAAAAATGTGTCTATCATACATTCCTTAGCAATAAGAAGATCCTCATCCAAAATTTCACTAGAGGAAGAAGTGATTGATAAAATATTATTTCTGGATCTTCTTTCCATCAAGGAGTTAAAGAAAAAAGAAGAGTTGAAGTCTCCAAGATCTAACCACATGACTCTAGACTTTTGTTTTAACATTGATTCTTCATATTTAGCCAAAGTAGAGTACTTCTTAACATCATCTCTTTCTTTAGAAGCAACATGGGGACAAAGTGGCCTCTCTTGCACTTGTAATTGAGCTTGCTGCATTTCTTTTTTTTGCCTCCAAGACCTTTGCATACATGAACTGAAACCTTTCTTTCTTCCATTTTATAATAATTTGCTTCAGTCTTTTAAGATTTGCTACTAAAACAAACATAGGGTTGCTATTGATTTTATGATGCCAATTATTTTTAACCAAGTTCAATAAATCAGGATCCTTAGTAATGAAATTATAGAATCTGAAAGGGGGAGGGCCATGTTTCCTCTTTTCAAAGATAGTAGCAATCCCAGGAGAGTGATCGGAAATACCATTAGTAAGAAATTCAGCTTTAGAGTGTTCAAACTGGTTTATCCACTCCAAATTAACAAGAATTCTGTCCAACTTTGAATCAATTCTTCCCTCTCCTTGTTGTTTATTACACCAAGTGAATAAACTCCCTGAATAATGTAGATCAAATAAACTCGAATCTTGAATGCAATTTTGAAAATCCGACATTTGACTAGAAGTAACAGCAGCCCCTCCCACCTTCTCATGAGAGTAAAGAATGGAATTGAAATCCCCCATTATCATCCAAGGCCTATTATTAAACTCAGCAAAAGCCACTAATTCATTCCACAGAGAAACCCTTTGTCTAGGATCATCAAAACCATACACAAAAGTGAGGATGAAATTAAACATCCAAAAAGATAGTTTGAGAAGAGGTATGTAACACTGAAATAACCACTTCTAAAGGGTTCCAGCCAACCCAGATTCTCCATGAGTTGTTATTAGTATAGTTATCCACAAACTGCCAGCCAACTTGGATATTATTTCTAATCTGAACTTTATTAATTTCTTGAACCTGAGTTTCAAGAATGCCCACTATGGACAAATTATTCTGTCTAATTAAGCTACCTACTTATACCTGTTTGAGAGGATAATTTAGACCCCTCAAATTCCAAGCTACTACTTTAAGAAGGATGTTATTGGGGCGTCACACTCCTTTGGAAGGGCGTCACTTGGATATCTGGTGACCAAAAATCTGGTTAAAGGATACTTTTGATTCAATAACAATTTGTCCAAAATGACCCTTCAATTAAAACTAATAAAAACAGACGAGGAAGAAGCAAACTTATCCTAGTGATGGTAATCAACATCTCAATCAACCTCAACTTCATCCTCAACTCATTCCACCGATTCAATCAATTGAAGAATGAATTCTTCAAACTCCTCAACAACAACGCATGGTGTATGTAAGGTAATAATCGAACAAACCCATCTTTTTGTACTCGTTTTTGTGCTTAAATCGAATGAAATCAAAGTAAAATTAGGATTTTATTTACTTTCTTCTAGTGTTACGCCTGGGTACGGTACTAGATTTTTCAATCGTAATTTAGTTTTTGAAGAACTTACGCCTAGGTTTAGTTCAATTCAAGCTTAAACTTTGATTTGCATGTCGTTCACGTCTAGGTTTAGTTGATTTCCAGGCGTAATTCCAATTTACGCCTAGGTTTAGTTGATATCCAGGCGTAATTCCAATTTTACGCCTAGGTTTAGTTGATTTCCAGGCGTAATTCCAATTTTACGCCTAGGTTTAGTTGATTTCCAAGCGTAATTCCAATTTTACGCCTAGGTTTGCTATATGTCCAACCTAGGCGTAATTAATTAAACTAAATTAAAATTAGCCAAACAAGGGTTGTTTGGTCATCACAAAATTATATAAGATAAGGGGTTTTTGATATTACTTATGGGTGACCCATTTTTGTCTTATTAGGTGACGCCCCTCTAAAGGAGTGTGACGCCCCAATAACATCCTTCTACTTTAAACATTATTGGGAACAGGAATATGAGGCTTCTTAAGTCTACTAACCTTTTTAAGGTCAGTAGCTCTAACCTGCAATCCCTGAGAAAAAGGATTAGAAGAACTGGATTTACCAGGAAAATGAGTTCTAGCAGAACCACTAGAAAGAGAGTCTTCTTTTGATACTGATATATGAACTTCACTAGTAGAACCATTGCCAATGACTGTATTAGAAGTATGAGTAATATCCATTAACACCCTTGATGAAGAACCAGGATCTAAGGCAGTAAAGATATTATTAGTTGGTAAAGAGCATTGAATCACATATTGTTCCCTATTTTCATCACCACTCATATTAGCCAAAGAGGTAGAATCACTAGCATTATCAAGAGTAACACCATCCTCCACTGTTGTTTCTCTATTTCTTTTTGAGGCTTTAGACTGTTTCACCACCCAAACTTCCTTCACTTGAGACTTTTGTTTTTCAGCAGAAGCTGCAGCAGCAACAACTTTTTCAATTTTAAGCTTAACACATCCGTTAAGAATATGTCCAAACACATGACAATGTGTGCATCGAGGAGGCTTCCATGAATACTCTACTTCAACTGTAAATTTCTTAGTACCATCCACAACCACAGGAATAGAAGTAGGAAAATCAAAATTAACATCAAGTTCCACACAAACTTGAGCATAACTCATTCTAGTGCGGTTTAAAGTCTGGTTATCCATCATAATAGGTCTTCCAAGATAACTAACAATTATACTTAAGCCATCAGAATCCCAAAAATGAAGAGGAACTTTTCTAAAATTCATCTAAATAGGAACCGATTTTAATTCAACAATTTCACTTTCAATATCCGGATGCCATGTTTGTACCAAGAATAATTGATTGGAGATATACATAGAACCATGTTCCAAAGCAGCCGTACGATCTTCAGCATCATTGAAATCAAAAATAAAAGTAGATTCACCATGAATAGTAAGAGAATAACTACCTTTAATTTTCCAGGCACACTCAATAACTCTTTTAACCAGATTATAAGCTAATCGCTTACCAATAAAGACTCCTACCACCAAGTTTTCACAGTTCTTGATTTTGGGTTCAAGATCAACTCCTTTCACAGCCACCACTGTTTGACCATCAACCAAAGAAGTAGGTACAAATTTCATCGTAGCCGCCGGAGAAGGATCTTTTTTACCAGGGAACAAAGAAGAAGACCAAGATTTACCATCCACCACTGAGCTAGTAAACGGAGAACCAACCATAGGATTCTCACCTGAAGCTAAAGCATTAAAAAATCTAAGATGTTCTCCCAAAGAAGAGCCAGCTACCTCCTAAGAGATGGAAGATAGAGTCGGAGGAGAAACCTCCATACCACCAGACGGAGGAGATACGGTGGAAACCCTAAGAACCAATCAAAAAGCACCACCAATAAAATCGCACCACCCCACAGCTTCTCTCTCCTCACGGTGGAAACTCTGCTCTTACTTACTGACTGGTACCAATGGTTTTGTTGCTATATATAGGAAGGTTATTTTTGACGTGCCAGAATTAGATGATAATATAGTTACAGAGACTGTGTCTGTAATGTCAGAAGAGCTTGATGAAGTGGACTTACTAAGCAAGCCAGTAATCCTAAGCCTAGACTTTATTGTATCTTGCAAGTTATGATGATGAAGTAGTTAATAAAGTATTTTACCAACACAAGCGATCGCATATGGTCAAGGAGGAGGGGGATTATATTTACAGAGCAACATTAAGTTCAGTAGGGCGCCTGAATTTGCACAAGGAGAGAATTGATGGAAATGACAGTCATGATAATCATCGGAAATCCTCTTGAATTGTATGGTCATCATCTTCTAAAACGCATATTACATGGGAGGCTCTCAAAGTTATATCACCTATTGCCCTCGTGATATCTGTTCTCATGGGGGTCACCTTATTACTAGGAGTCTAGGACTCTTGATACCATAGTTCGTATTGGCTCGTATCATCATTATTATGTTGTTACTCCTCTCGAGTTTCGAAGGAGGTTTAACTAACCCAGTCCAGTTGTGACGGTATAAAGTTAGGAACAAATAAGTATAGATTTTAGTTTCTTTCGAATGCATTTTGCTTTTCTATGTTCAGTTTTTTTTTTAAAGTAATTTCAAATATTAGATGTTCATTTACAATTTGAACACTTAAAACGCATCAAAAAGCCACGTCTAATTCCGAAGTACTATTGTGGGGTTTTCCATACATACATATTTATATTCTGTTTTACCATATATTTAGAATCTGTTTCAATACTTATCTAAATCTTATTTAATCTATCACTACCAATATCTTGTTCGCACAGCGGAAAAAAGAAGTGAACACAGGTATGTTTTGGATCAACTTTAATCTTTGTTATTGAAATTGTTGCTTGATTACAACACTAACAGCAAGCCAATTTATAGGCACTTACAAAGGAACTGAAAAGACTAGGTATTAAAACTCCACTACATTATTCCATTAACAGAAAGATTAAGAGTTTTGTAACTGCTGTGGAAGATCAATCTAGAATATAACCTAAGGATTAGATAATTCTATCACAAACTCTTGGACTACCTGAAACAGTAGATTCAAATTACTAATCTTTTTAACACTCCCTCTTAATTTGAAATCTTCATATAGCTTCTGAAAAAGTTGAACTTTTCAGTTGGTAGAGCTTTAGTAAAGATTTATGCAACTTGCAAATTTGTATTGCAAAACTCTAGCTCCACTTCATTGCTTTTGACTAAGTCTCGAATGAAATGATGTCGCAACTCTATGTGTTTAGACCTGCTATGAAAAACTGGATTTCTTGTCATTGAGATTGTTGACATGTTATCGCAGTAGATGGTAGTTGCTGACTCTTGTTGTTGTTGGAGATCATCCAAAACTTTCCGTAGCCAAATTTCTTCACAAGCTGCACTTGTTGCAGCAATATACTCATCTTCAGCGGATGATAATGCCAATGTATTCTGCTTCTTTGATGACCACGTAATCACTTTAGAACCAAGAGAAAAAACATAGCCAGAAGTACTTTTTCGATCATCAATTGAACCTTCCCAGTCACTATCGGTATATCCGACAAGACTATTATCTTCTTCCTTCGAGCAGTTGAGACAAAAATTCTTAGTACCTTTGACGTACCTTAGAACTCTATTTGCAGCAGTATAATGAATTTTGTTGGGGTCATGCATGAATCTAGATAACACTCCTACTGAATGAACAATATCAGGCCTTGTGTTTGTGAGATAAATGAGTGAACCGACCAGGCTTCGATAGAGAGATGCATCTTCCTTTTGTGCTCCATCATCTTTTGAGAACTTTTCATTCAAATCCATGGGTGTTGCAACTGGTTTGCAATCACTCATACTGAACTTCTTCAACAAATCGGTAGCATACTTCTCTTGAGATAGTGTTATACCATATTATGACTGATTCACTTGAATGCCAAGGAAGTACTTCATTAGGCCCAAGTCAGTCATTTCAAACCTCCTGATCATGGATTTTTTGAACTCCTCCACCATTTCTAAATTGGTACTTGCACACATTAAGTCATCCACATAAATGCATACAATAAGAAGCTCATTATTACTTCTTTTCTTGATGTAGAGAGATGGTTCACTGGGGCATTTTGAAAAACCATTTTCCAGAAAATATTTATCAATCATGGTATTCCAAGAACGTGGTGCCTGTTTACGACCGTAGAGTACTTTTCGAAGTCGATAAACTTTTCCCTCCTTTCCTTTCTGAATATACCCCTGTGGCTGCTCTACGTACACTTCTTCTTCGATTTCACCATTGAGAAACGCTGATTTGACGTCGAGTTGGTGAACTGTCATGTCGAACTGAGCCGCTAAAGCGAGAATTACTCGTACTGTTTCGATCCTTGCAACAGGTGAAAACGTCATGTTGAAGTCGATTCCAGGCTTCTGAGAATAACCTTTCGCCACCAAACGAGCTTTGTGTTTTAGAACTGAACCATCTTCATTAAACTTGGTTTTGTAAACCCATTTTAACCCAACAACATCCTTACAATCAGGCTTGTCAACAAGATCCCAAGTTCTGTTCTTGGAAATCATTTTTATCTCTTCATCCATTGCACTTCGACACTTTTCATCTTTACTAGCAACTTCAAAACTTTCAGGTTCAAATGCAGCAAATATAACATCACAAGCATCATAGATTTCTTGTAAAGGTCGCATTTTTTTAGGAACACTTGAATTAGGAGATGATTCAATTTCTTGAGATGGTTGTCTTACTGGACTTGCTGGTGGAGTATGCGGGGTATTTGGTATGGTGCCAGATTCACCATTTTCTTGTTCTTCTTCAAAAAATTTAGGAGAGCTGATGTCACTGCCACTTTCCCACTTCCAAGATGTTAGTGCATCAAAAATAACATCCCTTGAAGTAACCAATTCATTAGTCACCGGATAAAATAATCGATAACCATTAGATTTTTCACTATAGCCAATGAAAATATATTGTTCACCTTTTGTATCAAACTTTTCTATTTTTTTTTTTGTGATGGAATGTGTGCACAGGAAACACATCCGAATACTTTGAAAGAGTTTACCCCCGGCTTTCTACGATGCCATGCTTCATAAGGAGTTTTGTTCAAAACGGCTTTTGTTGGTAATCGATTAAGAATGTGAACAATGGTATTGACAGATTCTTCCGATAACTTGTTGGGAAGTCCATGTGCTTTGAGAATACTTCATGCCATCTCTACAATTGTGGGATTCTTCCGCTCAGCTACTCCGTTTTGCTGTGGAGTATACCTTACCGTCAGCTCTCTTTTGATGCCGTTGTCGGTGCAGTACTTGTCAAATTCATTTGATGTGAACTCGCCTCCATTATCAGTAAGAAAAACTTTCAAGTGATGATCACTTTGCTTCTCCACCAAAGCTTTGAACTGCTGGAATTTGGAAAATGCTTCGGATTTGTGTTCAAGAAAATATATCCACATCAACCTGCTAAAATCATCAACAAAAAGAAGAAAATATCTTTTTCCGTTAAATGATGGGATTTTAGTCGGACCACAAATATCTGCATGAACAAGTTCAAGTGGCTTTATTTCTCTCCATGAAGTCTTAACAAAAGGAAGTCGATGAATCTTCCCGTACATGCAGCCTTCACAAACTTTCTTGTTGTTATTAAAAGAAGGAAGACCAATCACCATATTTTTCTTTTTGAGAAGATTGAGTGAGCCATAATTAAGATGACCATACCTGATGTGCTAAAGTACAGTTTCATCAACATTTTCAGCACTCAAGGAATAATTTTCGTTTGGTGCCATAATAAGAGAAAACACCTTGTTTGATGCCATTTCCACAGTAGCTACTAGCCTCCGTTGTCGCCTCCTTGCATTAAAGATTTGACACTCTCCATTTTCAAAATTCACAACATAACCTCTTTGTATGAGTTTCCCCACACTTTGAAGGTTTTGAGCAAGACCAGGAACATACAAGACATCTTGAATTAATTTCAGTCCTACTTTAGATGATACAGAAATAAATTTCCTTCGGCTTTGTGTAGTTTTCCATCTCCTAGTTTAACATGAGAGTTAATATTTTCATTCAAACTAACAAAACAAGTTTTGTCTCCAGTCATATGGTTACTACAGCCACTATCCAAATACCAAATTTCCGGTGATTCACATGTTTCTCGTTTTTCTGGTATTTCTTGGTGTGAATTAAAGCATGAAAAGAATAAACTGTCAGAAGTATTATCCTTTTCGGAGAAATTTGCTTCATTGTCTTGCTTAGACCAACAATCTTTCTCCATATGGTTTAATTTCTTACATATGGTGCACTTGTATCGACAATTTTCACTTTCATGGACAGATTTCTTACATACATTACAGTGAGGTTTTGAATTGTCGTACCTTGAGGTGTTATGAAAAATACCTCTTCCCCGTCCACGGTATGATTTTCCTCCACGGTTGAAATTTTTCTTTCCATTAGAGTGAAAAATGCTTTTGTTGTGAGATCGATTTCCATTTTCACCATGGTTGTTGTTGTCTTTGATGTGCAGCTTGGACTGAAATGCTTGCTCTATCGGCTTTTTGACGTATCTACTTATCCGTTGTTCATGAGCCTCAAGGGAACCCATCATCTCATACATTGAAAGTGTGGAGATGTCCTTTGATTCCTCAATTGCATCTACAACATGCTCAAACTTAGATGGTAAACTTCTTAAGAGTTTCTCAACAATTTTCTTCTCTGCTATTGTATCCCCAAAAGCTTGAATCTGATTTATAATGGTTGAATCTCTCGAGAAAAATAATTGAATTGTTTCGCTTTATTTCATCAACAAAGTATCAAAATCTCTCCATAAGGATTGAAGTTTTACGGAGATAATTTTCTTTGAGCCATGGAAAGCTTTCTGTAGAATTTCCCATGCTTCTTTTGCATTTGTGGCATTTGAAATTCTGGGAAAGATGTGTCTACTTAACCCTTGCTGAATGAAACGTAATGCTCTTGCATCTTTCTTTATGCTTTCCTTGTGATCTTTTAGTTGTGCTGGATTAAGTGCTACAATCGCTTCCGCATCTGGAGCATCATATCCATCTTCTACAAATTCCCAAAGATCTTGTGAGATGAATAAGGTTTTCATTTGAAGACTCCATAAATCGTAATTTTCACCTTCAAAAACGGGTATATGGTTTTGAGAGTAATTGAAAAGATTTGAATTAGAACTTGAAGCCATATAAGGAGGCTCTTGATACCAAATTTGTTGCCACAGCGGAAAACAGAAGTGAACACAGGTATGTTTTGGAGCAACTTTAATCTTTGTTATTGAAATTGTTGCTTGATTACAACACTAACAGCAAGCCAATTTATAGGCACTTACAAAGGAACTGAAAAGACTAGGTATTAAATCTCCACTACATTATTCCATTAACAAAAAGATTAAGAGTTTTGTAACTCCTGTGGAAGATCAATCTAGAATATAACCTAAGATTAGATGATTCTAGATCAAACTCTTGGACTACCTGAAACAGTAGATTCAAATTACTAATCTTTTTAACATATCTCTCCTCAAGAGATCTTTAGGATAGGCTCAAATCTCGTTTAATGTTAATTTATCTAGTTTTCTTTCAACAAACATCTAAACATGGATCCTCTGCACATGATTCTCTCCTTATATTTACTCCTTGTTCCATTTATAGTTGTCGTTGAATCTTCTTCTGATGATGATAATCTCAACAACATAACAAGAGGTTCATCACTATCTACTTCATCTGATCATGACACTGCTAGTTATTGGTTATCTCCATCGGGTAACATCGCCTTTGGTTTCTACCCATTATTATGTAAACGTTCTTCGTTAAATTGTAAAAATATTGTTGGTATATGGTTTGTTTAGTCACCGCATAAAACCCTAGTTTGGACTGCTAATCGCGACGATCTTCCATTATCTAATCCATCTTTTATTCTCCTCAACAATGAAGGGAAATTCGTGTTACGGATGGCAGACAATAAAGATGCACCCTTGATACCTGATGTGCATGAGTCAGTGTCATACGCAGTTATGCAAGATAATGGCAACTTTATATTATGTGGTTCAGGCTCCAAAATACTTTGGCAAAGTGTTGATCATCCGACCGATACCATTCTCAGCGGTCAAAAGTTAAATGGTGGAGTTGATCTTGTCTCCAGTGTATCGTCATTCAATCACGGTTCCGGTAAGTACAGATTGTCAGTTGATCAGAATAATGGTTTAGTTGAAATACATAAATCTAGACATTTAGGACGAAAAGAAGAGGCTTCAAGTTTTGTAGTCTCAGAAGCGTTTGGAGATTCAATTAGCAAACCAGTAACCTTAAATTTAGAGATTGGTGGTAACTTGTATCTGATAGGTTCGGATAATGTTGTGCTTCGAGTATTCTACGAATCCAAAAAGCAGCATCATGAAGATGAAAATGCTGGTAATAAGGTTTATATATACAGAGGAACATTAAATCCGAAAGGGCTTTTTAATGTGTACAAGGAAAGAATAGATGGAATGGGTGATGAAAAATCTGCTGTTGTGCAACTATGGTCATCTTATCATTTTTGGACTGATGAACGTATTAGTAATTATACTATGATCGGGGTTATCATTACATCATTTGTATGCACGGCCATAATTTTCTACATACAAGAGAGTAGGAAACTAAAGGTGGTGAAAAGTGGGATTGACGAAGTGCTGTGATAACAGAATTTCTGATAAGTTTATTGATTCTTAATATTAGATCGACGAATTGCATTTTCTATTAATCCTAGCTTGTTTTTGTATTAGAAATTGGAAATATAAGTTCTTCGCTATATTAGCTATGTGCCTATTGGCCTAATCTTTGTTAACACTGTTCAAAAGCCCAAACTCAATGCCTCAAATTTGGCGGTAGAAAGTCACCTAAAATTTAACATATTGCTGGCAAAAATCAGCTACAGCAATTCAGATTCTATATATGCTTCAAATCTGTCATTAGGAACTAATTTTTTTTACGTGGTCTTAAATCTCCATAATGAACTTAAGCAAGTTTCGTTCTGCATGCGTGCCAATAATCATGATGGTTTTGTTAAGAATGTAAACTTGATTTTAGTTTAGAAGTGTCTAGAATTATCTAGGCCCAACTAATCTATTGTATATTAGTCCATAATACTCTAGCCCATCTAGAGACTTCATGGCTATTAGAGCCCAAGTTCTCTAGAATATTCTAGTTAGTTGTAAAGTGAATGAGTCATGAATATTCTAGACCAAACTAGAGTAGTGAAGAGTTGGTTAAGAGATCCTATAAATAGGGCAATAGACATCATGGGGAAGATGTAATTGAGTGAAAACCAAAGTTAGTGGCAAGGTGAGAATCAAAGTGAGTTTATGTAAGAAGTTGTATGTACAACTATAGTTTTGAGAGTGAAATAAAAATTCAGTTTTTTCATTGAGTGTTGTGAGCCCATTTTCAAATCATTCAATACCCATATAGCCCATTAACTCCAAAATCATTTCCAACAAAGTGGTATCAGAGCCATAAGACCCTAATGGCTAGTGAAATGTTTCCTTTTCTCGTCCCTAAACTCACTAAAGATAACTATGAAAATTGGAGCATCCAAATGAAGGCGTTACTAGGTTCGCAAGATGCTTGGGAGATAGTAGAGAAAGGTTATGTCGAACCGGAAAATGAAGCGGCGCTTCCGCAAAATGAAAAAGATGCGCTGCGAATTTCAAGAAAGAGAGACAAGAAGGCTCTTTACCTCATCTATCAAGGAATGGATGAGTCGTCGTTCGAGAAGATATCGAGAGATGTTAATGCAAAGAAAGCATGGGAGATTTTGCAAAATTCATTCAAAGGCGTGGACAAAGTAAAGAAGGTGCGGTTGCAAACTCTAAGAGGTGAGTTCGAATCTCTCTTCATGAAAGAGTCCGAATTAATATCAGATTATTTTTCAAGAGTTTTAGTTGTTGTTAATCAACTAAGAAGAAATGGTGAGGTCATGGATGATAGTCGTGTGATCGAAAAAATACTACGGTCACTTGTTCCTAAATTCGACTATATCGTCGTTGCAATCGAGGAGTCCAAAGACGTTAAATCCATGACCGTGGATGAGCTCATGGGATCTCTTCAAGACCATGAAGAAAGAATGAGAAAGAGAAATAAAGAGGGAGCGTTAGAACAAGTTCTACAAGCTAAGCTTACTTTAAAACACAAAGAAGAGAGCTCTAGTAGTAATGCTAGAGGAAGAGGACGCGGCTACTACGACGGAAGAGAAAGAGGCAAGCAAAATAACGATGATCAGATAGGCCAGAGGTAAAGCTCGACAAGAGGTCGTGGCATAGGAAATAATTCATGGTGCAACAATAATAGGCCAAGGTATGACAAATCTCAAGTCGAATGATATAACTTTCATAAGCTTGGTCATTATGCTTCGGACTGTCGATCTTCTTCAAATAATGTCGAGGAGAGAGCAAACTACGCTAGTAAAGAAAATCAAGAAGACCAGACCTTGTTAGTGGCATTCAAAGGAGGTG
Organism: Papaver somniferum; assembly: GCF_003573695.1. Lineage (NCBI taxonomy): Eukaryota > Viridiplantae > Streptophyta > Magnoliopsida > Ranunculales > Papaveraceae > Papaver > Papaver somniferum. The sequence continues at coordinate 3,829,119 of NW_020624377.1, read as the reverse complement.
ACTATGATGAAAACTGTACATGGGTGCTTGATACGGGAGCAAGCAACCATATGTGCGGCACGAAGGAGAAATTCGTGGAGATTGATGAATCAGTTTCCGGCAATGTGACGTTCGGAAATGGAGCGAAAACTCCGGTGAGTGGTCTTGGCAAAATTTTGATTCGATTAAAAAATGGAAGCCATAAATTTATTTCTAATGTTTATTATGTCCCTAACGTAAAAATGAATATATTAAGTTTGAGACAACTCTTAGAAAAGGGCTATAGGATGAACATGGAAAACCTTAGTCTTTTCATAAGAGATAGGAGAGGAAAACTAATTTCCAAAGTGCCAATGAAGGGAAATAGGATGTTCTATCTGAACATTCAAAATGACGTCGCGAGATGTCTGACTGCTTGTGTGAAAGACTCGTCATGGCTCTGGCATCTTAGATATGGACATCTAAATTTTGGAGGATTAAAGTTACTGTCCAAACAAAATATGGTTAGAGGTTTGCCAAGAATAGACCACCCGAATCAATTGTGCGAAGGATATTTACTTGGAAAACATTTCAGAAAAGTTTTCCTAAGGAAACACTGACGAGAGCCACAAAGCCACTGGAGTTAGTTCACACAGACGTTTGTGGACCAATAAAGCCAAGCTCGTATGGTGGAAATAACTATTTCCTCATATTTGTCGACGATTTTTGTCGAAAAACATGGGTTTATTTCTTAAAACAAAAATCGGAGGTTTTCTCCAATTTCAAGAAATTTAAATCCATTGTGGAGAAAGAAAGCGGCTTCGAAATTGTGGCTATGAGATCAGACAGAGGAGGTGAATTTACCTCAAAGGAGTTCGAGTCTTACTGTGAAGACAATGGAATCCTTCGGCCTCTTACGGTTCCATATACACCTCAAAAAAATGGAGTTGCCGAAAGGAGAAACAGGACAATTCTCAATATGGCCCGAAGCATGCTGAAGACAAAAAAAGTGCCCAGGGAGTTTTGGACAGAAGCAGTTGATTGTGAGGTTTACCTGATAAACCGTTGTCCTACAAAAAGCGTGTGGAACATGACTCCTTTAGAAGCATGGAGCGGAGTGAAACCAGGTGTCTCACATTTACGAGTATTCGGGAGTATCGCATATGCTCATGTGCCGAGTCATCTAAGAACGAAGTTGGATGACAGGAGCACCAAGTACATATTTATCGGTTATGACCCTCGATCCAAGGGATACAAGTTGTACGATCCAATCAATACAAAGGTCGTCACAAGCCGAGATGTGGAGTTCGATGAAGAAGGCTTCTGGGATTTCGACATTCAAGATAAGGATTACAATTTTCTCCCTATTATAGAAGAAGAAGAAGAACCACCCGAACCAGTCGCTCCAGCTACTTCACCACCACCATCACCTCCAGCAGTACATCATGATGATCCATTATCAGCAGATGAAAGTTCTAGCGAAAAGCCTTTACGGACGAGGAGTTTAAATGACATCTATGGAGACAATATATCTCTTTTTTGTCTCTTTGCAGAAAGTGAACCAATAAATTTCGAAGAAGCAGTCAAAAGCGAGAAATGCAGAAAGGCGATGGATGAAGAAATCCAGGCTATTGAGAAAAATAACACCTGGGAGCTTGTAACACTTCCGAAAAGAGAAAGATCAATTGGAGTGAAATGGGTGTACAAATCAAAGAAAAACGCTAAAGGGGAGGTTGAAAGATACAAGGCAAGATTGGTTGTAAAAGGTTATAACCAAAGAGCAGGTATCGATTATGACGAGGTATTTTCTCCTGTCGCCCGTCTTGAAACTATTAAACTAATTATTTCTCTAGCAGCTCAAAATAAATGGAAAGTCCATCAAATGAACGTCAAGTCTGCCTTTCTAAATGGGCATCTTGAAGAAGTGGTATATATCGAGCAACCACCTGGGTACGAAGCCAGAGGACATGAAGATAAAGTCCTGATGCAGGGCATACTACAATTCCAGAATATTCCGCTTAGAGGTTTGACTTCCATGGTTTCCTAGTTTCAGTCTTTCTATTTTTAGGATTCTTTTAGATTTCCTTTTAGTTTTCTGTTTCCTAGTTTAGTTATTCTTCAAGCCTATATAAAGGCTAGATTAAGTCTTGTAAGAGCTATCTATTACTCAATCAAATTATTAAACACAAAACTTATCTTTCTCTTCTTGCTTGAATTCTCTTCTCTTCTTGCTTATAGCAATCTAGTATTGCTTTCTTTTACCTTGTTCCACATTAGTTGGTATCAACCGCTTAGTTTTAGGTTTTCATCCTATAACTTGATCCTTTACATCGCTTCCGCAACACCTTTCAGTCCTTTTTTAGTTCCTTTTCGTATACAAAATAAAATAAAATATGACTGCTCAACCAGTTACTCTAGCAGCAATCGAAGCTCTCATCAAATCTCATACCGAGATTTTGGCAAAAAACATTACTGAAGCTCTTGAGAAGTCCATGGAGGACAAATTAGGGTTAAGAGATACCAAGCTTGAAACCATGAAGAATCAACTTTTGAAGGTTGCAAAACATATAAATCTAGCTTTGGATATGCCTGAGCTTGTAGACTTAGAAGGAAAAACTAAAGAAGATATACTTCAGTTTTTACAGAATGATGAAGTACCTGAATATGTATTGCGTACTTTAAACATTAAGAAACCATATGAAGGTTTCATAGGTCATTCAAAGAAGAAGATAGTTTCTCCTGCACTTGACAGTGATGATGAAGATGAACGTGAAAACGATCTAGAGAAGAATTGGATTGAAGAACGACGTTTAAAAACTGGTCACAACCCTTACAGTTCTTTACCAGAATATAAACTAAAAGCTGATATTCCCAACTTCTCTGGAAATTTTCGTATTGAAGAACTAACTGATTGGTTCTTTGAGGTAGAAGCTTTTTTCGAATTCATGGAAGTCCCTGAAGATGCTAAGGTTAAACTTGTGACATACAAACTCAAAGGAGGAGCTGCAGCTTGGTGGGATAAGATCTGTGATGATCGTATAAACGCTAACAAACCGAAAATACGTACTTGGAAACGTATGAAAACTTTGATCAGGGATAAGTTCTTACCTAGAGACTTTATGCAGCAACTTTTCATCAAATTACAAAACATTCAGCAGGGGGCACGAACTGTTGAAGAATATGTGTCAGATTTTTATAATTTGGTCGCACGAAATCAACTCAAATAATCTGAAGAACAGTTAGTTGCAAGATTCATTGAGGGACTGAATAGATTAATACAAAATGGTATGACTCATTCAGTTTTTACTATGGTCGAAGCTGTGCAGCAAGCTATTAAGATAGAAAATCGTATTATTCGTTCTTCTAGGATTTATCCATCCAGACAAGGGCGTTATCAAAATACTTACAGGGGTACCAATTCATCTCAAAACTTTTCTCCAGATACTGTTTTGAATATCCCCAGGCATCCTTATGATGATGTTATCCATTCACATCGACAACCTAGCCATATTGTGCCTTATACTCCACCTCTGGCTACACCTATCTTAGCAAATCCAGTTGATCTTCAGCCGGGTCAGCAGTGTCACTCTCTGCAACCAACTCCTCCTACTACAGGGAATCGGTTTCATAACAGGCAACAACAATTTCCACCACAACAGCGAGCTAATAATGCTTATACAAAATTTCGTGGAGATAAGTGCAATAAATGTCAGCAATCGGGGCACACTTCTAGTGATTTTCGGAAATTCAATGCTTTGATTGGTGAACCTCAGTTCATTAATGAAGTCACTGGTGCGCTTAATGAGTTCGAAGATGAAGACTCACCTGGTGATGACGACGAATTTGTTGGGATGATTCGTCCATTATTTCTTACTCAACAATGCAAGTCTCAGAGACACAGTATTTTTAAATCAAGATGTTATATTGGGGATAAAATCTGCAAGATGATAATTGATAGTGGCAGTGTGGATAATTATATTGCTGATCACGTAGTTAAGAAGCTTGAACTACCAGTAACTTCTCATCCAGAACCTTACACTGTAGGATGGGTTAATGCCTCTAGCACACAGAAGATTACTCTTCAGTGTTATGTGTCATTCTCTTTTGAGGGTTATGAAGACACAGTTCTATGTGATGTCATTAATATGACGGCAACCCATTTTCTTCTTGGCAGACCTTGGCAATACGATCTTCACGTGGTTCACAATGGATTCGAGAATACTTACACTTTTGTTCATAATGGGAAAACCAAGGTTCTTAGTCCATCCAATTCCACTTCAAACTCTTGTGCGCATACTGATGCTGTCGTAGCCACTGTTATTCGTTCTTTGCACCCACAACATTTTTTACATTCCCATGAAGATTCTAAGCCTATGATTGAGTTGCATGCAAAGGTGAAGCCCTTATTATTTCAATATAATGTTTTATTTCCAGATGAACTACCAACTGCATTACCTCCTTTATGGAATATTCAACACTGCATCGATTTTATTCCTGGAGCCTCTTTACCAAACCAAGAACACTATCGCTTGAGTCCTGCTGAGCATGAGATATTACAGGGACAGGTAAATGATTTTCTTACGAAGGGTTTGATACGACCTAGCAACAGTCCTTGTGCCAGTCCTGCCTTTTGGTTAGTAAAAAAGACAATGGATGGAGGATGTGTATCGATTGCAGAGCATTAAATCGCATCACCATTCCTTATAGATTTCCGATCCCGCGTATTGATGATATGATTGATTCACTGTCGGGCTCTATTATTTTTACTAAGTTGGATTTACGCAGTGGTTACCACCAAATACGCATTCGAGGTGGAGATGAGTGGAAAACAACATTCAAGACACGTGAAGGTTTATATGAATGGCTGGTCATGCCATTTGGGTTATCTAATGCACCTAGTACTTTTATGCGACTTATGAATCAGGTTCTCAAACCCTTTCTCAGTAAATTTGTTATTGTCTATTTTGATGACATACTAATTTTTAGTCGCAGTAAGCCAGAACACCTCCAACATCTTTCACAAGTGTTTCAAGTTCTCTCTGACAACTCTTTATATGTTAATTTGAAGAAGTGTACCTTCATGGCTTCTTCAGTAACGTTTTTGGGATATGTGATTTCTACTGATGGTATTCATGTCGATCCTTCTAAAGTTCAAGCAATTGAAGATTGGCCAGTTCCTACTTCTATTCGTGATGTTCATAGTTTTCATGGTTTGGCTTCTTTCTATCGAAGATTTGTGAAGAACTTTAGCTCTATTTCTGCATCTTTGACTGACTGTCTCAAGAAGGAGAAGTTTGAGTGGACGGAAGCAATGGATAAAAGCTTTATTCTTCTTAAAGAAAAGCTTTGTACGGAACCAATTCTTGCACTTCCGAATTTCAACAAGCCGTTTGAAATAAATTGTGATGCATCTGTTGTTGGTATTGGTGCAGTATTATCACAGGAGGGTCATCCAATTTCATATTACAGTGAGAAGAATTCAGATGCACAAAAGAAATGGTCTACATATGAATTAGAGTTATTGGATCTTGTTCAATCTCTTAAGCAGTGGCATACTTATCTTATACATAGGAAATTTGTTGTCAACACTGACAACCATGCTTTGAAGTTTTTGAATACTTCTGCTAAAGTTAACAGAATGCATGATCGATGGCTTTCCACACTCAACAAATACACTTTCTCCATGAGACATAAAAGTGACAAATTGAATCAAGTTGTTGATGCCTTAAGTAGAAAAAGTCATCTATTAACTACAATTCGTAATGAGAGTTATGCATTTGACTATATCAAAGACATTTATCCAGAAGATGAAGATTTTGGCAAACTATGGGATCAATGCAGTTCTCAAACTCATGGGGTTGATGATTTTATTATACAAGAAGGTTTTCTTTTTAAATGGAATCGATTATGTATTCCTCAAGGGTCTTTACGTTTACATCTTACGCGAGAATTACATGGTAGTGGTCTTGGTGGTCATTTTGGGAGAGATAAAACCATTTCCCTGATTGAAGAAAGATATTTCTGGCCATCTTTGAAACGCGATGTACAAAAGTTCGTACAAAAATGCATGGTCTGTCAGAGAGCAAAGGGTACAATTCAAAATACCGGGTTGTATACTCCTTTACCAGTTCCTGATGCACCTTGGGTTGATATAAGTATGGATTTTATACTTGGTTTACCTCGTACTGCTAGAGGTAATGATTCTGTTATGGTCGTAGTTGATCGTTACTCTAAGATGACTCACTTCGTGGCTTGTAAGAAATCAACTGACGCTTCTAATGTTACTTCTTTGTTCTTTAAAGAAGTAGTAAGATTGCATGGGGTTCCAAAGTCTATTACTTCTGACAGAGATACCAAATTTTTGAGTTATTTCTGGAAAAGTTTATGGATGCGCTTAGGCACAGTTCTACAATTCAGCACAACTTCACATCCGCAAACTGATGGACAAACTGAGGTTGTTAATAGATCACTTGGGAATTTGATTAGAGCTAAGTGCCTGGATAATAGTAAGCAGTGGGATGTGTTATTGCCACATATGAAATTCGCTTTCAACACTTCCGTGAATCGTTCTACTGGGAAAACTCCATTTGAGATTGTGTACTCTAAAGTACCTAATCATACTCTTGATTTGGTAGCCTTACCCACCACACAGAGTACAAACACTGCAGCCGACTCTTTTGTAGACAAAGCAACTGAATTACATAATGAAGTAAAATCTATACTGGAGAAGTCCAATTCTAAATATAAAGAGGATGCTGATAAACACAAGAGGTTTAAAACCTTCAAGGAAGGGGAGCTCGTGATGATACATCTAAGAAAAGAGAGATTTCCAGTGGGTACTTATAACAAAACCAAGATGAAGAAATATGGTCCTTTCAAGGTTTTAAAGAAGATCAATGATAATGCTTATGTTATTGATCTACCAAATGATTGGAATATCTCCAACACATTTAATGTTCAAGAGAGTTTTACGTTTCATGGTGACAATGAACTTCTGGTTTGTTTGGACAACTCGAGGACGAGCTTTAATCTAGAAGGGGGGACTGATGCAGGGCATACTACAATTCCAGAAGATTCCGCTTAGAGGTTTGGCTTCCATGGTTTCCTAGTTTCAGTCTTTCTTATTTTTAGGATTCTTTTAGATTTCCTTTTAGTTTTCTGTTTCCTAGTTTAGTTATTCTTCAAGCCTATATAAAGGCTAGATTAAGTCTTGTAAGAGCTATATATTACTCAATCAAATTATTAAACACAAAACTTATCTTTCTCTTCTTGCTTAAATTCTCTTCTCTTCTTGCTTATAACAATCTAGTATTGCTTTCTTTTACCTTGTTCCACATTAAGTCCTTAAGTTGAAAAGGCTTTATACGGCCTAAAACAGGCACCAAGGGCGCGGTACAGCAGAATCGACAAGTATTTGCAAGAAAATAATTTCAGTAAGTGCCCGCATGAATATGCTCTTTATGTGAAGGTGAATGAAAAAGGAGATATGTTGCTCGTATGCCTGTACGTAGATGATTTGATCTTCACGGGCAATAATCCGACAATGTTCGAGGAGTTCAAGAAAACGATGATGAGAGAATTTGAGATGACGGACATTGGTCTTATGTCATACTATCTCGGGCTTGAAGTAAAACAACAAGAAATGGAATATTTATATCTCAAGAAGGATATGCGAAGGAAATCCTTAAGAGATTTAAAATGGAGGAGTGTAATCCGGCAATTACTCCCGTGGAATGCGGAATCAAGCTATCAAAGATCGATGAAGGCGAGAAGGTCAATCCGACTCTTTACAAGAGCCTTGTTGGAAGTTTGAGATACTTAACTTGTACAAGGCCAGATATTCTCTACGGAGTAGGACTGATTAGTCGCTACATGGAAGCACCTACGGTGAAGACTGACAAGTGAATTCTGCGCTACTTAAAAGGTACGCTTGATTTCGGTTTATTTTACTCGTCATCAGACAAGTACAAACTCGTTGGATATAGTGATAGTGATTGGGACGGAGACTTAGATGAAAGGAAAAGTACTACTGGTTTTGTATTTTTCCTCGGAGATACGGGCTTCACTTGGAGTTCGAAGAAGCAACCGATCGTCACACTTTCCACTTGTGAAGCTGAGTACGTCGCAGCAGCATCGAATCCAGTGTTTGTCACGCGATATGGCTAAGGAGTTTAATGAACGAACTTAAAATGGAGCAGGAAGAACCGACTACAATATTTGTGGACAACAAGTCAGCAATAGCTTTAGCAAAGAATCCAGTGTTCCACGACCGCAGCAAGCACATCGACACACGGTACCATTTTATCCGAGAGTGCATATCGGAGAATAAGGTACAACTGAAATATACAAAGTCTCAAGACCAAGTTGCGGACATATTCACAAAACCTCTAAAGCACGAGGTCTTCGTCAAATTACGAGAAATTCTTGGAGTTACTTCAAATCAAGTTTAAGGGCGGCTGTTAAGAATGTAAACCTGATTTTAGTTTAGAAGTGTCTAGAATTATCTAGGCCCAACTAGTCTATTGTATATTAGTCCATAATACTCTAGCCCATCTAGAGACTTCATGGCTATTAGAGCCCAAGTTCTCTAGAATATCCTAGTTAGTTGTAAAGTGAATGAGTCATGAATATTCTAGACCAAACTAGAGTAGTGAAGAGTTGGTTAAGAGATCCTATAAATAGGGCAATAGACATCATGGGGAAAATGTAATTGAGTGAAAACCAAAATTAGTGGCAAAGTGAGAATCAAAGTGAGTTTATGTAAGAAGTTGTATGTACAACTATAGTTTTGAGAGTGAAATAAAAATTCAGTTTTTTCATTAAGTGTTGTGAGCCCATTTTCAAATCATTCGATACTCATTTAGCCCATTAACTCCAAAATCATTTTAACCATATAAGGGATGTTGACGGGTCCTCTACCTGATAGTAGACCGTGTTTTTCATTTTGGTTTGCAAGTTGCATTTTGAAATTTAGGTATGATAAGATGTTCGGCTGATCCTCTTGTTGTACCTAGAAATTTGCCATCTTTGTTCTAGGTTAGTTGTAGCTTTGTACTATTTTGGCTTTGGCTTTTCTGCTCATCCTTAGTTGTATCCGCCTGCTTGTGCTTCTTTTAATCAAATAGAAGATCTGCCATGTGACTCACTGCTCGTTTGACAAAATGTGTACCTCCATCCAAAATGTGCGTCCTGATCTCAAATCTGCATCATAACTCAAAAATGAGTCCATAACCTAAATCATTCATTGCGAATTTTCAATTTTACTACTTCGTCTATTTGCATTCTAACAAAATTTTGCCTTACAGTAAAAAATTTCATGCACCTTCCACGCACCCCAAAATTTTGGTTGTGACATGAAATCTGCTTTTGATTTAACATTTGCCCCACCATTAAAACCTTGCATCCTGATCCAGAATCTACATCGTGACCCTAAATCTTCCTCTGTTACAGAAACGACAGTGCCGGTAGTTCGGATTTTTTCTCTCGACAGTTTAGCTAAGCAGCTTACGGATGGCGAATTCTAAAATGACGCTCATGTAGTCTAGATATTCGACGCATTTTCAGGTATGTCTGTTATCCCAGAGATTTTGAATCTATTTTACCCTTATCCAAATCTTCCTTTTCAAAAGTTAATCACTATCAAAATCTCCCTAAAAGATTTTCGTGGAGAAACTGTTGATTTAGTCTTTGGATTCAAGATTCATACTCCTTTTGTTTTCTTTCAACAATCACCTAAACATGAATCTTCTACATGTAATCCTCTCGTTATCCTAACTCCTTGTTCCATTGATAGTTATTGTCGAATCATATTCTTCTAATGATTATTATCTCAACAACATAACAAGAGGTTCATCACTATCTATTTCATCTGATCATGACAGTGCTAGTTATTGGCTATCTCCCTCGGGTAACATGGCCTTTAGTTTCTACCCATTACCATGTAAGCATGCTTCTTTATCCAATTGCAGATATGTTATTGGTACATGGTTTGTTAAATCGCTAAGAGAAACACTAGTTTGGACTACTAATCGTAACGATGTTCCATTATCAAGTCCATCTTCGATTTTCCTCACCAACGAAGGGAAATTCGTACTACGGGTGGCAGATAATAATGATGCACCCTTAGTACCTGACGTGAATGAGGCAGTGTCATATGCAGTGATGCATGATGATGGTAACTTTGTATTATATGCCTCAGACTCTAAAATTCTTTGGCAAAGTTTTGATCATCCAACCGATACAATTCTCAGAGGTCAAAAGTTGAAAGATGGAGTGGATCATATCTCTAGTGTTTCGGTGTTCAATCAAGGTTCCGGTAAGTACAAATTATCGGTTAATCAAAATGACGGTTTAGTTGCAATATACAAATTCAGACGTCTAGAACATGATGAAGAGGCTTCAAGTTTAGTAGTCTCAAAAGCATTTGCAGATTCCTTGAGCAAACCAGTAACCTTAAATTTAGATATTGGTGGTAACTTGTATCTGGTGGGTTCTGATAACGTGGTGATTCGAGTACTTTACGAATCCAAAACGCAGCAAGGAGAGGATACAAATGTTTATATATACAGAGTAAAGTTAAACCCAAATGGGCATTTTAATGTGTACAAGGAAAGAATTGATGGAATGGGTGATAAAAAATCTGTCGGTGTACAACTATGGTCGACTTATACTTTTTGGACTAGTGACAATATTACATATATTCTACTCCTGACAGCGTTCGTCGCATTGATTGGCGCATGCACATGGTGCGGCGTAAAATGTAAATCGGCCGAGGAGCTCAGACGTGGATTATAAAGCAAAGTGGATTTACATGGGTTAAAGATTTTTTATATAAGTTACTGTTTCCTAGTTTTAGACGAATTTCATTTTGTAATCTAGCTATTTCGGTTTATAAATTCAGTATGTGCATATTGGCCTGATTTCTGTTGCAAACTGATTGATTTTGAGCTGCTCGCAAGAAATTCTTTGTCATTATGTACTTCCATGAATCAACAAAGCATGCATGAAGCGGCTTCTTCAAGTAAATTTCTATCAGTTTGGTTAGTAACATAACAAGGGAGCTAGCGTTCGTCTCTTGATTCCCTCTGCATGGCAACATTGATTTTTTCAAAACTTGAGTTGTTTTCTCGACCAATATCGCCATGTTTACATGCAACTTTATTTAGTTGGTAGGCTATCAGTTAGAAAGACTAATGGTTTTATTGCTATGTACATGCTGTCCTTTTAATGGATGGCTACAAGACTTGGAAATATGGCAGGAAATTTTATGTAACCATCGCGCAATTTATTTTTGGTGGTTTGGCATGAGTTTTCCCTGATCCAAGTTAAATTTCCTTTTTCAGGAAATCCGCGAATCCTCCATTCTACTTTTGATCACAAGTGAAGATTTTATTAGGAGGAGGAATTTACAGAATCCTCCATTCTACTGCTATCATTTATAATATCGGCTTTATTTTTGGCATGAAATTTGGCACAACTTCTGACATCATAATTTTCTCAAGGGATCTCAAACCTATTAAAAATTGCAGCAAAAACAACACTGATCGATTAGGCATTATCAACAGCAAACAATGAAGCTTCTAAGGTCAATAGAACTCACTTTATCCTCACTTCTTTTTGTTATTCCATTACTAGTTGTTGAATCATCATCTGCGAGTGATCCTTTAGTTAGCAGCAACATAACAAGAGGTTCATCACTTTCTACTTCCTCTAGTGATAGTAGTCCTTATTGGCTTTCTCCTTCTGGTAATATTGCTTTTGGTTTCTACCGGTTACCATGTACACGCTGCTTACCAAATGGTAGTGATCGATATGTTGTTGGTATATGGTTTGTTAAATCGTCACAACAAACTCTAGTTTGGTCTACTAACCGTAATGATTTTCTATTGCACAAACCATCTTCGATTATCTTCACAGATGAAGGAAAGTTAATGTTGCGGATTATGCCAGGTAATAAAGAGAAACCTTTACTACCCGATGTGCCAGAAGCAGCATCTTATGCAAAGATGCATGATGATGGCAACTTGGTTTTATATGGTTCATCCTCTCAAATTATGTGGGAAAGTTTTGATTATCCTTCTGATACCATACTCGGCGGTCAAAAATTAAGACCTGGAATTGATCTTATCTCTGGTAATTACAGGTTATCACTTGATCAGACTGATGGTTCTGTTGCTATATATAAAAAGTCATAATGGAGAGAGTGCATCTGAAATGTCATACTCGCTTGAGGGTTCACTAAGTACGCCAGTAATCCTACGTTTAGACATTACCGGTAAGTTATATCTTGAATGTTCCGATGATACGGTAAAAGTTTTTTACCATGAGAAGCAAAAACAACAAGTTAAGGAGGAGGGGGTTTATATGTACAGAGCAGCATTGAGTTTAATAGGGCGTTTGAATTTGCACAAGGAAAGAATCGACGGAAATGACAGTCATGATAATGATCGGAAATCCTCTTCGATTGTATGGTCATCGTCGTCTTATGTAAGGGATACTAAAAGGGATGATTCATTGAAAGAAGTAAGAATTGTATTACCTTTTGCCCTTGGGATGTCTGTTCTCGCGGTAGGCACCTTTTTACTGTGTAAACGATGTAGTGGAAAAAGGGATGAAACCGCAAGTGCATGATTTATAATTAGCTAGGTTAGAACATAATAAATTTTCTCTTTTGAGAAAGGAGTATGTTGTAGTTTCTTACTTGTCTCTTGCTTTTTCTACAATAAATTTCCCTATTACATATATCCAAAGGTTATATTAAAAGAAAATGAACGATATGGCTCATGAATGCAAGTAATCGTATAATACGTGTTGCAGAACCTAGAAAAATTTGGTCATATAGCTGGCTGAGTTGAAAAAACTTGTGCCAATTCTTGGGACATGATTTTCTGGTGGTCCACAGTCCATGTCTTCTAAATCAAAATCTTAGGGCATTGGTTTTTTTTTTTTTTTTTATCATATGGCACAATTTTGTAGGTCAGACTAGAACAGTCGAGGACCAAAAGAAGGCTTTGGTTCTTCGTTATTATTCCGGCCTATTTTAAGCAGTGGACTAATTCGTATCTGATGCCGTTTTAAGAATACCCTAGTTGGTTTAGAATTTAGCAGTTCCTTGTTAGTATCGTACTTGTATAACTTTTGAGCCTATATATAATTAGGTGATCACGGCCCTATAACCACAAACAATCTCTACTTCAACAATCTAACTCTCTTGTTATTTTTCTTTATTTCATCAAAACATGAAGTTTTCACAGGTAATTCTCACCTTGTCCTTATTACTTCTTGTTGTTCCGCTACTAGTTGTCGAATCAGCTTCTTCGTCGGATAACCATTTGATGAGCAACATAACTAGAGGTTCATCTCTTTCTTTGAATGATACTAGTACTCCTTATTGGCTTTCTCCCTCTGGCAACCTTGCTTTTGGATTCTACCGGTTACCATGCACACACTCTTCACCCAATTGTCCTGATCAGTATGTAGTTGGTATATGGTTTGTTAAATCTCCATCTAAAACCCTGGTTTGGACATCTAACCAAATCGATCTTCCGTTACATAAACCATCTTCAATTCACTTCACCAGCGGAGGAAAGTTGATGCTGCGGAAAATGCCAGATAATAAAGAGAAACCACTATTACCTGACATACAAGAACCAGTGTTATATGCAATGATGCATGATGATGGAAACTTTGTTTTATATGGTTCAGAATCTCAAATTCTTTGGGAAAGTTTCGACTATGCTACCAATACCATTCTCGGCGGTCAGAAGTTAAGACCTGGAGTTGATCTTTTCTCTGGTGATAACAGATTATCAGTTAAACAGACTGATGGTTTAGTTGCTATATACAATATGGATGGTATTCTTTATAATATGGCTGCGGTTTATCGAACTGAAGAAAATATAAATATAGTGTCATATGCGCTTAAGGGTTCAGTAAGTACTCCAATAACCTTAATTTTAGACAATACTGGTAACTTGTGTCTTGTTGGTTCTGATGGTGTAGTACTTAAATATCTGTACCGAAACAAGATTCAAAAACAAGAAGTAGGAACTATATATAGAGCGACACTGGATTCAGGGGGGAATTTTAATTTGTACAAGGAAAGAATCGATGGAAGTGCTATTGATGATAAGAAATCAACTTCAAATGTGATACGACTATGGTCATCTTATGAAACTGATGATATCGTGGCTTCTTTATTTTTTATTGTTTGTGTTATAGCTATTGTTTCTGGGTTTTTCTTTGTGATACGGAGAATTTAGGGCAACCAGAAGTAGTAGTGATGTTTAGGAAGAAAATAAGTTTATTTGGTTTTCGTTTCTAGACAGTACTGTATCTTGTCTTTTGCTTTTGCTTTTTATATAATGGAATTATTTTCTTTTTCGTGTGAATCTGAGATTAAATTATTAGCAACATAACAAAGAGAATATATGCCTATAACCTGATCTCAAGTCATGTCGTGCTTAACCTGATAAAGGAATGATGGAATGACTGCGCATAATCCTCATTAAATATCATCATCTTCAATTGTACGATCGTCAGACTTAAAAAAGAAATATGGATAGTTAGTTGCCGGCCCAGCACAACCCAGCTCACGAAATCACGTGTTTAGCGTGCTATGTACTGTGTTGTGCTGTGCCATAAATTATGACGTGACGTTCTGTGTCGTGCTAGAAGGCGTGCCGTGCTGGACTGTGCCAGAAAAATAAACGTGTTGTGTCGTGCTGTGGTGTGCCGGGCACATTTATTTTATAGTTTCCAGTATAAATGTTTTCCAAATATTTAGATATTATGTGTTTTATTTTGAAAATAAGTCAACATAGAGGTAATAAAATGTCAATAATTGGCTAGAATAATGGATCTTTTGTGAAAATACACAAAATGTGATGTATTATGTCATGTTGTGTATATGACGTGCTTTCTTAACGTGTTGTGTTGTGTTGTGCCACGTGTTTATTCGTGCCGCATGCTCTGCTGGGCTATTGTGATGATTAGTCAAACCCAGCCCGTCCCATGAAACTACCTTGTTGTGCCGTTCCGTGCTGGGCTGGGCTATGCTCGTGCTGGCACAACCCAATTTACACCTCTATTATAGTACTCTTAATGGAGTATTCTGGTTCATTGCAGGCTTTCTATCGGTACTTTAGGTCAGTGTGATAGCATGCTCTCTAGGGTGGAAATTGGCCGAAATAATGACTTATTGTTTTATTGAAAAGAATGAAACCTGAAATGATTTAGAATTAGGAGGATATCGCCTTCCTGACAAGGCCAGCTTACATAAATAGCATCCTTCGAATGTAATCTTGATTATGAAAAGTAATCAATATATATAAAAGGTTCAACTATTTCTACATCTTTGATTTTTTTCTTCTTCTAGTTACTGGGACTCTCTTCTCGATCATCTGTGTGGTTTCTGCCAATATCCTGATCATCTAACCAAGGAGCAATATATTATATTAAGGAGCATCATATTATAATCGCTTTGAAGCAGCTGCATGGTAAATTAAAGGCCTAAGCCATGCTTTCGCCTTTTCTACGGCTTTCATGCGATTATACAGACTCTCTTCTCCATCGTTTGTGTGGTTTCGGTCAATATCTTGGTCATCCAATAACCAAGGAGAATCATGTTGTCTTTGAAGCAGCTGCATGGTAAAGGCCTAAGCCATGCATTCTCCTTTTCAGCATTTCTATGATGTTTTTCCCTAACTTTTTAATATTTTTCACACTTTCATGTGTCAAGTTCAATTATTCTGTTTTCCCTTTGTACTTCAGTTGATTTATCCACAATAAGCTCCATGGTTGAGCATATAGGAACAGACTCCGTTTAAGCGGATACAAATTAAGAAATTGAAAATGCTAACTTGAAGAAAGGGTGAAAGATACATCTCGGCAAGGATGACAATGAGTGTGGTTACATATATTGCAAGTTTCAATGACTAATTTGAGTAGCAAACACTCTAGTCTGTAGCGAGCCAACATCTAAACTCAACGAAGGTACAAAAAGAACAATATACTTTGGACCCACTGACACACCAACTAGTTAGGGTTTCCTTATTTACTCAACGAAGGTTTCCTTATTTAGTTATGACTCTATATTCATGTTCTCTACTTATGAACACACATAATACTACTTTCGTCCCTAATTAGATGACTTAGTTAAAATTTACTAATAAATTTAGAAATGATTTATCTCTCAAGCTATACAACGGATTTTCATAAATTTTGTATCATCGGAAAACATTTTAAAACACCTATATAATGAATATGAATATGACTATCAAATTTTACATATTTCTTATGATAATACTAATCTATCACTCCACTTATTTATGGTATATGTCATCTAATTAGGGACAGAGGGAGTATATCCTAGGGTTTGTTTATCTCGTTGCATATCTTTTCACATAGATTTCTCTTCCACAAAAAAATCTAACCCTGGTTTCTTTTCGCCGTCAAACAATGAATATTGGCAATATTTGTCTAGGGATGTTAACGACCTTCCTTTCCGTACCTTCTCTTATGATTTTTGGTCCGTTCTCAGATCCTATAGATCCTATATCTACCGATAATGATGTGAGCAGAATAACAAGAGGTTCATCCCTTTCTTTGAATGATACAAGTCCTTACTGGCTTTCTCCTTCGACTAACATCGGTTTTGGATTTTACCAGTTACCATGGTGTGACAGTCGCAACCTTTTTCTCGGGTTTAATTGTACCCATTAGTCAAATTACGCACTTAAAGTGCCTGAGACTTCGATACTGGAGTGTTTCTAATACATAGGTTTCCTCAATGAGTGTTTAAAGGCCTGCCTTATTGTAAACTGTTGGATGCCTAAATAACTTTGCATGTAGTTAGATACGTGTCCACACATTGAGTTTACCCTTCTTGTTTCGTACGCGTGGTGTTTGTTTTATAAACAAACAACACCAACCCTTTTTGGGGATTTTTCCATCTTTCCCCCCTATTCTGTTTTTCTCTCGGTGGCGATTGCTGCAATCTTGAAATTCCATTAATTTTTTGGAGAGATTGTTGTACTTGAAGCTAGATAATTAACCCATATCTAGTTTGTATGCACATACTTGAATGAATGGAATTTGTACTGAGTTTTCTGTCAAGTTAGGGTTAGAGGAAATTAGTTGATGCCATGGGTTTTGCGGGTGTTTTGGATGGTTAGAACATGGATTTGAAACCAAGAAGAACTTGGCATAATTGATAACAGTTTATTAGAGTTTGAAATGGTGTAGGTGATGTTTGCAAACTACAAAACAAAAACTGAAAATACTAGCTGTTGTCGTTTGTTTTAAGCGAAAAACGGTCTGGGTTCTGATCGTTTTAGAGTCTTGATATAGTCGGGAAACTTGGTTTCTGTCATACCTCGAATTTGCAGGGAATGATGGTATAAAAGAAGCTTTGATACAACAAGGAGACGTGCATTTCTGGACCACCACAATAACTGCATATCAGGTGTTTGATAAAAAATCCTGATATAAGAGAAAAATGGTAATTACTTTATCTCCTCTTAATGTCTTAAGTTTTATTATGTAACTCGTGAATGGGATTCCATGTCCAATGATTTTGATGTCAATTGGAAATATAGGTGATCTTTATTTGTTTCTTTTAAGCCCAAGTGGTATAGGAAAAAGAAAAATGAATAATGAAATTACTGATTTTATCAACATTTAACCTTATGAATCCTTTAGTGTCTTCTGTTGGTCGAGTAGCAAACTCAATTGAATACTCTCCGTTGTTCATAGACTATGATTGGAAATAATTTTCCTCGTTGAAATGAATTAAGATTTGTGTATTTGCTTCCATAATTAGTTAGCTGAGTGCCAAAGCAATGTTGTCTAAATATTTCTATGAGCATTTGTCTGTCTGATTCGTTAGCATGTTAAGATGACAATAAACTGAGTATTTTAAGTCCATTCATAAGACTATATATAGCTGTCATACTTTTATTTAGGAAGGATATCAGCCTATTAGTACCGTGTCGGTAGTGGTATGAATTACGATACGTCGAGATATACTATCAAAAAAAAAAGATGTTAGATAAATCTTACCAAAATGTCATTTTGGACATGTTTTGTACATCCACAATCATGGAATTCTCATTTCATTTCTTATGTGTGTGCTGTTGGGATTTCCTTATAAGGTTGTATACCACTCTTT
Source organism: Papaver somniferum (assembly GCF_003573695.1). Classification (NCBI taxonomy): domain Eukaryota; kingdom Viridiplantae; phylum Streptophyta; class Magnoliopsida; order Ranunculales; family Papaveraceae; genus Papaver; species Papaver somniferum. The sequence goes on along the minus strand of NW_020624377.1, from coordinate 3,810,992 downwards.
CCCTTGTCATTGCTTAAGCACAACTTGGGTAGTTAGTTTATAGATTTTTTTTCTATACTGGACAATAAATTTCAGTCTCTCTTCTCGATTAATGTTTTAATTGCTTTATGAGGCGAGAAGATATAGATCTAAGACTGCTAGCTTAAATCCAGGTTCTGTTTCAAATTGGCTATGGCCGTAGGTGTCTTTCTTGATTTTTTTAATATATACTTTGGATTGACCTGAGATGTTTTTAGTCTCTAAGATTTCTTTCATAAACATACCGATGCTCAAAGGGACTGTATGCGGCATGGTTGGTCAGTATGGTGTTTTGAAGGGTGAGGTGTTAGTGATAGAAGTAATCATTTGTCTTACTTGACTGAATGGGTGTCGTTAAGTGCTTAATGTATGCTATTGGACATAACTAGTTTGGTTCAATAAATCCAAAGGATATCTTTTGAATGGGTATACAAGTATATGGTAGACTCTAAATTGTTTAGGAATCCATTTGTGAGGCGCTGCACGGACAGCTGTTCAGAGGCCAATATTTTGAGCGGATATGTGAAGATTTAGCTGGTGTTCCCTTCACAAAAAGTGTTCGCATAAGTGTCCTCTACAACATATTGAAAGGGCATGTTGTTCGGACCTGTAGTTTGGAAGATATAGCTTGGAATGTACAGGAAGCAAGACTGATAATTTTCTGAATTCAGCACCTGTGTTGGTTTTGCCGTGTGATTTAGGGCCATCTAGACTCTGAATTAGGTGAGTACTTCTTCTAAGAATATGTACAGGGTTGCGTGTTCTTTCCAAAATGATATAAAATGCTTAATTTGGTTCTCTAATTTAGAAATTATGGCTTCTCAAACATAGCACGTGAGTGCTGGGAAATCTGGAAACTGGACTAACCGGTTTTCTGTCGAACCTGTTTGGCAACAGTTTCGACCCTCTTAGAAATAGAATTAGCTTAAGATCTCTTCTGATCAAATAAAGTCCTCTGAACGGCGGTTCTAACGAGATATTAAGTGTCCCGTTCCGACTTATGTGTAATGAGATATGGCCTGAAATGTGAAGCAGGACGAAGCTGAAATTCTGCAGAATTGCAGTTACGAAATGTACCATGTACTTTTGACATTTCTTATTGAGTTTCCATCATAAGGACACATAGTTGCGCATTCCTGTGATTTTCCTTTGGATTACTAGGAAGAGAAATAGTTCTCTATAATGTGCGTTTATAGTTGTGGGACCTAAATATTATTTTACAATAATGGATCTACGGATTGGGAAATGCATATTTTTACTCTCGTCTTAGAATATTCTTTCTCCAATCATGCTAGTTATATTATTTGCTTCTTAATGGTTGAAACGAACACTAATATGACTCGACCCAGTACTCAAGGCTAGTACTAAACTACAACTTCTCACTGTCAAGGTAGCAGTGAGCTTTTTCAATTATGGTGTAATGGTGGAGTCATTGGCGAGACTGTGGTTGGCAGTAAAGGATGAGTGAGGTTATATTTTAATAGAATCGTGTGGGTTAAATTTTGGGTTCATAAAATACATAAAATCTAATATGACTTCAGGCATTAATTTTAGTATTATGGCTTATAAATGTTGCCGGCACTTGCGGTTCATACTTATATGCTTACAGGTCTGTTTAAACGTAGTTAAGTAATCTCGTCATTTTCAACTTATTACTTTGAAAACATTGGAGAAGGGTGTGGATACTAATATGTTCTTTGATTTTTCATAGTGCATGCATGCTACTCATAATACTGTAGTCACAAGAATGATTAGAGAGTAACAGGTGGTCTACTTGTAATTTATTATGCTGCAAGTATAAGTTGATTTGATATTTAATAAGAGATAATTGCTACTGTTGCGGTAGTTCATATTATCTGAATCAGTAAGTGACGATATACGGTCGTGATTGATCCCTTCGAGTAACGGAGAGGGTACGTAGGCAGCCGCTATGCGGTTCAGCACAACTATGCAAGGTTGTTCATATCATCTGAAAGTGTTGGTTGCTGCTTGACAGTTCATACCATCTATTCGGAGATGATTGCTATAAAATGTTTTGGTAAGAGGTATTTGCAGTACTGGTTGTTCATACTACCTAATAATGAGATGATTGTCGCGTCTTCGAGATAATTCATACCATTTGATAACCATACAGTCTGTGAGACAAGTGATGATTATTACCATTCAAGGTAATTCATATCATCTGCCTCGGCTAGTGAGTTAGGTAATGGTCATTATCGTGCGAGGTAACTTATATCATCTGAAAAGGAATGGTTACTGCAAGGCAGTTCATACCATCTACTGGGCCATAATTGACACCCCTACTATATCTGGAGGAATCGTCTGGGACAGTGAGATTGTCAGGCTCACTGGGGTACCCCGCCTATGGGTGGCTACCCGGAAGATCGTTGCGGCAACGATGGCTGGTAACTAGAACTACCACTGGCCATTCCTCACCCGTCTGATACGGTGTGTTGTCAGACCCACTGGGGCACCCCACCACCTCGGTGGCTACCCGGAAGACCATTGGCAGTGGCCGATGGTGGATGGTATCCAGAACTACTCTGACATTTACTTGACCCTTAATCGAATTGGCCCGAAATTTTGAAAGTCTAGTTTCTTGAGTGGCGTATCAGAGAATCGGAGCTGGCCACGCGGGTCGAACCCGACCCGTTGGAAGCGAAAATTCTCGGGTCTGCTACACATGGTCTCCTGATCAATATAATGTTGGTATATGGTTTCCTAAATCGCCTTACAAAACCCTAGTTTGGACCGGTAATCATAAGGATCTTATTACAGATGTCCACAAACCATCTTCGATTTTCTTTACCGAGGAAGGAAAGTTAGTACTGCGTACCGATGATAAAGATAAAGTCTTGATGCCTGAAGTTGCGGAACCAGTGTTATATGCAAAGCTGCATGATAATGGAAACTTTGTTTTGTATGGCTCAAATTCTCAAATTGTTTGGCAAAGTTTTGATTATCCTACTGATACAGATTCTCAAATTGTTTGGCAAAGTTTTGATTATCCTACTGATACACTTTTGGGCGGCCAAAAGTTAAAACTTGGAGTGGATCATCTAGTCTCCAATTCAGGTAAGTACAAATTATCAATGAGAAATACTGATGGTGCAGTTATGATTTATAATGTTTATGATGAGTTTCATGCTCGTTTAACTGGTAAACCTTTGGATAGGCCAGAAACCATGCTAGTAACCCTTAATTTAAACACTGCTGGTATCTTATACCTCGTAAATTCTGATGGTAAGATACGTGAAATAATTTATAATGGTAAAAAACAACATCAACAACTGAAAGAAGGAACTATTAATAATGTTAAGCAGGATTATATATATATAGCAACATTGGATTCAGAAGGAGATTTTGTTTTGTATAGGGAAAGAATTGATGGAAATGTTGGGGATAATGAAGATTCTTCCTCTGGTTTGATACAACTATGGACATCTAATCAATGGGATAAGTGTCACACGCCCATTTAATCGCCTAATTTTCATGGGACATGACCGACAATGATTGTGGTTCAATGACTCAACATCACCCAAAATCATTCAGCCTTGCATACTTGCATCAAAGTACGCATATGCCTTCATTCATAAGGCTTTGCGTAACGGAAGTCTTTTCTTCTTTCTCTCTAACTCTTCATGCCTCCATAAGCATAAGAAATTCTGCCATGTACTTAAACAATTCTCACACAACATCAACAACATAATGAACACAAATATTACTGCAACAAACCCATTTTATTGCACTAAAGGAAGATTACAAAACTCGTCCATCACATGGACCAAAAATATGCCATTCACCCTCTTGGTGAATGCCTAAAACTCTCTCTAACATGAGACTAACTCTCATATGTAAGTCTACTGATTTTTCCCACTCCTTAGGACTATTTATACAGCAAACTCACTAGCCAAAACCGTGCACAACACTTGCACACGCATGGAACAACCATGTGTCCCATCAAGTAGTTTCCATAACCGCCAGCTTGCTTTTCCAACTGCCACCTTTTGTGTTGTCAAGCCAACAGATGGCACACCTGTTCTTAGTGGTTATGAACACTTCTCCCACGGTTATAAACTCCTTTATAACCGTTCTACATCATCACACATCATTGGCACGCTTGTGAAGCTCGTAACTAACTTGCAACCGTCACTTGAATCGTATTGCACACTTGTTGTATCATACTGGATTCTATCTTGCTCCAACGTTCAGCCCTCTTGGCCCTGCATGCTTATCACTCTAAATTCATGCACGGACAATCCTTATGCTTCAAATATCAAGGCCATCTCCTTAAGCTCACTCTAGTTACTCATGGCGCCATATGCTTCACTTCGCCAACTTGCATGACAATAGTAATGCAACTCTTGCATTACCAACTTGTTTGCATTGTTCAAGCTTTGGCCAGCCTTGAACTAATGCCATAGACCAACTCTTGATCTATACTTCACTCTGGCATCATCCTTGAGCTTGGGCCAACTCAATTCCATGGATATGCATCGATGCCAACATCGCATGTTGCATCTGTCAACTTTGGCCATGTCTTTCCAATCCTTCAATGAAGCTTCATTGTGTCGGCCAATAAGCTTCATCACTTAGCCAAATGTATTTACAATGTAGTGCTGCACTTGCACTACATTGGTCCTGTGGGTTTATGCCATTCTCGAAACTTGACAGTCTATACAGTAATACCACTATTATGGCTTGCGTTGCGCTATTATTGCTTACGTTGCGCTATTTTAGCTTTGCATTGCACCATTACGGCGGAGTACTGACTTGGCATGCAACTCTGTAACGCGTAATCATTGTGCGTCACTTGCAGTACCATAACAGACCTCCCCCACCTAATCCGTTCAACGCCCTCGTTGAACGCAACCAAGTATACTCGTTATACTTGTTCTCTGGCCTTGTACGCTTCTGAGCCCTTCTCAGAAATCAACAAACTTTGTTTGTCCTTCATTATGCCTAGTACCAAATGCCATCACTTGGCTTACTGCCTTGCCATTGATCCTACTGACTTGTATTGTTGTTGTCACGTTGATCAGACGTTCTAACTACCTCTACAATCGCATATCAACACCAAAATGAAACTTGGAAATTCCTCTTGCCAACTCCTTGAATTAGACTTGAATTTCACTTGAATCATTTGTGGATAAGTGTGCGCAAGAAATGATTCTTCCCAACTGATCACACTGATCATTTCCATTGTCTTATGCCTTCATTTTACGACTTTAGTTGAACCACGCAACATAACATGACTTATACAAGACTTGGCTTCAATTCTTCAATCATATGCGCCTACGCCAAATGATGTCATGCCTTAAGGCGTGTACCCTATGATTCCGTACCACTCTTGATACGCGCCAAAATTTATAACCTTTGCTGCACTTTGCAAACTTCAGGACTTCCACTAGATTTGGCCTCCAAATCATGTTGCAATCTTCACCTTCTTGGATGCCAAAGAACTTGCACCTTGATGTTCTTTTCTTGCATTGTCGCAACATCATGATTGAAATGCATGACTCTGGTATAGTCATGACTTAGGATATCCCTGACATCAGACCGTCTTTTTAGACCAGGCATCCTCTTCACGCGCCTTTGAAACCAGCAATTTAAGCATCACTTGCTCTTTCAAATTTCTACGCTTTAATGTGGCGGGAAAAAAAAATCATGTTCTTCCTAACTATGAGTTACTCTTAACTCATATACTTGATGGACTTAAATCTTCATTCTTGCTGTGTTACTCCATGCATTCGCTGCCAAATGCCTTCGCACTTCCACATAACTCCCAACAGCAAACTCGACTATGCCACTAACTCTTCTATTTGCTTCTTTCACTTTCAGCGTCTTGTATTGCATATTTTGGCTTAATATGCTATGTAGCATCTACCACGCGAACTAGCTTTACTTTAAGCGAAAGAGGCAAGATCTTTCACTTCAAATACCCTCATTCACTACTACCTTACATAGAGAGACTTCATTCTAACACCAAGGTCCACTCGACCCAAACTGAAAGTATACTCGAACTTGAGCACATACTTGCACCAACTGATTGAAACTTGTAAGACCTAACAAGCCTTGCAATACTGACTTCATCTTCGCTTCTAAACAACAAAGGAAGTGAAACAGCACCTATTGTACCCAATGTAGAAATTCACTTTGCCACATGCATTCTTCCAACTGATGCTATCATGTTTCTTTAACTTTCATAAATATTTCTTCAACAATGGCACATGCCATCTTTATGCATCACCACTACTTTTTCCTTCTTTCCCGCATCCACAATTTGGCTAACTTGCATCTCCAACCGCATCATGCATCTTGGCCATGCCCAAATCTCATTTGGCGCATGCTACTGCTGCCTACATGCTATGGAAATTAGCACCCAAATCTTGACACAAACTTGTGCGCCTTTGCACAACTGGAACGGACTTAACTTGGTAATTCTGAGCATCACCATATAGCTCAGCAAAGTCATATCATTCAATGACTTCTATGGATAAACACTTTGGACAGTTACAAACAAGTCCATAATCCTTGCAAATGAGGCGCCACTGCCTACGTTCCATGAAGCAAGAATGTCACATTCTTCTTGAAACTTGGAACTCATTTTACTGCCCATGCACATCTGGTTACTCTTATCTTTCCCCTTCTCCAAAATCAGCTTTGTAGCAATACTGATTTGTAGTTGACAAGAACATCCGCTTGTGGTTATGATCAATTGCAGGTCTTTGGACACCCTTGTCCAAGCATATTGATCCCACTCATAAACCAGGTGCAAGCACACTCTTTGTGTTCATCTAGCATCAACGAAGAACTCTTTGCAAACGCAAGACCGTAATGTGTCGGTTTTCCCCTAACTTGCGCTTATTTCTTCAGCCTTTCACTAAGCTTTATGCTAGATAGGAATTGGCATTACAATTCTCCTTTTATGGAATAATATTGCCACAAAAATGCTGATTCACAATCAGACTTTGCATTGCCACCAAGGTACATGCATTCGAGAGAGATAACTTTAATCTTCCAACCAACTGGCTATGATGAAAACACCTTCAATCTATCACATAGACATGTTCTTCATCTACTTTTCCACTGCAAAGGCCATCGACTTCTTTGTATTCAGGAATTTCTCCCAAAATTCCCATTACCACATGTAATGTACTCGTTACTGATAACACTACGAAAGAATGCTTTCCAAATGCATAATCTTCGCATACTTGTGAGAAACATGGACTTTAACACCTGACTTGCACCATAGAAATCAACATACTCCTTAGTTTTTTCATGCCATCACTTGAAAACCCGGTTTTTCAATGATCCTTGCACGTTCGTCTAACACTTTGTGCTGGAATTTTGACACCTTTGTCATAAACTTTCATGGCCTGCTGCTACTTCAAGCTTCAAGTTCATTCCAATTGATCTTTCCACACAAAACCAACTTCTTCTAGTCTCTATACTAGTGAAACCCAAACAATTCTTCACTGAATTTGACAAACAAATGACACCAACTTGAGTAAAAGAGAGAAAAATCAGCAAACTGTGTCCCCTAACACAGCTCTGATACCAGCTGTCACACGCCCATTTAATCGCCTAAAATTTTCATGGAACATGACCGACAATGATTTTGGTTCAGTGACTCAACATCACCCAAAATCATTCAGTCTTGCATACTTGCATCAAAGTACGCATCTGCCTTCACTCATAAGGCTTTGCACAACGAAAGTTTTTTCTTCTTTCTCTCTAACTCTTCATGCCCCCATAAGCATAAGAGGTTATGCCATGTACTTAACCAGTTCTCACACAACATCAGCAACATAATGAACACAAATATTACTGCAACAAACCCATTTTATTGCACTAAAGGAAGATTACAAAACTCGTCCATCACATGGACCAAAAACAGGTCATTCACCCTCTTGGTGAATGCCTAAAACTCTCTCTAACATGAGACTAACTCTCCTATGTAAGTCTACTGATTTTTCCCACTCCTTATGACTATTTATATAGCAAACTCACTAGCCAAAACCGTGCACAACACTTACACACGCATGGAACATCCATGTGTCCCATCAAGTAGTTTCCATAACCGACAGCTTGCTTTTTCAACTGCCACCTTTTGTCTTGTCAAGCCAACAGATGCCACACCAGTTCTTAGTGGTTATGAACACTTCTCCCACGCTTATAAACTCCTTTATAACCGTTCTACATCATCACACATCATTGGCACAGTTGTGAAGCTCGTAACTAACTTGCAACCGTCACTTGAGCCGTATTGCACACTTGTTGTACCATACTGGATTCTGTCTTGCTCCAACGTTTATCCCTCTTGTCCCTGCATGCTTATCACTCTAAACTCATGCACGGACAATCCTTATGCTTTAAACATCAAGGACATCTCCTTAAGCTCACTCTAGTTACTCATGGCGCCATATGCTTCACTTCGCCAACTTGCATGACAATAGTAATGCAAATCTTGCATTACCAACTTGTTTGCATTTTTCTAGCTTTGGCCAGCCTTGAACTAATGCCATAGACCAACTCTTGATCTATGCTTCACTCTTGCATCATCCTTGAGCTTGGGCCAACTCAATTCCATGGATATGCATCGATGCCAACATCGCATGTTGCATCTGTCAACTTTGGCCATATCTTGCCAATCCTTCAATGAAGCTTCATTGTGTCGGCCAATAAGCTTCATTACTTAGCCAAATGTATTTACAATGTAGTGCTGCACTTGCACTACATTGGCCCTGTGGGTTTATTCCATTCTCGACACTTGATAGTCTATACAATAATACCGCTATTATGGCTTGCGTTGCGCTATTATGGCTTCGCATTGCACCATTACGGTGGAGTACTGACTTGTCCTGCAACTCTGTAACGCGTAATCATTGTGCGTCACTTGCAGTACCGTAACAATAAGTCACCAATATATCTTGTAATGTTTCTTACTTTCACGCTACCGTTAATCTTCTTGCTTGTTAAAGTTAATGCAGCAGATTTGAAGAACAAGAAGAAGAGAACTGCAAAGGGTTCCACCTGAAGGTATTGAATTATCAGAGTTAGAATTATGTAGTAAAATAAGTTTTTTTATTTTTACTAGCAGTTACTTTGTGTTTGTGTGCTATTTACATTTTTATCTTTGCAAATACTTCGATTTTCATCCTATATGACTTGGTTAATTGTAAAGATAAAGCAATTGATCCACCTTTATAATCACTATATGATAATTGGTACTGCTAATTACAAAAATCACCAAAAGTTGATTTTTTTTACTTCACCAGTACGTGATTGTATCTGACTGACGAAGTTTGGGGAATAATCTTGGCAAATCATTCACATTAGAAACTTTGACATATTTTACTGGCATCCCATCACCGTCCAATTTTATACCCCCTCTGCCTGCAATTTTCAGAAGGCATATTGTGATCATGACAAATAACTGCGCAAAACATCTCTATGTATTACTATTCCATTTTTTTATCGGCTATTATTATTCCACTTTGACACTCTAAAAGTATTAACTTCTCAACTCTTGGAAACACGAATACACGAGGTTCGTAAAAATCACAAACATCCAAGAGAAAAGTGATATGTATGCTTAATGGACAAAGAAACATTATCTAAACGACTTAGCTTACACTTTCACATTACAATGTCCTCAGAACTTAACGTTGTTTGACTGCTTCACATCTTGAGTCAAATACAACAGTTGTAAAGAAAACTTGGTAGAACGTCCCAAATCAAGTGCTGCTATGGAGAAATGCCCATTCTAGAGAAGGAAAATGCCCAATTTTTGGTTTGGCAATGATTACTTTCTTTGTCTTTTTTCTCATGTGTTATCGGAAAATCTAAAAGATTGAGACATTTTTCCAACTTTTCCAAAATGGGCATTTCTCTAATTAAGCATTCGATTTTAAGGCAGCCAACCAATTTTCCCCAGGTATTTCCTTGATTCCTTCTAGGATCTTTGATGAATCTACAGTCTCCTATTCAGATTTGATTTCGGTTATAGAATTATTGGTTTAGAATTATTATTTCCTCAATTTAGACACTGCTGGTATATTATACCTCGTAAATTTCTAATGGTGGAATTCGTGAAATAATTTATAAAGATAAAAAACAGCAACGACAACTCCAAATTGGAACTATTAGCAATGTAAAGGAGGACTATATCTATAGAGCAACACTAGATTCAAGAGGAGATTTTATTTTGTACAAAGAAAGAATTGATGGAAACCAAAAGTCTTCCTCTAGCTTGATACAACTATGGGCATCTTATAAATGGAGTATGTCGGATAAAATTGGATATAGTATTATTGTTGCTGTGGTTGTGGTTGGTCTATTTATTCTGGGATTTGTGATGCATGTGTTGACGAAAATATGGGTATCTTGTAAATCGAGTATGTCGCATAAAATTGGATAAGTTTTAGTGTTGTCATGGTTATCTTGGGATTTGTGATATATGGGATAAACAAAACAAAAATGTTATATGGACCGAAACAAATGTACCGAACGTGCACCGTGCGAGAGGGTGGTGGGGCTCACTCATGCCCCACCTTATCCCAATGCAGAGAAGGTAAACAAAATAGTGACAAGAAAATAAGAGGTTGAAGATGCCGGAGAATGTGCATGGTTGTTTGAGTAATTTTCTTTTCCTTATTCGTGAGTATTTTTTTTTTTGGTACATTATTTATAGAACGCGCGATTGGGGATATAAAAAGTAATTAGGGATATAAATTACTCCCAACCAATAGTATTTGCTAAGGGGTGTTTTCCGGGTGCAAAAATACTAAAATACCCTTCCCTCAAAATAAAAATCTAAAAACTTAAAATCAAAAAACAAAATCATATCCCCATTTCCATCTTCACTTCTTATTAATCTCTTCGAGGTTAGGGTTTTGAAAGAACGCGCAATTAAGGGATAAAAAAACTAATTAGGGGATATGAATTACTAACCCCATCCAATAATATCTGTTAAGGGGTGTTTTTTGGGGACGGAAATACTAAAATACCCTTCCATCTAAATTAAAACTTAAAACTAAAAATCAAAATCAAACCCTAACAAGTTCTTAAAGATAGGTTAAATTGAATTATTCTTGAGAAAGAAGAAGAAGAAGAAGAAGAAGAAGAAATGGCTTTATTGAGAAGGTACATGATACCTAATCATATTTAAAGTGTTGTTGTTTTAAAACTTCGTTTGGGTTAGAATCATAAACTTTCAATCCACTCCCGGCTTGTGTTTATGATGAATACCCTACTATTTTTTTTTGTTCCGGCATAGTTTTTAGGATGAATACCATGCCGGTACTAGTGTCGGCATGGTTTTGTATGATGAATACCATGCCGGTACTAGTTCCGGCATGGTTTTTAAGATGAATACCATGCCGGTACTTCCTATTTCAGACAAGTTTTCTGTATGTTTTTGTCCTTAAACCGGCACGGTACACTTGGGAATCAACCATATCGGCACTACTACCGGCATGGTCGATAATGAACTTTCTATGTCGGTAGTGTACTTCCAATTTTCAAAATTGGGGGATATTGTGTACCAGCATGGTGAAAATATGAATACCATGCCGGTTTGGTCACTGCCGGCATGGTATTCATACTTTTACCATGCCGGCACTGAGTTTTTTAGGCGTAACAATGGCAAATTCAATAAAGAAAATCAAACTTCAATACATTAATACCTATATATGAGTAATTGGAGCACTTATATGTTCAACTAGTTTACTTTCCTGGGTTGGTTCTTCACATAAACATTCATGATCATAAATATCTTGATTTGATGTTGTTGCATCAACAAATTCAATGATAATGATTTATTCTAATGATTATCAAACTAATCTATTAACTTAACTAATTATATTTAACCACTAAACATGATTAGTAAGGGGTAGATTAGGAATTATATAAAATACTTAGATAAAGGGTGACCCTGATTTGATATTTAAATCCAGTTTTGTCTTTTTCCTCTATCCCTCAATTAGTTTTTTTATCCCCCAATTTCGCGTTCTTTTGAAACCCAAATATTCCCCATTCCCTTTCAAATTCTAAATTTTCTCCACTCCCTTTGACATTCTCTTCTCCTTCTCTACCGGCTCCTCACTTTGAAAACGATTTCTTCTTTTTTTTACATTCAGAAGTGACGAAGCCCATGTTGGAAGTTATGAAGACCATGCCGGAATTGATGAAGACATGTCGGAAGTGATGAAGACAATGCCGGTAGTGATGAAGACCATGTCGAATTTTTTTTTTACATCACCGGGAGTGATGAAGACCATGCCGGAATTGATGAAGACCATGCCGGAAAACGGTGTCGGCATGCTTGGTAACTAACATTCATGATGTAACTAAATGTCGGCATGCTCGATAGAAATCTATCAATGCCGGTAGTCAAGATGATAAAAAAATAAGTTTCCTGGATACTTTACATCATGTACCGGCAGAAAAATTTAAGCAACATAATATGCCGGTAGCAGTACCGGCATGCTCGAGAATTAAATAACTGTGCCGAAAGACTGGTTAAAACCAGAAAAAAAATCAAAACAGAATAGGCTTTGAATTTCAAAACCACCATTTTTGGTTGAATACTATGTCGTACCGGCATAGTTTTTTGGTGTCGGCATGGACATGGTATGAATACCATGACGGTATGCCTTCTTCCGGCATTGTATTCATACCACGTCCATGCCGGCACCGAGCTTTTTCAGCTGCAAAAATGATGGATGCAAAGCTAAAAAATCAAATTTTCAACCTCTTAGCAGCAATTCTCTCTTCACAATCATCTTCCATTTTCACCAAAAAAGGTTCTACTTCAAATACTTTTTCCCTCCTTTTAGTCTCACCTCACCCACCCAAATACAAATAAATATATACATTAATCATTTAACAAATACTTAAGATTTTTCCTAATTATAATTAAACATTAAACCTGATTAGTGAGGGGTAGATTAGGTATTAGGTAAAATACTTAGATAAGGGGTGACCCTGATTTGATATTTGGATCCCGTTTTTGTCCTTTTCCTATATCCCCCAAAAAAAATTTATATCCCCTAATCGGGTGTTTTATTTATATGTCCCTAGTTTTGACACCGAATAAATATATCCTTATACAACAATAAATATATCCCTACTTTTTTAATGAACGCGCAATTGGGCGATATCAAAACTAATTGGGGGATATAGATACATGAAAAAAACTGGATCCAAATATCAAATCTGGGTCACCCCTTATGTAATTATTTTTTTAATTCCTAATCTAGCCCTCACTAATCAGGTTTAGTGGTTAATAATAATTAGTAAAATCTTAAGTATTTGGGGGATAGATTAGTGCGTATTTTTATTTGAATTTGTGTGAGGTGAGTGTAGAAGGAGGGAAAAATATTTTTCAGTTGAAATTTTTTAGTGAAAATGGAAAATGATTGTGAGGAGAGAATTGCTGCTGCTGAATCTTTAGCTCAACTACAACAAGAAGCATATCTTCAATCTTCGGCTAATGATAACAACTCACAATTGGACTTATATGATGGACCAACACCCTTAGAATATGATTTTCGTGAGCATGAAGTGTTTTTTGAAGAACCAACCCAAGAAAGTAAACAAGTTCAACATACAAGCATCCCAAACACACAGGTAATGCTGCCAAGAGATCGAAAATTTGATTTTTTTTTGAAACCTCCATTTTTTCTCTAAAAAAGCTTGGTGCCGGCATACTCGAAGTATGAATACCACGCCGGCACCAACCGAACCGGCACGGTATTCATACTATTTTCATTCCGGAGGAGATATCCCCCATTTTGAATCAACCGCCGACGTGGTCTTCAACCCAATAATTCCATGCCGGCACGCAGTTAACTTTTTACCTACCACCGAATATTCCATGGAATATCCAAACCAGCATGGTTCACTCCTAACTTAACTATGCCGGTACCCCAAGAAAACATCCAGGAGTTAAAGATTTTTGAACTTAAATACCGGCGTAGTAATTAAATTATCGAGCACGTCGGCACAAGGTACCAGCGTGGTTTATAAATTATGGACAATGACGTCACAGTATACCGGCTTGAAACCTTACATATCGAGCATGCCGACATTGCTAATACCAGCATTGATGTTCAAGAAAATACAATACCGGTACTGTTAAAAATTAGCTCCTCTTTTTCAAGTGCAATTCCGGAATGCCGGAACATTAATCGAGAATGCCGTCACATGTTTCCGGCTTTGATTGTTTTTGCGGTACTGTCGTCGAGCATACCAGAACTAGTACCCGGCATAGTAATTTAATTTTATTTGGAACTAATTCAATTTTCTTTTCATTCATTCCTTAGATTGTGACATACATTGATCCAACAAATTCCAAACTTGGTCCGGATACGTCCGAATACTATAAAATGCCTCCTGCATGTTACCAAACACCTAGTTTTTAGAACTTTATGTGGGGATTGCTTGTAATTAACCTTATAATCTCTCATTGTTGTCTTTATGTAGGGAATAAAATCTCCAAAGTAAGCAATTGCTTGGGCAAAAGAGACGGCTCTTAAGAACATGTGTGTGTTGGTGAGGAATACCCAACGTTCAGATAATCGTTTTGAGATGGTTTGTGAGAGAAGTTGGCAATACAAGAAGAAGGATAGCCATAAGAGAAAGGGCTATGTATATCCAAAGAATACTAATAGGGTATACAAGACTCGTACGAGGGAGGATATTTGTCCCTTTAATCTTGTATTCTATCTAAGACACAAAAAAAAAGGTATGGGATTGTACGTTGTGGTTTGGCCGTCATAACCACCAGGATCCGAAAGATTTTGTTGGTCACTCCCTAGTTGCGAAGCTAAAACCTCATGAATTCGAGGATGTAAAGATAATGACCAAAGCATGTATCAAACCAAAAGTGATTCTCAAAGGCTTCAAGGAAAAGGATAATTGGAACGTTTCTTCCCTAAGTACAATTTATAGCGCACAAGCAACCATTAGAAGGGTGGAATGGAAAGGGAGGACCGTTATGCAAGAATTTGAGAAGATAGTTTGGGATCACAACTACACAGGTATCATTAAACGAGGGCCGGACGAAAAGCCCCTTCAAATATTCATTGCGCATCCTTTGCTTTCACAATTGGCTCATACATGTTGTGGTGTTCTTATGATGGATTGCACTTACAAGACAAACAAATACAACATGTCATTGTTCAACATCGTAAGGAAAGCATCGGACAAGGTATCATTCACATTGGCTTGGTGTTTAATGGAAAACGAGAGGGATCACAATTATCATTTCTAATACCGGCATAGATACACTACATAACGGCATAGAATCATCACTACCGGTATACAAAAACAAAGTTTCAACCATGCCGTGACCAAAACATGGCATAGTAATTGCAAACCATCACATGCAGGGACCTAATACCGACATTGAAAAATTATTGACGAGGATGCCGGTAATCTTTAGGAAGTTCCTGGATACCAAAACACCATTGCCGGCACATACGTAAAATTCAAACTCATGCCGTAACAGAATCCCGGTATGGAATCTAACCTAAAATGTATGCTGGTACCAATAACAAAATCCTAGGGTTCTCTGTTTATTAGAATCTTAATACCGGCATGATATTCAACCTAATTTTAAAGCCGTAACAGGGTTCCGGAGTGGTCTTCATCCTAAATCGATTGCCAAAACACAGTTCCGGTATGGTCTTCATCCTAAATTGAATGTCGTTACATTGTTCCGGTGTGGTATTCATACTAAATTGAATGCCAGAAATACTGAAACTCAACTGTTTCAGTTAGGGTTTCGCGATTTTGACCTAAACCCATAGCTACAAATCGATTGAAACACTAATTAAACGGTTTTAAATGACTTACCTTCTCACAGAAGCCATATTTCTGAGTAGTTGATCGTCCGATAACTCTTGTTCTTCGTGTTCATGCTCTTGAGAAATCAAAGCAATCCTCTTTTCTTGTTTTTGTTGAGCAATCGATTTTGATTTCGATTGGGCATCTGATTTCTTTCGTGGAGGCATACTTATGGGTTGGTTTTAATCGACGAAGAAATGTTTGATTGAACGATTAATCGACGATGAAGAACGGATGAAGAACGATGAAGAAGATGATGAAAAAAAAGCAACCTAACCCTAAACGAGAGTGTCGGAACTGAGAGAGAATGGGGGATAAATGATTTGGTTTTGATTTTAAGTTTTAGTGGAAAGGGTATAACAGTCTTTTCATAATGTTTTTTAATTAATCTAACGGTGTTTTAGTATTTTCGCCCAAAAAACACCCCTTAGCAGACACCTTTGGTTGGGAGAAGAAATTCATATCCCCCAATTAGTTTCCATATCCCCAATTGCGCGTTCTTTTTAATAACCTTATCCATTTAAAATTAGATTGCCTTAATATCGTCACCTATATAATATTTTTCTTTATTTCAAAATGGAACAAATTTCTTCATCTACCACTTCACCACCATCACTAGCACCATCACCACCAACATTCAACTACCATTCCACCACCATTTTTCAACGACCACCACCTACCAACAACCACCACTAATATTCCACCACCACCAACAGTCCTCCATCACAACTAGTCAGTCGCTGCCGCCACCACCACTAGTCCGTTGTCGCCGCCTCCACTACCGCCGCCACTGGTTCAGATATTTTGGATCAACAACATTAGTTGATCCAAATAAAAATAGAACCAACAGTAGAAGTTGATCCAATTTAGGGGATCAACAACGGTAGATGAGCCAAAAAAAAAGGATCAACAGTAGAAGTTGATACAATTTAGGGGATCAAAAATGGTAGTTGATCCACTAAATTAGATCAAAAATGAAAGTTGATCCATGTAAATGGAGTGAACTTGGCGTGAGTCGAACACGCATCATCTAACATGGAGTCAGTCATGCTACCATTGCACCACAAGTTCAACGTTGGAAGAAAATTACATGATTTAAACTACAAGCATGATTATACTTATCCAAAGGAAATATTTTCAACAATAGGAGTTGAAAGGATCAACAACAGTAGTTGATCCATAAAAAATTGGGTCAGCAACATGAGTTGATCCAATAAATCGGATCTACAACAGTAGTTGAGCCCATAAAAAATCGGTTCAACAACATGAGTTGATCCCATAAATGGATCAACAACCGTAGTTGATCCCATAGAAATTGGGTCAACAACAACAATTAATCATCACCTGTAACTTCACAAACAACAACAACTTCAACATCATTAACTCGAATCATTCATTATCAACAGCAGTGCATATCCAGCCATTTAGCCATAAATACCATGACAACACCGTAACAAACACCACAAAATTCCCGCTCTTATTTCTAAAATATTTCCATAAGACTTACTGTTATTTTACATGTTTATAACACCATAAATCATAAAATTTGGAACCATTAAGTGTACAAGAATAATATCAGATATGAGTTCAACGAATGTAAACTAATAATGCAACGTGAGAACCATCACAGTATAAAATTAAGACAATAAGAGTGGAAACTTAAACTAAGCCCAATTTACTGGAGAAATGTATGTACCTGCGGAGAACCCAACTGTTGACAGAGTGTTCATTGTCCTGTACCACCTCCGGTTTCCAAATTTCTTTCCAAATTCAATCTTAACTTCATATTCCATTAATTTGATCAAAAATCTTACATATACCCATATATATTCCTGGATCTTCAATATTACCAGACAACAAAATCCTAAATCAAATCTCAATATCGTTAGATCTGATTTTGAAAATCAATCTTCAAAACCTGAATTAGTTGGAAACGGCGAAGGAGGTGGTGGTGGGATTGGTTTGGTTTGGTTTTGAATCAAAGATCTCTCTCAATTCCAAATCTTATCAATCTCAAATCTAATTGGTTCCTGAATCCGTTATAAAGATGGAGACGGTGACTAAAGAGGTGGTGGTGGTGGTTATGATACTGGTGGCGACGGAGATTGAGATGTTGTGGTTCGTGTTTTTATCAGAATTGAAGAAGGTGAAGTATATATCATATAAAGGTTAAAAATAGAAACTAGCTAGGGAAAATATGATTTTAAATAAAATTTCAATTATGCCATTATGGACATTTATAAAGTCTGTTAGGGATGTTTGTGAAGGCCCGTCAAAAAGAGGGACAACTATTCAATTTCCACAGAGGTCCATGTCTTAACATTTTGTAAAAATAATATATAATGCATTGCAATTTAAATTAGAATCAAACCCCATGCATAGTTAGAGCTGTCCCAAGTGACGACACACTCACCGGATTAGAGAAATCAGCCATGAAAGGATAGGTACTGGAATCTGCATCGGTAATAGACATGGTGTCGTGGGCCTTCAAAAATGGTGGCGGTAGAGACAGAGAAGGAGACTACCGAAACCCTACTCTTATCTCTACAATCATCGACTATTCATCTTCAATTCTTCTGTAAGGTTTGAGTCCCCAATGTAGCACCCATAGTAGATAGTTAACATGTTGACACATTTTATAGTTTTCTCCATTCGGATTTGGCTAGTGACTGATGGGCGCCAGGATATGTCAGATTGGGATTGATGAACCAATTTGGTATCTTGGTGCAGGCGTGCAGCTATCTAGCTGGCTGAGTTGAAAAAAGTTGTGCCAAATCTTTTAATCGGAACGTGACATAAATATCTTAGGCGCATTCACACTTTTTATCATACGAGTATACGACATAAATATTTTAGTAGAAGTCTTAGGTTGTCTGTAAATATTTCCTTGTAGTGTTCTATGATCATATAAGTAGTGGAGTTCTCCCTTATGTTTCTAAAGTTAACTATCATTCCCAACTATTAGAACGTGTTTCCAAATTAAGATTTTATTTCATTTATAGAATCCTAGATACTTGGTTTAGATTTAGAAGTCCCTTGTAGTTGCCTAACTTGTAGTTTTACTTTTGAGCCTATATAAGTGAATTGATCACTGCCCTATAACCTCAAACAATGTGCATTTAAATTTTAATTGTCGTCCCAAAATTCTAACTCTAGCTCTTATCTTTCTTACATCAAAACAGATGAAGCTTCTACAAGTGATTCTCTCCTTGCCCTTGTTTCTTGTACTAGTTTTTGAATTATCTTTTTTAAGAGATACTTTGGTCAGCAGTATAAAAAATGGTTTATCTCTTTCTACTTCAACGAATGATACTTCAGTCAGCAGCATATTAATAAGTGGTTCATCTCTTTCTACTTCTAGGAATGACACTTTTGTCAGTAACATAACAAGAGATTCTTTTAATCTTGCTTTAAATGATACTTCGGTCAGCAACATAACAAGAGGTTCATCTCTTTTTTCGGATGATACTAGTCCTTATTGGGCATCTCCCTCGGGTAACATTGCTTTTGGCTTCTACAAGTTACCATGGTCTCCTAACCAATATACCGTTGGTATATGGTTTGTTAAATCGTCTCACAAAACAGTAATTTGGACTGCTAATCATAAAGATCTTTTTCCAGTGCACAAACTATCTTCAATTTTCGTTACCAAGGAAGGAAAGTTAGTATTGTGGACACAACCTGACAATAAAGAGAAACCCTTGTTTCCAGATGCAGCGGAACCATTGTCATCTGCAAAGCTGCATGATAATGGAAACTTTGTTTTATATGGTTCAGATTCTCGAATTGTTTGGGAAAGTTTTGATTATCCTACTGATACACTTCTAGGCGGTCAAAAGCTAAAACTTGGAGTTGGTCATCTAATCTCCAAATCACTTGAGTACAAATTATCAATGGATAAGACTGATGGTACAGTTGTTATATCCAATGCCTATGATCGCTTGCATGCTCAAATATCTAGTAAGCCTTTGGATTGGCCAAAAACTCTGCCAACAACCCTCAGTTTAGACACCGCTGGTATGCTATATCTCGTAAATTCTGATGGTGCAATACGGGAAATAATTTATGAAAACAAATATCACCAGCGAGAACTCGAAAACGCTGGTAGTAACGTTAAGGACGATTATATGTATAGAGCAACATTGGATTCAAGAGGATATTTTATTTTGTACAAAGAAAGAATTGATGGAAATGAAGAGTCTTTCTCTAGTATGGTACTACTTTGAGGAGATGAAAGCAGAAAAAAAAAATTGTTGCAAAGGAGGTTACCCAAAGGTGGAGTTATCAGATTTAGAATTGGGAAGAAATTAAAATAAGTTTTTTATTTTTCATTATCACTAGCAGTTTTTTTTTTTTACATGTATCTGGCACACTGAAGTTTGTGAGATAATTTTGGCAGTTCAATCACACCAGAAACTTTGACAATTTTTTACTACAGAAAATGGGCTATATAGCCAAAATTGTGTGTTTCCTGGACTAAATGGACAATTAGGATTCAGTCTGGATCAAATGGACAGAGAAATCTTTTTAATTGAAACTGACCCAATTACCCCTCTCCAGATCTCCACCATTTCCATTCTTTCTTCTTCTGCTCTCGATCTTCTGTTTCTCCACCACCACCGTTTCAGTCATGGCTGTTGTTACTTCCGTGAGATCGAGAATTGAGAGATTTGGTGAGCAGAGAAGATGGTGGTCGACGTGATGGGTATGATGGCTAAGATCGAGAATCAGTAATGGGTTGACTCGAATTTGGATTATGAAATTGAGAGTTGCAGTGAATGAATGGAGTTAGGGTTTGCTTCTTCGGGTAAATCAGATGAAGAAATTGTGAATTGATAAGGGTTTCTGAAGATAGAGAGGATGAAATTAAGATGGGTTCGATCTGTGAATCCGTGATCTGAGAGCTTCCACAATTAAATTGATTCGAGACTGTGTAGTTGATGGGTTTAATGGCCGATTGAGTTCAAGAAGATGAAGTTGCAGAAATTGATATGTGACTGAACTTAGTTACAACAGTGGAAGATTGAGAAGCAGATGGGATAAAAGGAGGAGCAGCAGATGCTGTTGTTGAATCTGAAACGAAATTGTAATGGTTTTGAGGTTGGATATGTGATGGATTGCAGTGAGGTTATGAACTTGAAATTCAGGGTTTGACTCAACAGAGGAAACGGGGGTTTGAAGCTTCTTCCGATTGAATGCAATGGTGGTGCTGAGCATTAAAAAATTTCTTCCATCAATTTCACTGGTAAGTTTCTTGATCCTATTGGTTTAACTTTTGTAAAATCCATTTTAAAATTCATTGAATTTTATTTGTATGTAATTAGTTTCATCTGGGTTAAGCTTGTGTAAAATCTGGATTGACCTGAAATTGCTTTTATCCATGTTATACTAGGATGAAACCAATATCATCATGTTTTGGATTGACCTGAAATTATTTTCATCCATGTTATACTAGGATGAAACCAGTATCATCCTGTTTTGGATTGACCTGAAATTATTTTCATCCATGTTATACTAGGATGAAACCGGTTTCATCTAGTTATAGTCTGTGATATAATTGCGTTTTCGTCAAAATACTCAAGATGAAATCAGTTTCATATAGATCACTCATTGGTATAACTTTATTTCGTGAAAATACTCAAGATGAAAGCAATTTCATCTAGTTGTAGTTCTGGATTGACCTGAAATTGTTATTATCCATGTTATACTAGGATGAAACCAATATAATCCTGTTTTGGATTGACCTGAAATTATTTTCATCCATGTTATACTAGGATGAAACTGGTTGCATCTAGTTATAGACTGATATATAATTGTATTTTCGTCAAAATACTCAAAATGAAACCAGTTTCATATAGTTTACTCATTCATATAACATGCAGATGGTAGTAGTACCGGTGGATTCAATTTTATAAACATGTAAGTTTATTAAGCCTAGTTTTCTTTTTGATTAAATTTTATGAACGACATAAATTAACCTGTGTAAAATAGTTTAAAATCGATTGAATTTGGTTTGTTTTCACATAATTCTAGTTGTTGATCTACCTGTGCAACCATTGGTTTGCTAATTGAATTATTAATTAGTTGATTTTGTTTTTGGATTGAGTTGAATATTTGGTTGCACGGATGATTAAACTGGGATGAAACCAGTTCCATCCTGTAGATTGAGTGTAATTTGGTTTAATCCACGTTTATATAGGATGATATTGATTTCATTCATGTTTAAGTTTGGGATGCATTTGGTTTTAACCATTTTTAAACCAGGATGAAACCGATTTCATTCTGTTTTGGATAGGGATGAAACTGGTTTCATCCTGTTTTAGGTTGATTCGAATTTGATTTCGCTCATGTTTAAACTAGGATGAAATCAGTTTTCATCCTGTTTTAGATTGATTTGAATATGGTTATCCAGCTGCACTTTTGCATTGTCATCTGTAAAAAAAATATATATTCATTTTGACGAATGCTTGACTAGTAATTAAATTGACATATAATCGATCCCCTGTCTGGCATTTAGTATATATATGCATTGAATTTTTTTTCCAGAACGTTGCAGTAGTAGGCTTAACACACATGCACCAAGCTATGCAATCAAAATGACTATCAATTTGCAGTGGCTAAATAAAGCAAAATATTCTCTTTTATTTATCTCTTTTCGTGGTTGTCATATGTTTAAAACTAGGTTGATAATGATTTCGTTATGTTATAAATTGTATTGAATTTTTCTTATCCTATGGTTGGACTATGATGAAACTGGTTTTCATCTTATTGTAGATTAGGTTGAATTTGGTTTCACTCATGCTTAAACTAGCTGAAACTAGTTTTCATCCAGTTTTGCATTAGGTTGGATTTCGTTTCACATATGTTTCAACTAGGATGAAACCTGGTTTCGTCATATTTTATCATAGTTTTAGCAATACGATCACATTTTTTGCAAACTGAATTTAAATCCAGCACCATATTTCCATGTTTTCTACCTTTAATTTAGTAATTTAGCAGTAGTACTCTCTTTTTCTGCTGCATTACCTGGCTATAACAGCTAGCTCTCAGCCTCTATCTCTTCAACTTGCTTTCTCATTTATACCATTTGGTCTATTTTCTTGTGGTGGGGAAAGAAGGAATCTTAAGGAGAGAAAGAAAGAATATAGTTGTATCCTTTGAAAGGTAAAAGCTGTTAACTTTGTTTTGTTGTCTGCTGAAAAAGGTATGTCATGTTTTATCTTTTAGATACACAGTTACTGTGTCCATAACTAAACCTTGGCTCTTGGTATATTTTGGTAGGCTAGTTAATCATCATTTTCTTTCTTAGCTTTTCTTTTCTTTCTGCATATATTGTATATTGCGGTAATACTATTATCATTATTGATAGGACGATGATGGTAATGGCTTTGAAATTGACTTGACACGTTTATCAATGGAGGGTTAATGTGTGTTGATTGATAATCTTCATGAATTATTGATCAAAGTAATGTGGGGGTGGAAATAGCCAACTCATTGTATAGAGAAACCAACAGCTAGGGGCTCATGAAGTTGATTCAATACATGCGTCATGCATATAGTACAGTGGCTAGCTAGCTAGACCAACTATGTAGCCAGGGACCAAGTGTTTCATGTGGGAATAGTACCAGACAGTACTGCAGCTACTGCTTAGACAAGCACATCACACATTATATACTAATATTTAATTTATGTTTGTTAATTATTGTTTAATTATTTGGTAAGTGCAGGAGTTAGAATTTTACATGAAGAAGATTTGATTAATTAGAGAGACAGCAAGGACAAATGTACTCGGTACGGAGGAAATGAAATGTGTTTGAGGAGCTGGGGAAGATGCAGCTGTTATGAGTCCAAATGCATCTGAAAATATGAGTAAATAAGTCATGTGTGTTCATGGTGGAGCAGTTGGATGCAGTGAAAGTTGAAGTTGCAGCTAGCTGTGAAAGTTGAAGTTGCTGACTTTCTTCTGACTTAGTGACTCAGCCTCGACATATTTTTTTTTTCTTTCAGATTTGGTATTGTTGGTGCCGCTCAAATACACAAAGATTTTGGGATATTGATATTAGATAAAATTTGTACGTGGGACAAATTTGTTTGCTATAAAAAAACTTAGTTTAAAGGGTCAAGGGGTATTTTAGGTGATTGATATTTTTTTGTTTTTATTTTCCTGGGTCAAATATCCATTTTGACTAAACGAACAGTATTTTTCTATTTTTTGGCTATATAAACAGTATCTAAAACTAAGAATCTATTTCACCCATGAATTTTGTGTTTTGGTCTTTTTGACCAATTTTGTGTTTTTACTATCTTCCCATCAAGAATTCTATACCTCTCTGCCTGCAATCTTCATAAGATATAATGTGATCATGACAAATAAATGCACGAAATATGTACCATCTTCTAACTCCTCTAATTATTATTGCTCTTCGACATTCTAAACTACTCGCTTGTCTCGAACTTTTCCTCATTCTAAAGAAACACTTCCAGAAGCTAATTATAGGGTGTTAGTCCTCAAGAGAGTTGGGGGAGTTCGGTGTAGTTTGGTTTTTTCCTGTTAGTCGTGGGGGAGTTCAAAGGAGTCTCTCGAAATCTCTGTTAGTCGTGGGAGAATTTAGAAGAGTCTCCCAAACTCCCTAGAAAACCCTGTTAGTCGTGGGGGAGTTTGAAAGAAACTCTCAAACTCCTGTTAGTCGTTAAAATTAGAATGCTAGGGAGTTGGTGTTTTTGGGGGAGTTCTGGGGAGTTCTAGAGAGTTTATAGTGTATTTTTTCCTCACTCCAAATCTCTCAAAAAAGTAGATATTTCTGGAGAGTGTCTCAAACTCCCCACACCTAAAATACCAAACTCTCTCAAACTCCCCACACTCTCTTACACTCCCTCAAAATCCCCAAGATTCAAAATACATTAAACTCCCCCAAACTCACTCGTGGACTAACCCCTATAAGTTATGCACCACAATAATGTCCTCGGAACTATAGACATATCTCTTTCGACAAAAAAAAAGAACTAATGACATTGTCTGACTACTTCATATTGAGAGGTCCAGAAAGAGAGAGCAAATACGAAGAAACTTCCTCGCAAGACTTAAACTGCTATCCGCTGCTGGAAATCAACAAAAAGCAAACCAAGAAAATTCATGCAAGTAACAGAACCAAACAACCAATCGTAAAGCCAGTAACAAACCAACCGTAAACAAAAATGTTTTATCGCTAATTTCCATGCCTCTGACCAGTGGCAAATTTTGCCTCATGATTGAACATCGTTGTAGCGTCTAACATTGATAACAACTTTGCTTGTCCTTAACTAAGATTTGATCTAAGCCTGTTACCCAACGGCGGAGTCAGGATTGTGCGGCTGTTGCTCAAAGTTGCAACAAAACCCCCTAAAAGCACTACTGCCTCCTTTGGCCAGCTAAGGTTGCGGGGTTATTGTCCCTAAGGCCAGCATCTTCTCCTTCGGCTAGCTATTGTCTTGGGGCAAATGCTCTGCATGGCTTTGGCGGCCGGATCCGCCATTGTTACTACTTAGTACTATGTTTTAAAAAACACATTGAAAAAAAATAATTAATAATAAATAAACAAAAAAAAAATCTTGCAGTCAGTTTACAACTCTCGTATACGTTGTCAAAGTTGAGTATTAGTTTTGGACTTGGAATACTCACTTTAGAAACAATCTGATTTTTCACTTTCATAATCCTAATTGGTTTAGAATTATTAATTTGTTCCTTGTTCGTTTCGAAGTTGTATTAAATCTGAGCCTATATAAGGAAGCTATCACTGCCCTGCTCTAACCACAAACAAATATTCTTAAATATAAGTCTTTTGGTCTTTTTTCGTCAAAACCATGAAGTTCCTACATGGTGGGTTTGGATGCAGAAATTACGTTTTCCAGGGATTTATAATCCCATGGAATTATAAATTCCGGAATTCATTTAAATTCCACGTGTGTTTGGTAACCAAATAAAAAATCCCAGGAATATGGTAAATTTCCCATTTGAAATTCCCTGTCCTGTTTGGCATCACCTTCCAAATCCTAGGATTATCATAATACTCTCCCTTGGATTACTTAGAGTTGTTTGGTTATTTTTTCCATAGAAAAGGAAACGAAAACAACAAACTGACAAAAGCATAAGGTGCACAGATTGCCTACACCCAGAACATAACATTTCGTCTGCACCTGAACCATGGAAGTTCTGGTCGTACCATGTTGTCAGTAATCATGATCATAATATAACACGGAATTTTAACCAAAACACAAATACAATTATAAAAAAAACTATTAAATTTTAATCAAAATATTAATCCAAAATTCAAAACAAATTAAATTGTAACAAAGTATCTAAAGATTAACCAAGTACGACTTATTCGCTATGCAACCTTTTCGTCGTAAGGTTCCTATACTCTCTTGAAAACGACAACCACTAGAAATCGCTCTGAACATTCAAATTCATCCGTAGCCATAGCTTTCGGTCTTCAAAACTCATAGTCAAGAAGACCTTCCTTCTTTCAACGTCAAGTAGCAACCAGTTGATAGCATCTAACCTGATATGGGTTTCCAAATGAAGTTCTTCCAATGCCTTCTGGCATTCTTCCCAGCATGACTTGTCCATTTCATTTCTTTTATCCATGGCACTTGCAACACGTCCAATTTCTTTATGTAGTCCGTTTATTTCTTGGCCCAAAGTTGCAGCAATTGAACGGGTGCGCTGTTTTTTAAGATGCTCAAGATTGTTACCTGGTTGGCTTGAGGCAAAACGCTTATTACCTGGTTGGCTTGAGGCAGAACGCTTATCACCTGGTTGGCTTGATGTTCCTCTAGCTGATGAATATGGCCCAAAAATTAATCCTCCACTCATTCCTGCTACAGATGATGTATATGAACTATTATCATGTCCATCATCAGGATAATCATCCAAGTTGAATGATCCAGGAGGTAAAGGTTCATAATCTTCAGTCATCATTCCCGTCGTAGTTTCCTTTGTGCCCATAGCAGGTTCATCTCCCAATACTTCAATCATCTCAGTATACAAGTCCACTGACTTGTTCTTCAGATGCTTCAACTTTGGTCTCACCTGCATTCAATGAATACATCGTTATCCCAAATAACCAAATCAAAAATGAAACAAAGATGTTATGGTAAGGGGAGTACTAAAAATAAGAATGATTACTTACTTCCAAAGCATCATCCCAAACAGATGAATCAGCCATAAGCTTATTATTTTCATAGTCCCAGCCAAACCCACTTAATCCCATGAGTTCTTTCACGCCCTTCATAAGCTTTCTCATAGTTTTCAACCTATTTTGCACATTAAGTTTTGTCAGCGTATGCGTGCAAAGGGGTTGCACTCTTTTCACAACAGCTACAAATGCTGGTGCCTTCCAACCCGCTTGGCCTCCTTTAGCTTTGTTTCCCAACAGTTGTTGTTCTTTCAAAGTTTCCAACATTTCTTTGTCCATCGTAGTAGTCCAAGTAATGTTGTCTCTTTTCTGCTGCACTTGATCGGATTGAGGAGAGCCATCTTCCAAAAGAAGCATATCTAACCTGAAATCAAGCAAGACAATGAAAAAAGATAATTCAGCTCCAATTATGTATTTGTAAGAAAATTAGCATATTATTCAATGTGTCGTGAATCCGTGATAATATAAGACAGTCCCGACACTCTATACAGACTGGTTATGAATCCAATCATAAGATCCAATACAAAAAGTAAATCAAACAATTCAAAAGAAGAAACAATTAATATTAAATTCATAACATAGTTCGTAACAATAAACCAAACAGTAAATCAAACGATAAGAAATTCAACTAATGACCATTATTCCCACTATAAGCATGCCACATCGTAAGTGCTAGATGATCTCTAAATCCAGACCAATTGGCATTAGGCTCTAATCCTATAACATCGTCTCTCAATTCCGTAAAGTCTTCATGCTCTTCCTCAGGGGAATCTTCCCATTCATCACCAAAATCAGTAGGATCCACCTCCCTTATTATGTTATGCATAATACAACATGCTAATATAATTTTTGTTTGTGTATCCACAGAATAAAAAGGAGATGTCCTTAAGTATGCAAATCTCTTTTTTAGCAGAACAAAAATACGTTCCACCACATTACGTAAAGAGGAGTGACGGTAATTATACAGCTCTTTTGGGTTCGACGGTTGTTTCCCATGATGATCAGACAAATGATATCTAGTCCCACGGTAAGGAGTTAAGAAGCCCGGGGCAAGCGGAAATCCAGCGTCTCCGAGGTAATACTTGTCTATGGCACAAAAATAAATATAAGTAAGTATATGTAAAATTACCTAAGAAATTAAGCTTAAAAATGAGATAATTTACCTTTAGGAATGGTTAGTTTGTCTGCACAAGTAGTCACAGCAGATCTTAAAAGTCTACTGTCACGGGCAGATCCTTCCCAACCGGCTAAGACATATGTAAATTTCATGTCAAATGAGCAAGCAGCTAAAACATTGTGTCTAATATCTCCCTTTCGGTTACGATAACGCGGTTGGTCTTCTAATGGTACAGTTGCTGGCATGTATGTACCGTCTATTGCACCAACGCAATCCTACATATAACATTTCAAATTACTCAGTCGATCTACACACGTGAACTGTGTATATACAAATAAATTATTGAATTGATACCTTAAAATATGTCATGGACCAGCCTTGCCTATCCCCCATTAACGGTGAAAAATTCGCGCGAGCAGGCTTTACCCATTCTTTACCAAGCCTTAATATTGCAAGCAGTACATTGTGGAAGTGTCGATGTACTGTTTCAGTTGACCTTATAACATCAAACCCACTGTGCCTCATTTTCGTGTCGTGCCCTACGATAAGAAGGAATATATCCACTTGCTCTGGTATGCCAACCCATCGACTACTTTCCAACCCTGCCCCTTCTAAAATTTGACATATTCTATGGAATGTATATCTGCTAACTCTAAGCATATCCCTACAGGTGTTGTCGTTCTCTCCGAAAAGTCTTTCTAGAGCAAGTTGTCGCTCATATTCTCGATTCCTAGATGGTTCCTTCTCTAAATACAACGTGGATATCATGGATAATCCAGCTTGACAAGAAGCTATAGCAACAATACAACACAACCATGCAACTACATCCCAATCAGTAGGAAACGGCATCTTCCTATATTTACCAACAAACTGATTGTATCGGATAATCAACATTATTTTATCAAAATCAAACAAGACTATTTTTATAGAAAATCCAAGAAAAAAACAATAATAATCATCATCAAAATATATTATCGTCTATTATATGTGGACACACACAACATGGCTAGCATAAACAGAAGTAAGCAAACACATAAAACATAACAACAGAGATCAAAACAACTTCAAAATCAGAATTGCAAATGCAACCATGAAACTCCAACTTACTGGTATTTAGTGAATAGGACTATGTAGATTAAAGAAAACGATATAAAAGTTGATTAGATACATCACAAAGTCACTGAGGATAACAATAACTTAACCACCACCGAACTAACATGCATTTGATTGGGGACACAGATCTAACTTGTACTAACAAAAATATGGCAAAAGAGATCAATAAACAAAGATATCAATAAACAAAATAGATCAAAATCGTTGTCTGTTATAGTGAAAAAAAATGGAACATCAATAATCAATCAACCTAACCAAAAAGAAGATAGATTTATACTATAAATCAAATAAACGCATATGTATTAAAAATCAAAATGATAATCGATTAGGGTTTAAGTATTTTACCTTTGCGGATTCAACGAGGAAAGGATAAAAGATAAACTGGCGGGAGGGTTGCAGGAGGGTAAAAAGAAATCTGGAGGGGAAACCAATCGAGCAAGGGATTTTATAGGGGATTTTAGGGTTTAATTTATGTGGGCCCATAAATCCTTCGTTAAGTTTTCCAACAAATCTTAGGGGGGGGGGGGGTCGGACTCAAAATGGAGGATTTGCTGGAAAAGTGATTCCCATGGGAAACGTGAATCCAGGGAAATTTGACAACCAAACATACCGAGGGAAACCGAATTCCACCAAATCCCCAGGCCCCATAAATCCCACCTCTAAAATTCTGCATCCAAACCCACCAACAGTTAATTCCCTCTTTATTCGTATTACTTCTTGTTCCATTACTAGTTGTTGAATCATCTTCTTTATCTTCTTCGCTGGATAATAATTTGGTAACCAACATAACAAGAGGTTCATCTCTTTTTGCTAATGATACTAGTCTTTACTGGCTTTCTCCCTCGGGTAACATTGCTTTTGGTTTTACCGATTACCATGTACACGTTCTTCATCCAATTGTCCCGATCGATATGTCGTAGGTATAATGGCTAGTTAAATCGTTACAAAAGACTCTAGTTTGGACAGCCAACTGTAATGATACTCCATTATACGAACCATCTTCAATTCTTTTCTCCAACCAAGGAAAATTGATCCTGCGGACAATGCCAGATAATAAACAGAAACCCTTAATACCCGACATAGAAGATCCAGTGTCATGTGCAATGATGCATGATAACGGCAACTTTGTATTATATGGTTCAGATGGTCAAACCGTTTGGGAAAGTTTTGATCATCCAACAGACACCATTCTCGGCGGTCAAAGGATGAAAGACGGAGTTGAGATGGCCTCTAGCGTATCTTTGTTCAATCGCGGTTCTGGTAGGTACAGATTATCAATTAGGCAGAGTGATGGTTTCACCACAATATACCGATTATCTGAACATAATCAAGTTACCAACGTGCATACTGATACTACAATATGGTATGGGACTGATGATTCAATAAATAGTCCAGTAACATTAAACTTAGATACTACTGGTGAGTTATATCTTGTTGGTTCTGATGATGTAGTCTTGAGTATCTTCACCGAAACAAGAATCAAAAACTGCAAGAAAGTGATGAAGAGGGTTATATATATAGAGCAACATTAGTATCAGAAGGAGATTTTGTTTTGTACAAGTAACGAATTGATGGAAATCCTACTGCCACTGTAGATAATAAGAAATCCTCTTCAAATGTGGTACAACTATGGTCAACTGTTGTTTCAGGCTCTTTTGTTTTGAAGGTTTTTATCATTTTTATTGTTAGTATTCTTGTTTTTGTAGGCATTCTTGCTTTATTGTTAACCTATTGTTAGGAAGACAATAAGTTTGTTCAGTTTTCTATTAATAATTACATTTTTCTGTGAATTTTAGATTAGAGAATGATTTTTTTTTAATGTAATTTTAAACATTATTTTGAGAGCAAGATCCATTTATAAGTAAAACGCATCAGAAACAGCATTCAATTCGAAAGGAGAAATAAGTGCTCGAAATGTTGGGCATAATCTGTGTAGGAGTAAAATATCGCACACGTTAGTAATCAAGCGAAGTAAAGAATACAATCTAAGCGAAGAGCATCGCACATAACAAAGTTGAGATGATGCACCAGATGACCTCAGCAAAGTTACGAGTAAAGTGTGAAGAACTGTGCGAAGAGGTACGCTATGCGAAGATGAGTGATTGTATATGAGCAAATGTGTCACATAGTGATCCCGAAAATAATGGGTTTCTAAGCTGTCATCCACTATGTAAAATCCTATATAAAGGAGAGAGGTCATTACTTGTGGGGGAGTTCTACAGTAAGTCTTAGTCAAGAAATAGAGAGAGAGAAAGTAAATCTAGGGCAAATAAATCATTGTAATAGTTAGATCAATCCTTTTAATTTTATCTACATTTTATAATAAGAAGATGATTACCTAAATCCTCATTGAGTGATAGTGGAATGTATTTGTCAGATTTATGACAACTAAATTTTTGGCGCTGGAAAGAGCTATGGATGATAATTCCTGATAGTATATCATAGATTTTAAAGAAAAAAGTGAGATCTAAAAATGATAAGGATTGAATCTGTTGTTGAACACGGAATGGCAACTAGAAGAAGTAACAGAATTGCTGAATGAAGACGAATTACAAATCTTGAGCAAGAAGAAGAAAGAGTGGACGAACATCAAAGAACAGAAATTCCAATTGGATCTCAGCGAGAACAAGGACAGAATAATGATATAGATTATGATAGGGTGAGTGTCCATACTACAATGACGGATTCTACAAACGAAGGACAGAGAATTGGGAACGAAGGACCAATTACAGCGAGTGAAGGAAATGTGACGATTGCAGAGCTTAGGCAAAGATTACTAATTGAAAGAAAGAGAGAATAAGAAGAGCGTGCGAATCTAATCCGTCAAAATGATGATTTACGAGAAGAGAATCTACTACAACAACAAAGGTAAAGGAGTACTACACGCTCAAAGTCAAGATCAAGTAGAAGTTCCTCCCGACAGAATCAATCTAATCGAGGAAATGATAGGCGAAGGAAACACATGGAAGTCATTGAAGAAAACTCGCAAGAAAATGAAAATTTAGAAGATCAAAGGGAAAGATACGTATAGTTGACTTAGCAACTAATCGGTATGAACACCAACGTGAACTTCTTCGTCGTGCACATATTAATTTTGAAAGGGAAGAAGAGGATCCAAGGCGAGGACAGATGATATTACATGGCATAGAAATATTAAGAGACGAATATGAGCGCGAACGAGAGACTGCACGTGCGAGAGATACACAGAGAAGAATGGAAGAATTAGAAGAAAGAGAATTACAAAGCAGATTGCGTCAAATTGATTATGATAATCGAGTTAGGAAACACGAGCGTCATCGCATAAATGATACAGAACAAGGTCGAGTTACCCCACAAGAAAGAGAAATATCAAGACATCGATATGATCGCACAAGCAACGAAGAAAGACATGATACAATACAAATTTAAGAAAATACTGAAAGGCGTAGGCGAAGAAGAGAAGAAGCTGAACAACAGTAGATACAAGAAGCAACACGCCAAAAAAATCATGAGAATAGATTGAGACAAACAAGATTAAAAAGACCCATGCAAGAGGATTTGGATCCATCATTAAGCAAAGAAATTCTTAAGGAGATGGTAGAGTTAAGAGAAATGATGACTACAAAAATAAATGATGGAAGAAGACAACTAGAGGAAACGGTGGAGGAAGCTGGAAAAACTCCATTTACAAAGAAAATTCAGAAAGCACCGATACCTTCTAAGTTCAGTTTACCGGCATTTACAAGTATATTTGATGGAAGTGCATGTGCGATACAACATGTGAAAGCTTATGCAAGATCTTTATTGCAATGGGAAAATAATGATGCAGTAATGTGCAAGTATTTTTCTGCAAGTTTAGCAGGTGAAGCTTTGAAGTGGTTTGAAGGACTACCTGTAGAATCCATTGGTTCGTTTCATTACTTAGAAATTGCCTTTTTGGGGTAATACGTAAGTAATAATCTATCCAGACCAGGGATTGAAACAGCATTCGGACTTCGCAGAAGAACAAATGAGAGTTTACGTCATCTAACGACACGTTGGAGAACCATGTGTAGTGAAATGGGAAGACGGGTGGATGAGCGACATCTTATTCTTGCATTCATTAATGCTCTCTTTGCAACAGATCTATTATATACCCAAATCTTCAGAATAAAGGATACAATAACAATGTCGGAGATGCGCGAATTTCAAGAAGAATACATAACACTTGAGGAAAAGCAAAGAGATATGGAGTCTTACCCAGTCGCAATATCTGATTCGAAAGGTGGAAATACAAGTTTACTTACGAGACTGAAAAATGTTGTTGCGAGTACATCGCAGGGAAATCAGGGAAGGAATAATGCAGATATGGAACAAAAATTAGTGGTTATGGGCAGTGCAGATCAGGCAGAGTTTGATAAAGAGTACAGAGACAAACAACTACAAAATCGTGGAGGTACTGATACAGTTCAACCAGGAAGTTCTGCAGGACAACAAACACATTATAACAAGAAAACTGGAAGAATAGTGTGGGAACAGATAAATTTACCAAAGTTGAATACTACAGTGGATAAAGTATGGGAAGTCGCTTTCCTAATGGATGATATTTCATAACCACATAATGTAGGCGAAGAGCCACCACCAGGGAGGAGGAGTAAAGAATTTTGTGTCTATCATAGATTCCACGGAGGAAGATTATATTACAAATGGTTGAGCAAGGAAAGTTGGACCATTTCTTACTAAACCAACCAAGGAATTTACCACCACCTCAAGGAAATACATATGCGAAGGAGATGGACAGGAATACATTTGTTATTGAAGTAGGCGAAAAAGCAAAGAATTTATATTGTAACTCGATCATACACTCGTTCAAAAATATAGAAGATTTTCATGATAATGTCTTAAGTCGAGTATATGCAAGAGATGCTGAAGGAAGGGAAATCTTCAACCTGGCAAAAATATCACCCTTGAAGGAATGGAAAAAACATAAAATCTCGTTCAGTGCAGATGAAATACCAGGAGGAGGAGAATCACATGAGTGTCCACTGGTGGTGCGATTGGGAATTAATCCAAAGCCATTAGAAGAAGATGAGGAAGAAAATGAGAAAAACACCTGGGCGATAAATATGATACTTATAGATACTGGAAGTTCTGTAGATATTCTGTTTTATCATGCATATAAAATCATGGGTGGAAGAGACGATGAGTTAATCCCTTTAACATACAAAATCTATGGATTTAATGGTTCTGCGAATAAACCTAAGGGAGAAGTGACTATGCGAATTCTTCTACAAAATTTACCAACAGATATCACATTCTGTGTAGTGGATGTTGAGTCTCCTTATAATGTTATCATTGGAAGACCATGGTTGCATGGTATATTAGCTGTTGCATCAACATTTCATCAATACATCAAGTTTCCTTTACCTCAGGGTGTTGGCATTATAAGAGGAGATACAGTTGAAAGTAAAAATTTCCAAGAAATTGATGTTGAAAAATGCGAAGCAAGAGTATTCAAGCGAAGGAATTGAAAAAATATATGCGGAAGATAGTCAAAGACCAGAGAGACTGATGGTTGATGCGGTGTACGAGGTTGGGGAAACAAGTATGCGAAGTGCTGGAATAGATTCTTCTACGAATAAAATATGTTAATCAAGATTAGCAACACAGTTTCTATGGAGGGTACAATGACTTTCGCCCAAAGCCAACTCAATGGTTATGCGAATGAATATTCTGGAAAACATATGCGAACTTAAGAAGATTCAAAAGGTGCAAAAGATAAATGAGTAAAATGAATAGCGTACCTGATTTTCTTTGAGCAAGATGATTCAATAAAAGCATTTATGTACTAAAGTTGTACGAATTAAAAGATTGGAATGAGAAATTTTAATTTCATATGGTAAATCCATAATAAGAAAACAAAAAGAGAAATCTTTATAATAAGACATTTATAAAAGGCTACAGAAAATGATATTTATTATCAGATTGGCTAGGAATCCGAATGTGGCGTCCACCCTAGTTCGTTTATATGCAAGAGGCAATATAGTAAGACCTATCGCACGTCATAATTGGAAATACCTAGAAGTCATGACTCAAGGGAAGGCTACACCGACCCCGGAACTTGAGTTGTGGAGATTTGGGGTGAGAATAAAACGATAATACCCATCTGGGAGAGATACCTTAAATTTTCATTCTAAGATTGTAATCTTAGATTGAGAGCCTAAGGTGAGAAAGGCTCTCCCAAGGAATGCAGAAACTCGATCAGGGCGCCTAGGTACACGGTTGAGTCAAGAGTGCCCGGGGCGTCTGGAGCGTACCTTGCCACTCTTGACAAGTCCTGACTATGATGCACTCGGTCCGAAGAAACCCCACTTAGGGTGCAGTCTTGTAGCTGAAAGGTTATAAGACTGCGAAATCAACTGGTTGTTGAAAAAATGGATGGGAAGAGCCATAATCTTAACTCGATAGAGGTAAGCTTCCTTGAAGGGGCAACCAGGGGGAAGATAAGGACGGCACCCTCCATTAGGGAGCTGAATTGTGTCAAAACTTGTAAATGTCACAAGACTTTTAACTCATACGAGTATTAAGACTTGTTATATTTATGCGAATTAACCTGAAGAGGAAATCATACAAGAAAATGATAAGACGAGATCAATGGGTCAATACACTACGGTGTAAAGACTGCCTGCGATTTCGTCGCACATAAATAGAGGCAGCGTAAGACCTTTACATCGCAAGGCAAAAATAAGACCTCATAGATAATACAAGAAAAGAAATTATTCATGAAGTTCCACATGTGCTCGCACCAAGCGAAGTTTATGATAAAGGATAACAGTCCTACTTGGCCTATCAAGATATGACAAATAACAAGAGGCAAGAATGGGAATGCAAAGGAAGTGTTATTTGCCCCATGATAGTACTATATGCATATTAAGAGCTCATAAATACTAAGCTATGAAAAGAAGAATTATATTAAAAAGATGAAAGCTGAAATTACAAGAATTTGCAACAAAAAATTACAACAAGAAGAAACGATCAATTTTCATCTTCCTCATTTCGCTCAGTTTCAGGATCACTAGTTTCTTCTTCAGAATCTTCTTCTCCGTCAGTAACTTGGATATCAGGAATGGGTACATTTTCGGGAATCACTGGAAAATTGTACTTTGACAAAGGAATACCATTTTCCAGACAAACTCTTTTAACAGCAGCCTCGCGAGAGCGACTAGCATCGTTACTGTTGTTTTGGATTAAGTTGAACCAATTTTCCTTCAATTGCTGATACTTGGAGTTACGAGCGGACGATTCTTCTTCTTTAGAAGCTAAGCGAGTTTCTAACTCTACAATTTTCTTTTGATACTCCTTCTCTTTCCTACGAAGTATCAATAAATGAGTTAAAATAACAGACAATTATTCTTAAGAGTATGAGTGAAGATCAAAGAACAACAAATGACCTTCATAATTGGAAATAATGTCTGCGACCAGTGTGGAATGCTCAGTGTGAAGGCTAACATTTACACCTAAATTATTTCTAGCATCATTCAGAACTCTAGCAGCCTAATTAAACTCAGCTTCACTTTCTATAAGGAGTTGAGATCGAATTAAGTTTCTTTTCTCAATAAGCGTGTCCCTCTCACGAAAAGCTGAATCACTTTCTATTTTAACTTCAATAATAGATTCTTGAAAATGTTCTAGTGCCTTCGCACCTTTAAGAGCGATTTCATCATTTTCAATAATAAGTTTGTTCTTCTTCGCCTCCAATACTTGAATTGCTTCCCTCCCCTCATAAAAACGTCGTTTAAAATTATTGGCAGAGGATAATGCACTTTTATGGAGTTGTCTAAGGGTAGTATTTTTTAATCTTAACTCTTCCAAGCTAAGGTTTTCAAATCCTCGAGTAGGATAATTATTTAGAGAGGAATTGAGGTGCTCTAAAAGAGTTTCAGCATCGGGAAGATTAGCCGCTTCATCTGAAAGGTCATAAAGGTCTGCGAAGATAACTAAGTAAGAAGTGCGAACGATTGCGTAAAAGAAAATGAGTGAAAAAATATAAGTTGCATACCAATGAGTTCCTTGTTTCTTTCTCGAGTTTGGAGAACCAATTGAGAATTAGTTAAATTCTCATTGCTAAGTTTTGTATTCTCACATGTAAGATTCACATTCGCATCCGAAAGATTAGACTTCTCATGTCTCAGTTTGGCATTATCATCTTGCAACTTGCGAAGCTGTCTTTCATTGTCTAAAGAAATTTCATAAGATATGAGGGAATTCTATAAAAATGTAAAAGAAGCATTATAAGTAAAAGAAGAAATATTAGGGAAAACATAAAAGACAAATGTTGCAGAATATTACCAAGCCATTCATCGCAAATTGAAAATCTGGGTTTATCGCAGAGGCAGCTCCAGGAAGAGATCGGTCTCCCCAATCAGAAGCAGTTCATATCCTTGAGACCATCTTGAAGGCACGATCCATTTCATCATCCTCAAGAGTAGCAAAAGCATCTCCAAAAAAAAGATCAGACAATTTCTTCCGATACAAATCGATCGATACCTCTTCTTCAGAAACAAAAGTATCTTCGTCTGAAGATTTTGAACTTGAAGAAGAATCATATCTCGCACGCTTCCTAGAGACATCATCTTTTAACGAAGTTATCTTGGATACAGATTTTGATGCGGGTTTCTTAGGAGTGCTCTTGCCTTTGCCTAAAGTTTTGTCATTCAAAGGATTCACCTACGCGAATAATCAAGATAAGAAACAGAGGCAACAATATTGTTAAAAATAGAATGTGTGTTTCTTACTTCCTTATTCTGCGAAGTTGATACCTTGCACGAAATACTGACCTTTTTAGCAGCCTGCGAAGGAAAAGAAATAAAAGATAAGAAGGAAAGTTATGAGAGTTTACAAATTGGATCAAGAGGATCACATACCGCTACTTTCTTTTCCTCATTTTCGAGTAATTTAAACTCCCAAGGTTGGTAAAGAGGGAAATCTTCGGGAAGAGGATTGTCAGAACCATCCTCAGCTTTACCAGATACAAAGGAACCTTCTAAGATGACAGGGCAATTAAGCCAACTAGAATCATTGGATCTGCGAGCAGCACGGTTAGAATTTGGATTCCAGTCAACATCTCGCATAATTTTCTTATCTTCATCGATATCATCTACTCTCCTTATGCGAACAACCCATTTAGTTACTACTTTTCATAAAAACGACGTAATAGTTATTAAAAAAATTATCGAGGGTATAATCAGCGGGATCTATAATTTTATTACGATGATCCTCTTTTCGCACTTCATCAGGGTAAGAAAAAAGGAGTAAGGTAGAAGAGAATATATAGGAAAGTGCGACCCGTTTTTCAATATTTATTCTCATTGATGCGAAGAATTGAACGGATAGAAACATACGGTTAAAAAGGACGTGTCGAAAGATGAGTGGTTAAAAGGACACGTGTACATAAAGAGAGCTTCACATAAGGGAAATTGTCGGCAAAGTAAAATGAAAAAAAGACAAGCATGTGCGATTTACAAGAGGGAAATTTCTCATATCGCTCACTTTGAAGAATAAGCGAAATGAGAAGAGGAAAAATATAGGAGTAAAATATCGCACACGTTAGTAATCAAGCGAAGTAAAAAATACAACCTAAGCGAAGAGCATCACACACAACAAAGTTGAGATGATGCACCATATGACGTCAGCAAAGTTACGAGTAAAGTGTGAAGAACTGTGCGAAGAGGTACGCTATGCGAAGATGAGGGATTGTATATGAGCGAATGTGTCGCATAGTGATCCCGAAAATAATGGGTTTCTTAGCTGTCATCCACTATGTAAAATCTTATATAAAGGAGAGAGGTCATTACTTGTGGGGGGTTCTAGAGTAAGTCTCAGTCAAGAAATAGAGAGAGAGAAAGTAAATCTAGGGAAAATAAATCATTGTAATAGTTAGATCAATCCTTTTAATTCTATCTACATTTTATAATAAGAAGATGATTACCTAAATTTTCATTGAGTGATAGTGGAATGTATTTGTTAGATTTATGACAACTACAATTTGGTCACCTTTCAATGCTAATACTATATTTTCTGTCGTTTTGATTAAAAATTTGTATTATTATAGGGCGTTCTTGTATATACCCCATGATATACTAATGGTATCCTCGTCAGTTAGTTATGTTAGTTAAAATTTGGTTAACATGAAAATCATTAAATTTTTTCTAAATTTTGACATGTCTAGCTCTCTTTTTTTTTTAGCTAATACTATGATATGTCTAGCTAATTTTATGATTTACTATTTTTGTTAGGAAGAAAATAGGTTTTGGTTTCTCCCGAGTGTATATTTCTTTTTCTTTTGCGTAGTTTTTTTTTTTTTAATGAAATTGTTTCTTTTTTTTCGCGTGAATTTGAGACTAGTCTGGTAGCTTAGATATGCACGTATTTTCATGATCCATTCTGTCCTTAAAATTTGATGAATTTTTTTCAAAGCTTATCCAAATCTAACAATTTAAACTAATCTCAAATAAAATAGCCACAAATCTCGTCTTCATATCTTTTCACATTTTCATATTCAATAGACTCTCTTCAAAGAGAACTTCTCAAACTCTGCTGGTTTTGTTCCACCATCCAAGTTCCAACAATGAATATTTGTCTAGTGTTAGTAATCTTCTTTTCCTTACCTTTTCTTATAAATTCTACATCTAACAATGTTCATGTCAGCAAAATAGCAAGAGATTCATCTTTATCTTTGAATGATTCTAGTCCTCATTGGCTTTCTCCTTCGGGTAACATTGCTTTTGGCTTCTACCAGTTGCCATGGTCTCCAAATCGATACACTGTTGGTATATGGTTTATTAAATCGTCTCATAAAACCTAGTTTGGACTGCTAATCATAAAGATCTTATTCCAGCTGTGCACAAACCATCTTTAATCATCTTCACCAAGGAAGGGAAGTTAGTACTTCGGACGGATAATAAAGATAAACTCTTGTCGTCTGATGTTGCAGAGCCAGTGTCATATACAAAGCTGCATGATAATGGCAACTTTGTCTTATATGGTTCAGATTCTCAAATTGTTTGGGAAAGTTTCGATTATCCTACTAATACACTTCTCGGAGGTCAGAAGTTGAAACTTGGAGTTAATCACCTAATCTCCATTTCAGGTGAGTACATATTATCAATAAGAGAGAGAGATAATGCAGTTATTATATCGAATGTTTATGATCGCGTTCATGCTGGAATATATAGTGAAGGCTAGCAACGCCCGCAACCCTCAATTTAGACACTACTGGCAAGCTTAATCTCGTAAATTCTATTGGTGCAGTACGTAAAATAGTAATTTATGAAGACAAGAATCAACCGACAAAATTCCAAAACACTTGTAATAATGTTAAGGAGGATTACATATATAGAGCAACACTGGGTTCAAGAGGAGATTTTACATTGTTCAAAGAAAGAATTGATGGAAATTTTGGGGATTCTTCCTCTAGTTCGATACAACTATGGGCATCATCTACTCCGTGGGAACAGTGTCTAAATGTTCTTGGAAGTTTTCTTATATTTGGGCTACCAGTATTGGTCTTGATTGTTAAAGTTGATGCATTACAACTGATGATTTGGAGAAGAAGATTATGAGAGAGAAAGATTTGATTCAAGCACATGTACAAATGTAGGCTCGATTGCTTATTCCAGATTATGTTTGCGAGCAAGTCGACAGTGGGTAATGCCAAATTACAAAAATCAATGTTGCATTTTTCACTTCACCAGTACATGATTTTATCTGACAGACGAAGTTTGTGTAATAATCTTAGCAAATCATTCAGATCAGAAACTTAGACATGTATTTTTTTTATCATCCCGTCAACAATTCAATTCCAATACCTCTCTGCCTGCAATCTTTAGAAGATATAATGTGATCATGACAAATAAATGCGCCAAATATGTATCGTCTTCTTAATATTATTGCTCTTTGACATTCTAAATTACCTGCTTCTGTCAAACTCTTCCAAATTATCAACTTATGTAAACACAATGAGGGTTGTAAATTAAGGAACTGTACCTAAATAACTTGGAGTACACTTCCAGAAGCCAAGTTATGCACCACACCAATGTCCTCCGTACTATTGACATTTTCTGACTGCTTCATATTTTGAGGTCCAGAAAGAGAGAGCAAATATGAAGAAACTTCCTTGCATGACTTGAACTGCAATCCGTTCGGGCTGGAAATCAACAAAAGCAAACCAAGAAAATTCATGTAAGAATCAGATAAAACAACCAATCATTAGCTAGTCACAGAACAATGTAAACATGAATATGTTTTTGAGTTTTTCACAAATTTCCGTTGCTTCTGAGAAGTAGCAAATCTCGCCTCACCAGCAAACATTGTTGTAGCTGCTAACATTGGTAAAAACTTTACTTGACCAAACCAAGATTAGATGTAACTTGTAAGCCTAGCCAGGATAGTGCAATATTGGGATTAATTGCAAAAAAAACCCAAGAAAATACTATTGCCTCCTTTGGCTAGCTAAGATCTGGGAGGCAATCCCCCCTAAAACCAGCATCTTCTCCTTTGCCTAGCTATTGATTTGGGGCAACTGCTTCCATGACCTTGGGCGGATCTGCCATTGGTGCTATTACAGTTTTGAAAGAAAAACACTAATCGTCTCCTTTGGCCAGCTAATTCCTGGGTGGGCATATGCCCTCCCATAGCTTTAGCTGAATCAGTTATTGCTACTATGACTGTAGTTTTGGTGATAAAAAATTGAGTTCAATTCTAATCCTAAAAAACAGCAACACTCGCGCAATCAACGATACACTGCAAACTAAACTCATTCTAAAAAACCGGCTTGTTATATATGTGTATACAAATCTTCCTTCGTTACATGGCGTTTCAACAAGTTCAGCCTTTTATCCTGTGCATTTCAAAATTCCATAATTCAATACACGATCTGTTAATGGATACAAAAACATATAGGAACTGCTAGCTTGATTGAGGATGACAACAGATATCATCCCAAAGGGATGACAATAAGGGTGTAAATTGCAATTTGCAAAGACTAGAACCAAGTACAACTTAGAAAACCACCATCTAAACTCAATGCAGTGTATGAATTCAATAAAATCAATACAAGATACTTTGGGCATCATCACATGTTTACGGGTTTAGGTTCAGATATGCACAGTCCCGTGACAAGGGCATTTCAACAATGGGGCAAATTGGAACAGAAACCCCAAGGAAACACTATTGCCTCCTAAGGTATGAAGGCAATTGCCCCTAAAGCCAGCATCATCTCCTTTAGCAAGCTATTGCATTGGGGCAAATGCTCTCCATACCCAGCTAATTCATGGGTGGGCATATGCCCTCCCAAAGCTTTAGCTGGATCAGTCATTGTTACTACAACTATAGTTTTAGTGATGAAGTTTGAATTCAACTCTAAATCAAAAACACTAACACTGACATAATCTAATTAAGAAAGGGTAAATGCCCCACAATGGCCATACCTTATGTATCTGCGACAGAACAATGAGAATTTGCCGTCTTTCTTCCTCACGCTAAGCAAAAGCTTCCAACCAATTGGCAAGAAATCTCCAAAATCACTAGCCTCAACAATTTTCCTCTTCTTTCTTCTACTACCCCAAATCCCTTCTAATTCTTTCAAAAACCCTAATTAGCCATCTTCACTATCTAATCCGCTTGTTCTCTTCTTCAAGTCAGAATCAAATGGGTCTGTCAAATTACCCAATTTGATAATATCAACAGCATCCCCATTACAATTCACAACTGGAAACTTCTCCAAACCAATCAAGTTCAAATCTTTTTGATGAATCAGGCCTCTGGCGCTGTTTCTTGTGAACAACTGATGAAGTAAGGACACAATCTTCTTGTTTTCTTTAGATTCTGGATCGAAATCAGTAGGAACGGATTGATTTTTATGTGAATTATTAGGGTTTACTG
Source organism: Papaver somniferum (assembly GCF_003573695.1). Classification (NCBI taxonomy): domain Eukaryota; kingdom Viridiplantae; phylum Streptophyta; class Magnoliopsida; order Ranunculales; family Papaveraceae; genus Papaver; species Papaver somniferum. The sequence goes on along the minus strand of NW_020624377.1, from coordinate 3,767,816 downwards.
ACGACGATGATGATAATAAACGGAGGCGAGAGTAAGTTTGTTTACGACTACCAGCACTTTCATTGAAAATGGAACGGTTGATTATTGGGTTTATGATTTGGTCTTCAGAGTGAGTATTAATATGAAGATTATTACTGAAAGATTGATTAGATGAAGATGATGATGATGAAAGGGATGATAATGAGTGGAGTTCAGATTGAGATAATAGTCTTAGATCAATTGTTGGGATTGAATCGAGATTTAAGTGATTGTTTGATGATGAATCTATTACAGTCGCCATTAGAGAGATAGAACCAGAGAGGATAACTTTGACGGCGATGTTATTTTAGAGCCTCTAGGCCCTCTACTATATAGACAGAACAGAAACAGAAGTGTACGGGTGTAAAATGAGTGTAAGAAACCACCGTTTTCTAGAAGTTTTACTCGAAGAAGTTTTGCAAGTTGAGTTTTTGCTTCTAAAGTATAATCAAGGACAATCACTTTTGTTACACAGTGAACATTTTTGCAACTTTTTGTCCGCACGTGGGAAGTCACACACGTGGATTTAACCGAAATTTCTAACAGTGAGGCATTTTTCCAACTTTTTCAAACGTTGGGGCAGATCACCAAATTGCAGTCCATATTGGGGCACTTTCTCAATTTTCCCATATTTTTGCTCTATAAATTACACCCATCTTCAGATACAGGATTCCCACCAAAATTCACTTTACTATACTAAATTTCTCTACTAATTTTTTTTCTTCAAATTTGTACTTCAGTTCCTCTAAGATTTTTAGTAGAAAAGTCTCATATTAGTGAATTTTCTGAAGCCAAGCTTGAAGCTATTATTGGAAAGATATGTGCTGGTTCACGAAATAATCAAGCAAATTTCAGATAACAATTTCCGATGAAATGGGGATTAATGAACAATTTGATCTCTTGGTCTAGCTAGTAGCTACTTCTAGTTGCACCAAATCTTATAAGGAAAATGTGACATGTTTTTTTCTCCAGGTCCGTGTCTTATAAATACAAATCTTTTCCCATTGTCACGTTTTGTCATACAGAAAATCTTAATGACTTAGTGAAAAAACTCATGAAAAGAAGTATTGCTCGCATCAGAAAAATTTGACTGGTTTTATGACATTCAGTTGAGACCCTCCATTCCTCTTCTGGAGGTATGGTTGTAGATACTAAATACCGCACATCTATTACGTGAGTGAAGTAATGGTTCGATGAATGAGCGAAGGCTATCGAGTACAGTATATTTAAGATGACGCATCAGAGTAAAGTGTGATGATCGTGAGAAGTTATAGAGTACGTGCGAGAAGAGTCAGAGTAAGCATGTGTTAATGATGCACGCCAGATCCGAAAATAAGGGCTTTATTAGCTGTCATCCACTATGTAAAATCCCTATATAAGGGACCGAGCGACCATGTAAAGGGAGAGATCTTTTTGAGAGCTTAAACTTGGAATTTAGGAGAGAGAAATATTGTTTGTTCTCCAAGTTAGAGTTCATCTCAAATCTTGTAACCATATTGAATTTTTCTATGAATGAATGTATGAATTTTAAGATGATTACTTGAATTGTTATTAAGATTCCATTAAGGGTGTGGTTGTAGGAAATCCTGCGACTACATTTTGGCTCTAGAAATCAGCTTGGAGTGATATACTGTGGTGGTGAAAGTTTAGAAGTTTAGTTCTTTACAGAGAAGTTATTCTTTTAATTGAAATAAGAAAATAAAAATGGTAAGACAAAATTCTGCAGTAGGACAACCGATACCGATTGGAAGGAGCAAGAGAATCACTGGAAGAAGACGAAGTGAAATTGCAGAGTCATCCAGGATGGGAGAAAGACATAATCAAGATCAACAAGTACATCATCCGATTCAACGAGAACCTGTGCAAGATAATGTTATTGACTACGATAGAGTGAATGTTCATACTTCGCAAACAGATTCAACAGAAGAGGATGAACAAAGAAATGGAGAGGGAGGACTCATAGAAGGAACTGATGAAGATATGACAATCGAAGAACTTCGACAGAGGTTGGCTGCGAAAAGAAGGCGAAAGTATGAAGAGCGTGCGAATTTAATGCGTCAGAATAATGAGTTAAGAGAAGAGAATATCATATTACAGGAGCAGAGATCGAGAAGTAAGACTCGTTCAAGGTCAAGATGAAGTAGGAGTACAACAAGACGTAGTTAATCTAGTCGAAGAGGTGTCACACAAGAAACATATTTGGATAATATTACAGAAAACAGTCAAGAAAATGATGATCGGCAAGATCGACACGATGAATATCGCATAGAGCAACCGCCATTAGAAGATTGGTACGTGCTACATGGTGAAGGTCATCGCATGCAACAGGGTAATAAAGGTAACAGGCATGAACAACAAGGTGAGCAATATCAAGGTGAACAGAATGATCCAGAGCAAGGAAGAATGGTACTACAAGGTAGACAAACATTAAGAGACCAGCGTGAACGCGAAGCTGAGGTTGAACGGTATGTGGTTGTACAAAATCACGTACAGGTCGAGCGAGAAAGGCGCAGGAGAAGAAGACAAGAAATTGAAAAACGAGAATTGCAGGACGTTGTGCGCGAAAACAAACATGACAATCGAGTAAGAAGACGTGAGTGTAATCGCACACTTCCAAACCAGATGGTGGACGATGAGGAAGAACAGAGAAGATCTAGATGGCAAGAAAGAGAGATGATAATGGATCGACATGATCAAGTCGAAAAGGATGACAGAGAAAGACGGAGACGCCGGAGAGATGTTTAAGAAGAAAGGGAGATGTAGGAGGCTATTCGTCAAAATAGACATGACAACATAGTATTGGAAGCAAGATTAAAAAGTCCAATGCAACAAGATCAGGTAATGAATGAACAAATTTTAAGAGAGTTAGCGGAAATGAAAGAAATGATGACAATAAGAAGAGAGGGTGGTAGAAGACAGTTGGATGAGGCAATTGAGGAAGCAGGGAAAACACCATTTACAAGACAAATACAGATGGCGGGAATACCGCCTAAATGCAATTATACCAGCATTCAACAAAATTTTTGATGGAACAAACTGTGCGATACAACACATAAAAGCTTATGTGTGAACTTTATTGCAATGAGAAGATCATGATGCGGTTCTTTGCAAGTATTTTCCAGCAAGCTTGTCAGGTGAAGCTTTGAAGTGGTTTGAAGGTCTACCTACTGGAACAATCAGATCATTTAATCATTTACAATCAATATTCCTAGGAGCATACATCAGCAACAATGTATTACGGCCAGGCATAGAGCAAGTATTTGGTTTGCGAAGAAGAACAAATGAAGATCTGCGAAGTTTAACCACAAGATGGAGAACTATATGCAGTGAGATGGTTGGACGAGCGGATGAAAGAAACCTCATATTAGCGTTCCTCAATGCGCTATTCGCAACAGATTTGTTATACACATAAATTTTCAGAACTAAAGACACCATATTAATGACAGAGCTACGCGAGTATCAAGAAGAATACATTGCTCTGGAGCAAAAGAAGAAAGAAATGGAATCTTAACCATAAGCCATATCGGTGGAGGGATAAGAGGCCGCGAAAACAACTGATTGTTGTATTACTGGATGGGAGGAGCCCACCCGAACCCGGTAGGGGTACACCTCCTTTAAGGGGCAATCAGGGGGAATATAAGGACGACATCCTCCATTAGGGAGCTGAATTGTGTCAAAAGACGCAAATATTATGAGGCTTTTTACTCACGGGAGTATTAAGACTTGTCATATTTGCGCAACAATAAATCCTGAAGAGGAAATAATACAAGAAGATGATAAGGCGAGATCAATGGGTCACTGCGCGAAAGCGTAAGGACGTCCTACGATTTCGTCGCGCAGATACAATATCATATATTAGGCACAATAAGATCTTTAATTAGGAAGGCTAAATAAGACTTCATGAGAAAAATAATATAAAAGTGAATAATCATTGTTTTGCAGGATAAATATAACTTGCGAATACAGTCGCATGGTTATAAGACATAGATAATTTCTCCCAAGAGAATTTCACATGGGAATGCAAGGAACATAGCTGAGGCAAAGGTAAATTTGCAAGAGGAAGAAAAGATACATAATTTGTTACATAATAACAAGACGTACTATGACATAAGAAGAATATGTACATTTATAACAGAGGAAAGTATAATCTGGTATATAGGTTCATTTAATCATATGTCGTCGAATAACAGAGGCAAGTATGGGAATGCAAACATTTTGAAGGGTGTTATTCGCCCCCACATGATAGATTTATGCATAAGATATATAATCTGCTATATAAAAGGATGTTATCTCAAGTTAATCTCATTTGCTGGAAAATGAAGTTTTTATACAGGTATATAACAAGGATAATATACAATAGAGGAGTACCGAATATCCAAAAAGATTACATTAAAGAAGCAGTTTCCAGAAGTTAATGCGACAAGATAAGAAAGATCTTCAAGAGCAAAGAAATTACTATTTGCCTGTGCTATCTTCATTAATTTCATCAATCTCAGAACCATCAGCTTCAGATTCATTATCTTCTTCATCAGTTTCCTCATATTCTTGAACGTCTCTTTCATTATCAGAGATATCAAAAGTTTCTTCACTAGGAGGAATATCAGTAAACTTATACTTTGAAAGAGGAATGTCATTCTCAATACAGATCTTTTTAATTGCTGCATCACGAATGCGAATGGCATCTTTGCTATTATTTGAGATGGTGGTAGCAAATTGTTTTTTCAGCCTGCGATATTTAGAATCTCGTGCAATAAGCTTCGCCTCCAGATCTTTGATTCCAACTCTTGAATTTGACTGCGAAGTTCTTTCTCAACCACTGCAAAGGGAAAGTAAGAAGGTTAATATCACTTACAAAGAATTGATCAAGAAATAACAAATGGAAAAGCATAATGAATGACCTTCTTTATTGGAAATAATATCTTTAATCAAAGAGGAATGATCTGACTCATGGCTAACATTCACAACTAAGTCATTCCTAGCATTATCTAAGACTCTAGCAGCCCAATCGAAGTCGAGAACGAATCATGTTTCCTTGTCCCTCAAAGCTCGATCTCGTTCCACTTGAACTTGAAGAACGGTATCTTGAAATTTCTTTAAAGCTTTTGCGCCATTAAGAGCAATTTGATCCTTCTCAGCGATAAGAGTGTTATTTCTATCTTGCAAAGCTTTATTTTTCTCTTTAATTTCTAAAAAAAGACGTCTAAAATCGTTACTATTAGATAAGGCACTCATATGGTGAATATTAAGATCTTGATACTTCGCCTTAAGATCCTCCAAGGAAAAGGTATTCAACTTGTTATCAGCAAAGCTATTTAGAAAATCATTAAGATACTCTAGAAGAATATCACCATCAACAGGATGAGGGGGAGAGTGAAATAAAGTAGTTGCCTCATCAGTAAGGCTGTAAATCTCTGCAGGAATAGATAATTACAATGGGATCAAGAAGGCATAAGTAAACAGGTTAAAAAAAGGAGTAAATGATTACGCACCAATTAATTGATCATTCCTTTTCTGAAGATCAAATATCTTGTTTGTACAGGAAGAGATATCAGATTCAATTTGATGGTTTCTCTTGCGAAGATCAGCAGCGTCATTCTCATGATTGGAAGCTTGGGACTTAACTTCATTATTTTTAGCTAATGCAACTTTAAGGAAAGTGCGAAGGTATAAGAAATTACCATATAAGCAAGCCAATATTGAAAACTAGGTCTCAAAGCTGAGGCAGCTCCGCGAAGAGAATCATCATCCAAAGTAGGAGCATCTATTATCTTCGCAAGGGTCTTGTATGTGTGAGCCAATGAATCATCTCCAACTATTGTCATGGAGTCAGAAAAAATACTAGATATCTGATCCATTGCAGATTTAATAGAGGGATCTTCACCAAGAATACTGTCATCATCGTTATTGGACTGAGAACTTGAAGAAGAAGAGGAAGGTGCTTTTCGCTTCTTAGAAGGATTCTTGGAAGAAGATTTGGAAGTAGTCTTTTTACTGCGAATTACACCTTTTTCTTTCACGCTTACAGTTTCACCAGAGCCATGAACTTATTTAATAATCTCCTCCTACACAAATAATGGAAAATAAGAAACAGATGCAACAATATTGTTAAAATAAAGTAAAAGGTGTTCCTTACTTCATTATTGTGCGAAGATGTCACTCGAGACAATTTTCTGGCCTTTTTGCTTGATCAGCCATCTGAAATGAGGAAAATAGATAAAAGTGGTAGAAGATAAAGGGAAAAATAGGAAAGTAAAGATAAGTAAAAATAACATACCACTTTAGTTTCTTCGGGCCATCTGAGTATTCAAGGATTATAAGCAGGAAGTCCCTCAGGAAGGGGAAGAGTTAAGCCATTTACATCCCTACCAGTTATGTATCGTCCCACCAAGATGATTGGATAATCTAACCATCGCGTGTCGTTCGACCAGTGTGCAGTATTATTTGAGGATCATTCCAATCGACATCTCGCACGATTCTTTTTTCTTCAGCAATACCATCTTTTCTGGACAAGCGAACACCCCATTTAGAGGCGCTACTTTTCATGATGGTAACTTCATAATTCTTGAAAAAAATTTCAAGGGTGTAATCAGCAGGATTAATTTCCTCATCCCGATGATCATGATTTCGCTTCTCCATTGGGTATTGAGATTCTAACCCTGCTGCGCGACGAGCATATTCAAGAGTTATTCTAATACAATCACCGCTAAGTTGAAATATCCCACGCGAAAAACTCGCATGTGAAAGGATCTCATAAAACAAGGGAATTCTGGGATCATAAAGGGGAATTGGAAGATCAGCAAGAAGTTGTCCCACCGAAATGATGATCTTTTGGTCACTCCATTGTTCAAGAGAAAACCATTCAGGTCCAAGTTTGTATGAAGGTTTTGATCCAGCAGGGGCAGATAACGAGAAACCCCGTACGTGCACTAAACTCTTTCTTCAATCTATCAAATGCTTGTTTGTTCTTCCAACCAGCTTCAGGCATTTTTAAGTGTGGGAATGAGGAATAATGAAAAGATGATCAAGAAGATCAAGATAAAAATGGGAGAGAAATAACAGAGGAAGTCCGAGAAAAAATCAGAAGAGTAGCAGCAGAAGAAAATAGTTGCAGAGAATAAAGAAAATACCAAGAGTAAAAAGGAATATGAAGAAGAAGAAGAATGAATAAGATTTTTACTCTCGATTCCTGAGATATTCAATCATTAATGCGATGATTGAGAATGAACGGATAAGAAAAAGCGGTTATAAAAGACGTGTCAGTTCAAGAGTAACTGAAAAGACACGCGTAAGTTCTCACGCTTAAATTAGGGGAATATGTCAGCTGAAAAGAATACGAAAAGGTGAATGAGTGCGGCACTGTATATTGGAATTTCTCATGTCGCTCCCTTTCCAAAGAAAAGACATGAGAAGAGGTAAAATGTAGATACTAAATACCGCACATCTATTACGTGAGCGAAGGCTGTCTCGTACAGTATATTTAAGATGACACATCAGATGCCGTCAGAAAAATCACGAGTAAAGTGTGATGACCGTGCGAAGTTATAGAGTACGTGCGAGAAGAGTCAGAGTGAGCATGCATTAATGACGCACGCCAGCTCCGGAAATAAGGGCTTTATTAGCTGTCATCCACTATGTAAAGTCCCTATATAAGGGACCGAGCGACCATGTAAAGGGAGAGATCTTTTTGAGAGCTTAGACTTGGAATTTAGGAGAGAGAAATATTGTTTGTTCTCCAAGTTAGAGTTCATCTCAAATCTTGTAACCATATTGAAGATTCTATGAATGAATGTATGAATTTTAAGATGATTACTTGAATTGTTATTAAGATTTCATTAAGGGTGTGGTTGTAGGAAATCCTGCAACCAGTGGCGGATCCACATGTTATTTGTGGGTGGCCCATGGCCACCCCAAAATTTTCAAAATCCAATACAACTATAGGTATACTCCATGGTTTCATTTTTACAATCTAATGTTTATGGTCCCTCCAAGATTTGAATTCTGGCTCCGCCTCTGCCTGCAACTACAATGGTCGGGAGAATGTGATTTAGTAAAATTTGATAGGTTGCGCTGCATTCATCTCCGACCGACCATTGTCCCAAAATCTCCCATTCTGTGGGTATATCGGAGAAGATACAACTTTTGGGATGGTTTATTAAGAACCATTGTTTATCATATGTGATGATTCAGTAAGTAGAAGGCTTGGGCAGTGGATCGCTCCCTTACTTGTTTCTACACGGTTAACTTTCCAACCAATGGTATATATGTTTCCATATTAAGATTTGATTTCGTTTTCACAATCCTAATCGGTTTTGAATTTATTAGTTCCTTGTTAGATCCGAAGTTGTACTACTTCTAAGCCTATATATAAGGAAGTGATCTTTGCCCTATAATCACAAACAATCTGCTTCAGAATTTGATTTTCTCTCATCAAATTAAATTAACATGAAGTTTCTCCAGGTAATTCTCTCTTTGTCATTATTATTGCTTGTTCCATTACTAGTTGTTGAATCATTTTCTTTGAATGATAATTCCGTCTCCAACATAACAAGAGATTCATCTATTTCTGCCGCTTTGAATGATACTTCTGTCAGCAACATAACTAGAGGTTCATCTCTTTCTTCGAACGATATAACTCCTTATTGGCTTTCTCCTTCGGGTAACATTGCCTTCGGCTTCTACCAGTTACCGTGGTCTCCTGGACAATTTGTTGTTGGTATATGGTTTGTTAAATCGCCACGACAAACCCTAGTTTGGACAGCTAATCGTAACGATCTTCCATTACAAAAACCATATTCAGTTCACTTCACTGACGACGGAGAGTTAATGCTACGGATAATGCCGGACAATAAAGAGAAACCCTTGCTGCCTGATGCACCGGAAACAGTGTCATACACAAAGCTGCATGATAATGGTAACTTTGTTTTATATGGTTCAAATTCTCAAATTGTTTGGGAAAGTTTTGATTATCCTACCGATACACTTCTTGGGGGGTCAAAAGTTAAAACTTGCAGTTGATCATCAAATCATCTCCAATTCAAGTGAGTTCGAGTTATTTATGAGAAAGATCATGGGAACGGTCGTTATATCGAATGTTTATGATGAATTCCAAGCTTGGGTATCTAGTGAGCCTTGGATTAGGCCAGAAACTCTGCCGGCAACCCTCAATTTAGACACTGCTGGTATGCTATATCTCGCTAACTCGGATGGAGCGTTACGTGAAATAATTTATAAGACAAGAATCAACAACGGAAACTCGAAGATGAAACTATTAGTAACATTAAGGAGGATTATATTTATAGAGCAACATTGGATTCAAGAAGAGATTTTATTTTGTTCAAAGAAATAATTGATGGAAACCAGAAGTCTTCCTCCAGTTTGATACAACTATGGTCATCCTATCAATGGAGTAACGTAGGTATATTTGTAGTTTTATTCCCTATTTCCTTGATTGTTCTATTACTCGTGGGGTTTGTGATATTAGTGATACTAAATCCTAAGAAGTTCAAGGAGGAGGGGGATATCAAAAGGTGGATGTTGAGATATCAAAGTTAGAAGTAGGAAGAATATAACCTTTTTCTTTTCTTTTCTTTTTTTTTCTCGCTAGCAATAACTTTGTTATATTTTATTCGCGGAGTGTATTTATTTTATTCATCTTTAAATACTTGGATTTTGTTTTACTCCTTTATTACTTAGTTTTTTATTCCTTTATTACTTAGTTAATTTGCCATGTTTTACTCCTCCTTTGTAGTTGATTCACCACCTGAGCATAGTAGGATTTGTTTCAAGCACCTGCGCAAATGTCAGCTTATGTTTGTCTTGCTTATTACATGTATGTATCTGGCACAATGAAGTTGTGGAATAGTCTTGCCAAATTATACGCATCAGAAACCTTGACATATTTTAATTATTAATCATCCCGTCCACAGTTCTTATATCCATATGCCTGCATTCTTCAGAAGACATGACGTGATCATCACAAATAAATGCGCGAAATACGTAGTCCTCTACCTCCTCTTATTGCTCTTTGAAAATCTCAAACTCTTATCCAGATTCTCAATCCTGGAAACACAACGAGGGTTGTAAACTAAGGAACTGTACCTAAATAAGTTGGTTACACTTCCAGAAGCTAAGTTATGCACCACATCAATGTCCTGAGAAGTGAGAACGTACTATGGACATTGTCTTGAGGTCCAAAATGAGAGAGCGAATAAAAAGAAAATTCCTTGCAAGACTTAAACTGCAATCCATTTGGGCAAGAAATTAATAAAAGGAAACCAAGAAAAATCATGTAAGATACAGAACAAAACAACCAATCGCAAGCAAGTCATAAAATACCGCAAAAAATGAATGCTTATCTCTAATTCCATTGTCTCTGAGCACTGGCAAGTTTAGCGTTATCAACGAACATCGTTTAAGCGGCTAACATTAATAACAACTTTGCTTGACCCCAACTAGATTAGATGTAAGCCATTCCACAAATTCGGACTAGAGTCAAGTTCAATAGGGTCTTCTTTCCACGCTGATTATATCCAGTCCGTTTCCTATTGATTGTGGTTTCGCTGGATAATAGACATGGATAGTGGGAATCTCATTAATACATTCACGTGCTTCACTATTAGATGGTGAGGCAGTTGGATACTTTAAGAAAGTCATAACTACTCCCGCTGTTTACCTGCGCTTGGTTGAATTTGTTCACTTTGATATTCAAAGCACTGGGAAAAATCATATTGCATTAACATCCGCAAGGACCATTGCAATGCTTTGTTTTAATTAAACAATCGGATTCTCCTTGTCCGTATCAGTTCTAAGTCGACTGTTCGATGCACGCGGAAGACTTCATGAGGAGCCATTCCCAATCCGTCCCACATCCAGCACGATGGTGCAAAAATCCTTAGAAAACACTATTGCCTCCTCTGGCCAGCTAAGGTCTTGGGGCAATTGCCCCTAAAGCTAGCAGCATCTTCTCTTTAGCTTGCTATTGTCTTGGGGCAAATGCCCTCCTATGGCCTTGGCTGGATCCACCGTCCCAAGTTTCTTACACAGACTAAACAAGTTATTTCTCTTTTTCTGTTTCAATATTTTTTTCTGTTTTTATTTTAATACCTACATACATCCCTCTCTCTTTATATATATATATATATATATATATATACATAACTAGTGAATGGCTTTTGCAAGAATAACAAGTCTGTTTTGTACTAGACTCATCACTTACTTACTTGTTGATTCTCCACACTATTCTTTTCTGACGAGACAACTATTGCATGATGCTCAAAAAGTGTAGGATCATAATTTCGCAGCAATAATGTCTCAGCGAAATTATCAGCAACACAACACAACAGCGTCGCAGAATAATTTCAGAAATGACATAATAAACGACGTCAACTAAATCATGAGAAAAATGTGACGGTCCTGGGAAAATTAGAGAGTTTGCGAGATTAACATTTATAAGGTCGCGAGAATGTCGCAAGCCATATCCGAAAATAAAGGACATATTAGCTGTCATCCACTATGTAATTCTCTATAAATAGCCGCTCAGTTGTAAAGGAAAGGGGGAGATCTTTTCTGATTGAGAAGCAAGTAAATAAGAGAGAGAAAATCTAGAGTAGTGGTTATTCTTGATTCCTTTATCTTTTCTTGTAAGATTGTTTAAAGATTCATCAATAAAATCAAGATTGTTAATCTAAAATGAGTTGAATGTTAATGAAATCCTGTGAGGGGTATAGTGTAGGATTTCCTGCAACTACATAATGGCGCTAGAAACAGGGAGAGATTGAAGATTATTCTAGAAAAAAATGAAGATTAATATTGAGATTTGTGAAGATTTGGAGTAATTGGTTAAGAATTTTACATAATCTCTTGCAATTCGTTAACATTGAAGAAACGGCTAGAAGAAGAAATACATTAGAACAACCAATTACTGTTAGAAGAAGCAAGAGAATTGCTGGAAGGGAAAGAAATGAAATGGGAGGATCTACTAGAATGAGAAATAATGGAGAAAATCAAATTCAATCACCAGTTCAACAAACACTAATACAAGGAAGGAATACAGATTATGATAGGGTGAGTATACACACTTGGCAATCAAATTCAGCAGAAGAAGTAGAAGAAGAGCAGCAAACCAGAAACCATAGACAGGTAAAGAGAAATCAAGAAGCGGATGAAGGAATAATTCATGGAGATGAGGAAATTGGAGCGTTAGAAACGTTGAGACGAAGAATACATGAAGAAATAAAGCTGAGGCAGAAGCACGTGCAAATATAACAAGGCAAAATCACGAATTGTGGATGGAAAATATGAGACTACAGAGTAGAAGATCGAGAAGTATTACAAAATCATATTCAAGATCGATTAGAAGAGAGATGAGATAAAACTCACCCACAATTAATGCTGGAAATAATATTCAAGAAGAAATATCAAATCCTAATGAAGAACATCGCGAAAATAGAGAAAGGACTGATGATCGTTATGTTCCACAAAATGAAACTTTTGATGATAGGAAAAATGATAGAAATCAAGAGAATGGACAACGTCAGGGACGAAATAATCAAGATGGCGAAGGGAATCGAGAGGAAGGAAGGAGAATTTTACATGAGAGAGAAGCTCAAAGAAATCAACAAGCGATTGAAGAAGAAATTGAAAGACATTATGTTGAACAAGCACGTTTAATTTGCGAACGTGAAAGATTGAGAGCGGAAATGAAAGAACAAGAGCTTCAGGAGACAATTCGCCAGAACAATCACGACAATCGAGAAAGAATGCGTACACAAAACCAGAATAACGGTAATATCAATGAAGAGTATGATAGAGTACAGAGGATGGCTGAAAGACAGCGAATGGAATTGATAAGAAATGAACAAAATCATGGAGGGGAAAATGAGAGACATCATCATATGCGAATTCAAGATAGAGATGAGGAAGAGAATCACAGAAGAAGACGAGAAGAAGATGATGAAGAAGAAATGCAAAATTTCGCGAGAGAAGAAAGATATGAATGCAGAAGAAGGGAGGCGAAATTAAAAAGACCAATGGTTCAAAATTCAGGTGTAAATAAACAAATCTTAAAAGAATTAGAAGAAATGAGAGGAATGCTAAATAATAGAGGAGAAGTAGGCAGAAGACAATTAGATGAAGCTACAGAAGAAGCTGCGAAAACTCCATTTACAAGGGAAGTACAACTAGGAGGAATACTTCCGAAATGCAATTTTCCCGCATTAACCAGCATTTTTGATGGAACAACTTGTGCAATTCAACACATTAAAGCCTACGTGAGGTGCATGTTGCAATGGGAAAATTATGATGTCGTATTATGCAAGTATTTTGCATCCATCTTAACAGGGGAGGCGTTAAAATGGTTCGAAGGTCTACCAAAGAATACAATAACATCCTTCAATCATTTGCAGACTACATTTCTGGGGGCATATATAAGTAATAATTCTTCGCGACCTGGTATTGAAGACGTGTTTGGATTAAAACAAAGGATTGGCGAAAGTTTGAAGCACCTAACTAAAAGATGGAGGATTATGTGTAGCGAAATGGCTGGCCGTGTGGATGAGAGATATCTTATCTTATCATTTATCAATGCTATGTTTGCAACCAATATATTGTATATCCAAATTTTCAGAGTCAAAAATACAATCACAATGACTGAATTGCGAGAACTTCAGGAAGAATATATTGCTCTAGAGGAAAGGGAAAATGAATTGCGAACACCAGTTCACAAACAGCAAATGCAATCTTATTACCCAAACTAATAAACACAGTGGCGAGCACTTCGCAAGTACAACAAGAAAAGGTGACGGGCAACAATCAACAGAAACTGGTGGCTATGGGAAGTCGAGATCAAGAGGAGTATGAAAGAGAAAGAAATTTCTACAATCGTGGTGGAAATAACAAAATTCAAAGACTCGATCAGCCGCAAGAAACTTATGGAGGTCAAAGACAAAACTATAATAGAGGAAATGGAGGTCACAAGGTGGTATGGGAAGAAATCAAGATTCCACCTCTAAATGCTATAATTTTGATGGAGAATATACCAACACCATGGAACATGGGAACGGAACCACCTCCAAACCACAGAAGTCATGAGTTTTGTTCTTATCATCATTTTCATGGACACACTACAAATGATTGCAGAAATGTAAAAAGAATTATTCTGAGAATGATAGATCAAGGAAAACTAAACCACTTTTTGGTAGGACACCCACAATATCAACCATTGCCACCACCACCAGAGCATCACAAAGTACACACGATGAAAAAGAAGGAAACATTCTTCATAGAAGTTGGTGCAAAAGCAAAGAATCTATTATGTCACTCTATCGTACATTCATACAAGACAATTGAAGATTTTCATGACAATGTTTTGAGTAGAGTTTTCGCAAGAGATAATGATGGAAGATAAATTATGAATATTGCGAAAATCTTGCCACTAGAGGAATGGCGGAAACAGATTATTTCTTTTACCGCAGAAGAAATCCCCGAAGGTGAAGAGGTACATGATAATCTGTTGGTAGTAAAATTAGAAATTAATCCAAAATCGAAAGAATATGAGGATGATGAAGCTAAATATTCATGGGCAATTAATAGGATTTTAATCGATACTGGAAGCTCTGTGAACATCTTATTTTATCATACTTATAAAACTATGGGAGGAAGAGATGATGATATTATACCATCAACATATAAGATATATGGTTTTAATGGTACTGCTAACAATCCTAAAGGGGAGGTTACTATGCGAATTCCATTGATGGGAATATCTTCTGAAATCCTATTCTGTGTCGTTGATGTAGAATCACCCTACAATGCATTAATTGGCCGACCTTGGCTACATGGGATTCTAGGTGTAGCTTCAACTTTCCACCAGTGCATCAAATTCCCTCACCCCAGAGGTGTAGGAATCATAAAGGGAGATTGGGTTGAAGGAAAGTGGTGTTACGAAACTGAGGTAGAATCCTGCGTAGGAAGAGCAAACAAGAAGGAAAGTTGGTGACACAAAATCAAAGAGACACAAATAAGTGAGAGGTTGATGGTGGATGCAATCGAAAGAAAAGAAGAAAAGATGTTGCGAAACTAATGCTAGCTCAGAATAAAAAATGGTGAACATACCACTACCAAGGAAGCAGTAGCAGAAAATAACAAAGAAGCAGAGGATGGCAAAGGTAATGTATGAATGATTGATTTGTTGCGACACTCTCGCAATAAATAAAATTCTCAAAAATACATTTTATTGAATGACAAAATTGAGATTGTGAAATGCAAATACGATATGATGATGTGCGAGAATCTCGCAGAGATAATGAATTCTACAAAAAACAATCAGAGAACAATGACAAAAGAGAAAGGGGCGGACCTTTATGGCGTACACCCTAGTTCGCGAATACAATTTCGCAAGAGGAAAATGTAAGACCTAAAGTACGTCATATAAGGGGGTACTTGTTGCATGGCTCATGGAAAGGATACACCTCCATCGGAACCTGAGTCATGGAGATTTGGGGTCAATAAAGCCCATCCGGGAGAGGCACCTTGGATTCTCAGCTTAAGCATATGACTTAGGTTGGGCGACTAAGGTAATAAGAACTCTCCCAAGGAGTGCAGAATCTGATCAAGGCGTCGAGGTACACGGTTGAGTCAAGAGTGCCAGGGGCGTCTGGAGCATACCTTGCCATTCTTGACAAGTCTTGGCTTATACTGCACTTGGCCCGAAGAAAACCCCACTTAGGGTGCAGTCTCGTAACCATAAACCCTATAGGTAAAAGGGATAAGAGGGCTGCGAAAACAACTGGTTGTTGTTAAGACTGGATGGGAGGAGCTAACCTTGTATGGTAGAAGTACGCCTCCTTGAAGGGGAAACCAGGGGGGATATTAGGGCGGCACCCTCCATTAGGGAGCTGATAAGTGTCTTAAGACGCAACTGTCATGAGGCTTTTTACTCGAAAGGGTATTAAGGCTTGTCATACTTGTGCAACAATCCTGAAGAGGCAATAATACTAAAGAAAAAGATAAAACGAGATCAATGGGTTTTCGCATGAAAGTGCGAAGACGTCCTGCGATTTCGTCGCAAGACGACAATGTAATGGGGATTTATTTTCGCAAGAATATTTAGGCCGGTCATATTGTCGCAACATTCCTTAAGAGGCCATAATACAAAAGAAAAAATTGAGGCGAGATCAATGGGTTTTTGCATGAAAGTGCAAGGACGTCATGCGATTTTGTCGCAGTGACAAGAGGTGGCATAATAAGACCTTTAACTAGGAAGGCAAAATAAGACCACACAGGGATGAGATTTTGAAAAGAATCAAAATTCACTTTGCATATGATTGCGAAATTATACATAAACAACTGCGAAGTTGAGGCACAAAATAAGAAAAATCTGCAAAATCTCTCATTTGGATACAAATAACAGAGGCAAGTATGGGAATGAATGAAATTAGAAAATGTTATTTGTCTCCACATGATAGATTTACGCAAAAATTAAAAAATTAATGATTATATTGATTAACCATATTGCAAGGAAGAATTGTTTTAATGAATGCAGGTCAAAATGAAAGAAACTCATATATTAAGGAATATGTAGAACCAAAAGAATTCGCAAATATACAGAAAGAAGGAATAAATGTACAAGTATTACAGAAGATTAAAGAAAGAAACAAAGACTACTTCTTAGTTGATCCTTCATCATCTTCACCAGACTTGTTCCCTTCTTCGTCTGCATCAGAACTTTTATCTCCATCAGAACCTTCATCCCCATCAGATTCTTCATCATCAGCTTCGCTATCAGAAATAGTCAGACTAGGAATGTTCTTTGGGATCTCCTCCAAGAGACAAGGATAATCATAATGAGGAATACTATGGTCATCACAAACCATTTGAATAGTTTGATTGTGAAAATGCAGCGCATCGTTCTTAAAGTTCCCAACAGTGATCTTGATTTGATTCTTTAATCTAGAATACTTATCGTTGCGAGAAGAAAGATTCTTTGCGAGTTCCTCTTTTTCAGCTTCAAGTTCCTCAATTCTTTCGCGATATCTACTTTCAGAATCTGTGAGCAAAAGGCAATCAATTAATAACTTGATGAATATTCATAAGAAACAAAAGATTAGTGAAGAAGAACAGTTAATAACCTTCTCTGTCAGAAATCATATCTCTAATCAAGGCTGTATGCTCAACTTGGAGACTAACATTTACACCTAAATCTTTTCTGGCATCGTCTAAGATTTTCGCAGCCCAAGCGAATTCATCCTCATTATTTATAAGGAGACGAGAACGAATTTGGTCTTCTCTTTTGCAGAGATCGGTATTCTTGCGGTTAGCTTCATCTCGTTCAAGTTGAACTTCAAGAAGGGTCTCTTGGAATTTCGCCAAAGCCTTAGCACCTTGATCAGAGATGCGATCCTTATCATCTATGAGACCACTAATTTTGGTTCTTAGATCATTGATTTTCACTTTAGAATTAAGAAAGAAACGCTTAAATCGGTTGGCTAAACCTAAACTAGATCTATGGTCAATCTCTAAGAGGCGAAATTTGGATCTCAGTTCATTCAGAGAAAGAGATGAAATTTTATCATTTGAGAAACTATTTAAAGATTTATTAAGACGCTCAAGAAGGGTATCATTATCCAAGGCATTAGGAAATGAACGAAGAATGGTAGCTTCATCAGAAAGACCATAAATATCTGCAAAAGGATCAATCAAATAAGATAAAACAACAGGATGAATGAATAAAGGGAAAGGAGAAAAATAACATACCATAGAGTTGATTATTAGCTTGCTAAAGACTAGAGATTTTATTCTTGTACGAAGAAAAATCAATTTATAGTTGTTTGTTCTTCTCGTGAAGACCTTTGACTTCAATTTCTAATTCCTCATTCTTTGCACGAAATTGAAGATTCTTCTTTTCAAGAATTTCGCGTCTCCTCTCCAGATCTGAGGCAACAGCGAAAGAAGCTTTTCCAGCCTGCGAGAAAATGTAAAAAGTATTAAAATAGAAAGAGATTTTGAGTTACAGTAATGAAGAAGTAAAAAGATGAAAGCATACCAGACTATTAAGAGAATGCAGGAAGTTGGGAGTAACCGATCTAGAAACTCCGTGAAGAGAATTATCACCATTCAGTAAAGGAACATCGCAAATCGTAGCGAGAGCTTTGCAGGTATTAGCGAATTGATTATCTCCCATTCCATTCCAAGAATCAGAAAAGAGGCCAGAGAGCTTATCCATAGAAGATTCAGATGGAGAATCTTCATTTGCAGCAAGGTCATCATTATCCTCATCATCCTCATCACTCTCGGAGTTTTCATGAGAAGGAATATTTGAAGGAGAGGAAGAACGGATTTTTCTCTTCTTTGAAGGAGGAGCAGTTGGTTTTTCCCTGCGAAGAGCACCTTTGCCTTTATCACCAGTCTTCGCAACATTGGCATGCTCTTCTATTTCAGCAATAATCTTCACACACAGATAGAAATAAGAAATAGAGGCAACAGTATACTGTTTAAAATCATAAGAGAATATTTCTTACCTCATCTGTGTATGAGCGAAGAGCTAACAAGGTACTAGCCTTCCCAGTCCTGTGATAGCTATCTTTCAGTTTCTGGATCTGTAGAATGTCATAAGAATCAGCGAACAAAAGAATAAAGACAAATAAAGAAATATAAAGTGGGTGAAACTGGAAGAGACATACCTCTTTCTCCTTCTCGGGCCAAGAGAATACCCAAGGTTGATAAGAAGCGAGATTCTCATGAAGAACATTTGACCCAGCAATGTAAGGTTCTTTCAGCATCAAGGGAAAAACACACCATTTATCATCTTTAGATTGGCTAGGAGTTGTGTTCTTACCAGAGTGACAATCAATGTATTGCATGAGTATTTTAGCTTCATCAATACTATCTTTCCTTTACAAGCGAGTACCCTAGCGAGTATTCTCTTTCTTCATGGAGATCAATTCATAATTTTCAAAGAAACTCGCTACTGTGTATTTTTCAGCAATTATCTCCAAGTCTGCGAATTTAGGATCCCTAAATTCTCTAGAGTAAAGAGATCCTTTACCAGCATCACGGTTAGCGAACTCCAATATCATAAGGATGCAATCCCCACTCACTTGGAAGATAGCTCGCGAAAATCCCGAGTGAGCGAGAATTTCATAGAATAGAGGAATATCTGGGTCATAAAGGGGAATGGGGAGACCTACGAGAATTTGACCTAGCGAAACTATGATTGATTGATCATCACAATGTTGATCAGAGAAAAGTTTGATAGAAAGAATTGACTTGGCACTTTCACCAGGAATAGTAGAAAGTGTGAAGCCTTTCTCAGCAAGATCTTTTTGGACGCCTTTTAAGTTTTTCTCATGTTTGTGGCCACTTGGAGGCATATCTGAATATAAAGTATGGGAATGGATAAAAACTAAGAAGATTGAAGAGGGAAGAATTACAGTAGCAAAACTTGCGGAAGAACAATAGAGTTGCATAGATGGGAGAATAAAAAGAGAAGAGAAAGTAAAAAGAAAATGGAAATAAGAGTAAGAAGAATATATAAAGAAGATTTTTTTTTACTCGAAGAAATAAACACCATTAATGCGAAAAGACATGAGCGGTTGAAAAGCAGCGGTTACAGAAGACGTGTCAAGAAATAAATGGAAGAAAGAATACGTGTGATAAATGCAGAATATGAAGAGATGAACAGCTGCGGCATTTCTCACATCGTTCTCTACTTCGCGGAGAAGATATGAGAAGAGGCAAGATGTAGGATCATAATCTCGCAGCAATAATGCCTTAGCAAAATTATCAGCAACACTACACAACAGCATCGCAGAACAATTTCAGAAATGACATAATAAACGACGTCAACTAAATCATGAGAAAAATGTGACGGTCCTGCAAAAATTAGAGAGTTTGAGAGATTAACATTTGTAAGGTCGAGAGAATGTCGCAAGCCATATCCGAAAATAAAGGACATATTAGCTGTCATCCACTATGTAATTCCCTATAAATAACCGCTCAGTTGTAAAGGAAAGGGAGAGATCTTTTCTGATTGAGAAGAAAGTAAATAGGAGAGAGAAAATCTAGAGTAGTGGTTATTCTTGATTCCTTTATCTTTTCTTGTAAGATTGTTTAAAGATTCATCATTAAAATTAAGATTATTAATCTAAAATGAGTTGAATGTTAATGAAATCTTGTGAGGGGTGTAGTGTAGGATTTCCTACAAATACAAGAAGTATTGTTGACTAAGTACCCATTGCATCTTTTTAATGCAGGATCTTTTTGTTCTGAACAACATGTTGTCAAGAGGGTGGAACCAGGATTAGGCCATGATGGTCAAGAAGTATTGTTGACTAAGTACCTGATTAATGATTTTTGATGGGTTGTTGTATTAATCAGGTTCAAACTCTCGGACTTGTGAAGGATAATTTTTTAAACTTAATAAAAAAGATAAATATATACAATAAAAATATTAACACTGGTGCGAGAAACTGGGACTAAAGATTCGGCCATTTTTCATTTTCAAGTGGTTCAGAATTTAATTCTAGGGTATTATAGTTCAAAACAAAACAAATATTAACTCTATTCTTTGCCAAAGTAGATTCTATAAAATATTACTTGTATTTTATGAGCATGGCGCATCAAGAATACCTAAGACTAAGCATGCTCCATCAAATAAAATCACAAATAATTAATTAAAATCTTAATTCAATTAAAATTGGTGCAAAAAGTAAATAAAGAATTAATTTAAATTACCACATGGATGAAACACGGCCTCCTCCGTCGTCCCAGTGTTGGGGTTTAACTCATCATGATGAAAACACGCTCAAAATATATTTTTATAGCTCAAATGGTGTTTACAATGGAGAGAAAAGGAGAAAATGGTGTAAAACTGTAATCTGCGACGCACAAAAAGCGTCACAGAATGAACGACAAAAGACAAGTGCTGCTGCTGTTTAGACCGGACTGCGACCTACGGCTGTGCGTCTTAGACACTGTTGATAAACGACTGTCCTCGCGAGTCCGTTCTTCGTGTTCGTGGTGTTCTTCATCAGCAGCAGCAGCAGCAACAGAGTTTCATCAACTCTTGATTTCTGCTTCTCTGGACCTCCTCTCGACCCCAAACTCTCGACCCCCTCTCTAGTAGACCCAAAGAGCCTATTTATACCCAACAACAACTCCAAATCTCGCCAATAACTCCAATATAATTCTTCATTATGCGGGCAGTGAATAACAATATTTTCTTACCAAACTTGGAATTTCTTGCGTAAACTTCCTCCCTCCACGCTCCAAATCGATTCTTCACGACCCAAAGTGATGCTCGAGCCATTCCACATCATCAGAACACGTCCATAACTCTCCATGACGCGTGATTATCATCCTCCAGTGCATGCTTGCTCTGTTTTGAACTCGAGAATCAAAACACGTATTCCAGCCAAATTTTATCGAAACCACCACCCAAACTTTGTTCCTTATGCCAAATCACATCTTTCTGCCAATTTTCAGCGGTTGAATCGCACTCTAACCCATTCATTTTGACAATCAAAATTCTGCCAGTTGAAAACTTCATTTCCCGCCAAAAACACAAATTCAAATTGTTCAAGAAGGTGCCCCTTATCCAGAGTGTTGGGGTGCGAATATCAATTGGGGTGGAAATAGTAATTTTTCTGGGTTCCTCCGGGACATTTCTGGGACGCTTCCGGTGCATTTCTGGGGTGCCTACGGTACATTTCTCCGGGGTGTAAAACACTGTTTTTTGAGCCCATTTCGCCGCAAGGGCTTATTTCTCTAAAATTTCCTACAAGAACACAAAATAACACAATAAGTACTTAATCGAGTCTAACATTACAGAACATTGAGAACAAAATAGACACATAAATGCGTCCATCAAATACCCCCAAACTTATTATTTGCAAGTCCTGAGCAAATCAAAACTACAAAATAAAATAGTGACCGAGTTAATCTCGGGAAGGTTTACCAGAGGTTTACCCACAAAACCTTTACTCCAGACCCTAGCTATCTACGGGGAAGGCACTAAAGAACCTCATTGGTTGGAATACTTATTGCTTATGGGAGGAAGAACCCTGATGCGAAATTCCAATTGTTGTACAGGAGTTTGCACTCAAGCATACTAAAATTCATATAAGTGACAGAGCTCTACTAAGATAGTTTCACTATGGACATCATACTCGGAGTCAAACTAATCACATGAAAAGATCAAGAAGATGGAAAAAGAAAAATGTAGATGGTTGAAAAGTGAAAGGTGTTTCCCATATTTGTCTGAAGGCCTCTGCCAAGATGAGCCTAACCTAAATGACTGAGATACCGGTCTGACTAATATCAACGCACTGGCATATACAAGGGAACCAGCGGCCGATAACCTAAATCTAGATCAACAAACTGGCATATACAAGGGAACCAGTGGTTGACTACATAGAATAATAACCTTTTTTCTCGATTTTTTTTTAACTTAACGGCATGAATAGATCTTTTTGATCCAAGCGCATGCTTCTTGTCAGTAGATTACACGATAGTTCCCACGGGTCCTGCATTCCACGCTTGCTTAGGCGACGGAAACAGGGAGAACACACGCATATTTCTATCCAAGTGTTAATATTTATTCCGATTGGTCTAATTGGTCCGGTCTCAACTTTTTTTTTTTTATATATATAGTAACTCAATCATTCTAATTCACCCTAGCAGTGGTAACAACTTGAATCGTGTGCCCCACCTAATCACTTAGAGAAACATAGTTTAAAATGGAAAAAAATAAAAATAGAAGTGAAAAGGACTCAACGAAATATGGTGAAACTATCATGTTATTTCTAACACCTGAGCTCTGTGCTTTTATGAATAGACTCTTTAGATGTTTCCATATATTCAGATTGGTTCCTCAACTCCTACGATCAAAATGCTTCCATCCACTTAGATTAGTTAGTGCAATCCTAAATAGGCATAAATATCTAAGCTCTGGAGTTTATTTATTGCAACTAAAAAGTTTCTCCCATACCCCCAAACTTATATCTAACATTGTCCTCAATGTTCTAAAGATGAAACTAAAAGCATGAACAAGGAGAAATTGTTACCATTTGAAGCGAAAGAGTTAAGGAAAGATATTACCGTGTTGCATGAGATTGGGTTACCTCCCAAGAAGTGCTAAGTTTAAAGTCTTCAGCCATACTTAGGAAAGGATTAGTCAAATCGAACCATAAAGTAACATTCGATATAATTGTGGGTCTTCAAAACGAAATAAATCTGACCAAAGGAAACTACAATAACCCGAGAAAGTGAACAAGAATAACATGCCCTTTTCTAGTTTCCTGATTAAGATATTTATATCTAATTGTGGTTCAGGTTCAGGTTCTATGAAAGGGTCTAAATAAAATATTTTCCTCTGATGCATTTCCTCATAGGTTGGATCCAAATTATTAGGTCCTAGAGTCTTGAAAAACTCAAATAAGAACTTAGAATCACAAAATAATAATAACCTAAATAACTGAGGATCCTCTAATTCAATCAGGTTTGACTTACATAATTGACCACAGTGAGAGTAGTGGTCATTCTTAAGCAAATGTATCGATTCTAATTTCCTAAGGCATTTAGGTTTAGTCTCACAACTTAATATTCGACACATTTGAAATCTATATGTTCCCACATTTGGAAGAAAACTATTTGGTTGGAAAACAAAATCAATCTTGGTATTACTGCCTGGGTTAACCACATCAACCAAAGGATGGGTTTCTAACAGTTGAGACTCTTGTTGGGTATCATTAGGTTCTGGAAAACGAGTATGAAGATAATCTTGTAAGATGGTTGAGGCATTGATGTCAAGTCCCAAGTGAGGGACCTTACTAAGAGTTAAAGCACATGGAGGATGATACTCACCCCCAAACTTAGAGTTTTCAGTGTCTCTAGATAGACTAGTCACAACTTCCCTAATTTGTAGGTCATCAGATTCTTGAAAATGGGCAATTGATTCTTCTAAGTTGTAATCTTGCGGTGCATCCTCACTCACCTCTACGAGTTCATCTAAGACTATTGTTTCTAAATCGTATGACTC
Organism: Papaver somniferum; assembly: GCF_003573695.1. Taxonomy (NCBI): domain Eukaryota; kingdom Viridiplantae; phylum Streptophyta; class Magnoliopsida; order Ranunculales; family Papaveraceae; genus Papaver; species Papaver somniferum. The sequence goes on along the minus strand of NW_020624377.1, from coordinate 3,743,764 downwards.
TAAAACAGTATTCTCAGGATAAACCGGTTCCTCTAAACCTTTCTTGGTTTCGTAAACAAGACATACTACATCGTCTGAAACGGGGGTATCTCTAGTCAAATCCTCGTCCTTTTGAATAGGTGAATAATTTTTAAAATTATTAGGATCTGAACCAGAAATTATATAATCATTATAAGGCTCAACTGGGGTAACAAATTCCTGATCACTATTCCCACATATTTCCGATTCTTCATCAGCACTATCTTCATCATCATAATATAATATTTGACATTTAATAATTCTCAATATTTGTTCCAAACTAAGCGGTCTATTTTTATAATACTTCTCGTATATCGTTAGAGGCGATTCATCGCTAACCGTTGGAACATCCCAATGTCGTTTCCCTTGCATATATTCACCAAGAGTCATTTTCGAAGACGTCTCTTGATAATGAGAATTTCTACTCATATATTCTCGTAACGTCATCTCAGGTGGCGTCTCCTGAAAAGGATTCATCACCGAGGAAACACACACTACAGAGGAATTCTACACAATCACAAACAAGGCTGACTCGACCAAATCAAACCTATAAATTCTAGCAAACAAAAAGCATGATGGCTCCACTTAGATTGTTTCTAGACCATCTTCTATCTTTCGAAAGGGAATTCGTTGCAATTTGAGCAAACCCCTCTGGAATCAATCCGAGTCAAAGTAAGTTGAATAGAGGCGAGGGAAGCTTAGTGGAGATTTGATACCCAAGGCCTCACCGCTATCACAAGGCGGCGCAGTCACGCATTCAACTCACAGAAACCATCATGAACTTCGAGGTGTGCTTAAGAAAGTAACCAATATCCTTCGAAATTTTTTCCTAATAAGCGCGTTACCCTATCGGACTCGTTCTAGTCAAGTTTTAAGCTTGGATTCGCGTTAGGTTTCGTTTTCCTAAGGCGGGCAAGGAGGGAGCGGTGATGAAATCCGAACCCTTATCTTGTATTGGACAGGCCTTGCCCTTTACTAGGAATTTAAAAACAGTCCAAATTCGTCCTCAATCAATGAATCACCTTAAGGAATACAGTAACTCGCTTACAGAAGATTCGCGAGTGTTTCGATGGACTTACCTCCCATACCAGACGGGGGATGAACCGTTGAAGTCGACTCGGGCCACGACTCCTATTTCATGTACGAACCCGAGGGGCCGAGACGATATAGTAATCATCGTCCTTCCCTGCAAACAGTTTGTATTTAAGGGTACCCTTCCGTAGGGTTTAAAAAAATAAATAAAAATAATGTCCCGATTGTCCAGTCCAAAGAAAAGAAAAAAAAATAATAAGAATAATTACAAAAAAAAATGGAAAGTCTCTTAAAAAAATAAAAAATAATTCTCTCTTTTTTTTCTTTTTCTCTCTTTTTTCTTCTTTTTTTTTTTGCTTTGTCTTTTTTCCTTCTCGTTTAGCTTTAAGCTTTGATTCCAAGGTCTTTAGTATCCGACTTCAAACCTGTAATACAAAGACATACCAAAGAGACGTAAAAAGAACAAATGGAATAATAAAAAAAAATAATAAAAACCTAATAATTCTACCTGAACACAAATCCGCGTCGGCGGCGCCAAAATGATTAATGATTTTTGATGGGTTGTCGTAGTAATGAGGTTCAAACTCTCGGACTTGTGAAGGATAATTTTTTAAACTTAATAAAAAAGATAAATATATACAATAAAAATATTAACACTGGTGCGGAAACTGGGACTAAAGATTCGGCCATTTCTCATTTTCAAGTGGTTCAGAATTTAATTCTAGGGGATTATAGTTCAAAACAAAACAAATATTAACTTTATTCTTTGCCAAAGTAGATTCTATAAAATATTACTTGTATTTTATGAGCATGGCGCATCAAGAATCCCTAAGACTAAGCATGTTCCATCAAATAAAATCACAAATAATTAATTAAAATCTTAATTCAATTAAAATTGGTGCAAAAATTAAATAAAGAATTAATTTAAATTACCACATGGATGAAACACGACCTCCTCCGTCGTCCCAGTGTTGGGGTTTAACTCATCATGATGAAAACACGCTCAAAATATATTTTTATAGCTCAAATGGTGTTTACAATGGAGAGAAAAGGAGAAAATGGTGTAAAACTGTAATCTGCGACGCACAAAAAGCGTCACAGAATGAACGATAAAAGACAAGTGCTGCTGCTGTTTAGACCGCACTGCGACCCACGGCTGTGTGTCTTAGACACTGTTGATAAACGACTGTCCTCGCGAGTTCGTTCTTCTTGTTCTTCATCATCAGCAGCAGCAGCAACAGAGTTTCATCAACTCTTGATTTCTGCTTCTCTGGAACTCCTCTCGACCCCCTCTCTAGTAGACCCAAAGAGCCTATTTATGCCCAACAACAGCTCCAAATCTCGCCAATAACTCCAATATAATTCTTCATTATGCGGGCAGTGAATAACAATATTTTCTTACAAAACTTGGAATTTCTTGCGTAAACTTCCTCCCTCCACGCTCCAAATCGATTCTTCACGACCCAAAGTGATGCTCGAGTCATTCCATATCATCAGAACACGTCCATAACTCTCCATGACGCGTGATTATCATCCTCCAGTGCATGCTTTCCCTGTTTTGAACTCGAGAATCAAAACACATATTCCAGCCAAATTTGGTCGAAACCACCACCCAAACTTTGTTCCTTATGCCAAATCATATCTTTCTGCCAATTTTCAGCGATTGAATCGCACTCTAACCCATTCATTTTGACAATCAAAATTCTGCCAGTTGAAAACTTCATTTCCCGCCAAAAACACAAATTCAAATTGTTGAAGAAGGTGCCCCTTATCCAGAGTGCTGGGGTGCGAATATCAATTGGGGTGGAAATAGTAATTTTTCTGGGTTCCTCCGGGACATTTCTGGGACGCTTCCGGTGCATTTCTAGGGTGCCTACGGTACATTTCTCCGGGGTGTGAAACACTGCTTTTTGAGCCCATTTCGCCGCAAGGGCTTATTTCTCTAAAATTTCCTACAAAAACACAAAATAACACAATAAGTACTTAATCGAGTCTAACAATACAGAACATTGAGAACAAAATAGACACATAAATGCGTCTATCAGTACCTATTGCATCTTTTTAATGCAAGATCTTTTTGTTCTGAAAAACAAGTTGTCAGTAGGGTGGAACCAGGTTTAGGCCATGAGGGGCCGGGCAGGTTCATTCACCATGGTTGCTGGCTCATCATATTCGACTACATATTTCCGAGCTTTTTTAAAGGGTTATTCAAATTTCTCCGGGGACCAACTTGGTGTCCTAGTGTTTGGAAAAAAGGTTAAGTTAATTTGTATCAAAAACCTATATTACTACTATGTTTGAGGGTTAAAACGGTTTCTACTGATTTTGGTAATTTCGGGTGTGTGGGTGAGAAACGAATTTAAACCCTAAATAATGTACTGCAATGGAGTACTTTAGATTCGAAAGATCAATCTGTACAAATACGGACTAAACCAAGAAATGGCCGTTCCGGACTTGCTTCGGTCACAAAGTGAAGAAGAAGGGTTGGTTTTTGGGAGGGAAGCGAAGAAAGTGTTGAGACCAGAATAGTTGATTCTGGAAGAATAGTTGTTTTCTACGACTTTTATCAGAAAATGGGAAGCTAACATATGGAAATCTAGCAAATGTTTTTTGAGTGTTTTATGCTCCTGACTTGAACTTGTTGTTCGATGGAAATAGGTAATGCCTATTTATACAAGTCGAAGTGAAACATACTCTGGTCTCATTAAGAAATGGAAAACGAGTGAATAAATGGGAGGAGGTGGTAACCGGTAACGCCTGGAATTGATGTTCCATAAAAGAAAGCGTTTCACCATTACTCCCTGTATTTACTAACCGCCTCATCCTTATGATACTTTCTTATAACAGGTGTAGTGTACGCCGCACGCTGTAAAACCGCCAAACCAATACCCAATGAGCATCCCCCATTTTGTGGCATGTGTTGATGTCTCAAGTGTTTTCATGAAAAAGATGCAGCATGTTGTTGTCGTCTGGAAAGTCGAGCTTGGGAGACTTGCCGGCTTGGTGACCTTCGACGGTCGAGATTTTGCATTTTAGGAGCAAAGGTATCCGTTGATTATAATATTGCAACCTTTCGTTTGGTAGCCAGTGGCATGAAAACATGCTAGGTATGGCTTTAATATGGCATGGTTTAGGCGCGGCCTAAAGTTAGCGTTTTGGCTTTGTTTAGGAGAGACAAAACTAGGGACAAAAGTTTCCATGCGTAAGATGGTAACCTTGGACGGCTAAGATCTGCATCTTAGATGAAAAGGTGGCGTTGATCGTTGCAGGCCTTCGTTTTGGCATCCGCATAGGGAAGGCCGGTATGCCGTGGCGCGGCAAGGTGGTTGGCATGCCATTGGCACATGTGGCATGACATGCCTTGGCACAGTTAGGCGTGGCCAAAACTAGGGTTTTGGGCCAAAGGTTACCATGCTTTGTCTGGCGACCTTGGAGGGCTAGGATTTGCATCTAGGATTGAAGGGTGGTCGTTGATCGTCGCACGCCTTCGTTTTGGTAGCCGCATAGGGAAGGCCGACATGGTATGTCGCGGCAAGGTGGTTGGCATGCCATTGGCACATGTGGCATGGCATGCCTTGGCGCGGTTTGGTATGGCCAAAACTAGGGTTTTGGGCCAAAGGTTACCATGCGTTGTCTGGCGACCTTGGACGGCTAGGATTTGCATCTAGGATTGAAGGGTGGCCGTTGATCGTCGCACGCCTTCGTTTTGGTAGCTGCATAGGGAAGGCCGACATGGTAGGGACAAGGCAAATGGTACGGACGGCTTGGCATAGTGGGTCCAAGGCAGAATGGTGCGGTAGGCTTGGCATAGTGGGGCCAAGGCAGAATGGTGCGGACGACTTGGCATAGTGGGTCCAAGGCAGAATGGTACGGACGACTTGGCATAGTAGAGTCAAGGCATAATGGTACGGACGGCTTGGCATAGTGGGGCCAAGGCATAATGGTACGGACGGCTTGGCATAGTGGGGCCAAGGCAGAATGGTACAGACGGCTTGGCATAGTGGGGACAAGGCAAAATGGTACGGACGGCTTGGCATAGTGGGGCCAAGGCAGAATGGTGCAGATGGCTTGGCACAGTGGGCCAAGGGCTTGGACGGCTTGGCATGGTAGGGCCAAGGCAAGGTGAGGTTGGCTTGGCATGGTGGGGCCAAGGGTATGGCATGCCATTGGCGTGTGATCCGTCCAGCATGGCTAGGGACAAGGGTTTGGCATGTCATTGGCGCATGGTGCGGCCAGCATGGCTAAGGCCAAGGGTTTGGACGGCTTGGCATGGTAGAGCCCAGGCAAGGTGCGGTTGGCTTGCGCGTGGTGGGGTTGAGGGTTTGGCATGACATTGGCGCATGGTGCGGCTAGCATGGCTAGGGACAAGTCAAGGTGCGGTTGGCTTGGCATGGTTGGGCCAAGGGTTTGGCATGTCATTGGCGCATGGTGCGGCTAGCATGGCTAGGGCCAAGGGTTTGGCATGCCATTGGCGCACGGTGCGGCCAGCATGGCTAGGGCCAAGGTAAGATGCGGTTGGCTTGGCATGGTGGGGACAAAGGTTTGGCATGCCATTGGCGCATGGTGCGGCTAGCATGGCTAGGGCCAAGGGTTTTACATGCCATTGGCACATGGTGCGGCCAGCATGGCTGGCATGCCTTGGTGCGGTAAACTTGGCCGGCATGGTTTTCTATTGGAAAAGTGGAGCGGTTGGCATGCCTTGGCGCGAAGATGTGGCTGGCATGCTTTTCCATTGGCACAGTGGTGCGGCTGGCATGGTTGGCATGCCTTGGCGCGAAGATGTGGTTGGCATGGTTTTCCATTGGTACAGTGGTGCGGCTGGCATGGTTGGCTTGTCTTGGCACGAAGATGTGGCTGGCATGGTTTCCCATTGGCACAGTTGTGCGGCTGGCATGGTTGGCATGCCTTGGTGCGAAGATGTGGCTGGCATGGTTTTCCATTGGCACAGTGGTGCGGTTGGCATGGTTGGCATGCCTTGCCACGAAGATGTGGCTGGCATGGTTTGCCATTGGCACAGTGGTGCGGCTGGCATGGTTGGAATGCCTTGACGCGAAGATATGGATGGCATGGTTTTCCATTGGCACAGTGGTGTGGTTGGCATGGTTGGCATGCCTTTGCGCGAAGATGTGGATGGCATGGTTTGCCATTGGCACAGTGGTGCGGTTGGCATGCCTTGGCACGAAGATGTGGCTGGCATGGTTTGCCATTGGCACAGTGGTGCGACTGGCATGGTTGGCTTGTCTTGGCACGAAGATGTGGCTGGCATGGTTTCCCATTGGCACAGTTGTGCGGCTGGCATGGTTGGCATGCCTTGGTGCGAAGATGTGGTTGGCATGGTTTGCCATTGGCACAGTGGTGCGGTTGGCATGGTTGGCATGCCTTGCCGCGAAGATGTGGCTGGCATGGTTTTCCATTGGCACAGTGGTGCGGCTGGCATGGTTGGAATGCCTTGATGCGAAGATATGGATGGCATGGTTTGCCATTGGCACAGTGGTGTGGTTGGCATGGTTGGCATGCCTTTGCGCGAAGATGTGGCTGGCATGGTTTGCCATTGGCACAGTGGTGCGGTTGGCATGCCTTGGCACGAAGATGTGGCTGACATGGTTTTCCATTGGCACAGTGGTGCGAATGGCATGGTTGGCATGCCTTGGCGCGGTAGCATGAGCATTAGGGTTTGCCATGGATGATGTTAGTCAATGTTAAGGGTTTTTCCGTGGAACATGACCCATGTAAAAAAAAAGGTACCCCGGTAATTCTTACGTAGGCATGCTGATTGATTCAGTAAGTATGCTAATTGTCATAGTGACTCATGTCGAATGTACAGTTTTACGATTTTAACCCTAAGCTAAAAACCATCATCAACATTAAGTCCCTTGCTTAGCTCGGAACAGGAGCATTGTTGCGAGGTAAGCATAAGATGGTGACGGCAAAGGACAAAAATCGAAACGACAAGTCGTGAAAAGATGGTCAGGAAGGTTCGACTAACCTTTTTCGAGAGTTTAAGAGAGTTTGTACTTCCCGTGTTAGCGGCCTTGCATAAATTGTACTGGTGGTGCAGACCGTGGAGTGGTGAGATGAAGATCGCCGGCTTAGTCTGGCTATGCATCACCTTGGCTGGGTTAGGGAACATCATGACGCTGGCTTGGTAAGTTGCTGGTGTTGGCGTGACAAGTCATGGCGCAGTACGGTGGTGCAAGGAATGATGCGTTTTGGAGAGGAAAAGCATACGCGGACGGCTTGGCGTGGTGGGGCCAAGGCATGGCGCGGTCCTGGCGAGGCAAGCATGGCGAAGGACTTTGGATGTGGTGGGCCCAAGGCATGGCGCGGTCCTGGCGAGGAAAGCATAGCAGACGGCTTGGCATGTGGTGGGGCCAAGGAAAAGGCGCTGACGGTCTTGGCATGGTGATTTGTCTTCGCGGGCCCGGTTGCCTCTTTTCCCTACTTGACTCAAATATGAAGTCCTTTCCTTATTCAAACTCCCGAGTATCACGCCTATAAAAGGAGGGTCGTCCTCTCCCTTTATTTCACACCTATATTTCTATTATTCTGGCCGTGTGGTAACAGTAAAGCGGACGAGCGAATCCCAGGCATGTCTTCCAACACTTCCTCTTTAACTTGCTTTTCTTGTTTTTTCTTTTCTTTTCATGTTAGTGCAAACCCTAGTTGTAGGCGTACCTTTTCATGAATTTGTAGAAATATTTTCCTTCTGCGTTGGTATGAATCCTAGCCGTAGATATTCTTTGAACGAACTTGTAGTAACATTTAGGTACCATAGGGATGTTGGTCGCCTCAATTACCGTGCAAAGTAGGCATGCATGAGCTGGTAATTGTCATTCCCTTCTCGTGAAAACCTAGCTTCTAGGGTTTACTCCTTTTTTCCTGGTGTGGCCGTGTGTATGGTTCCCGTGGTGGGGCGCGCCTCCTCGGCCGGGCGCAAATTTCCCGCTGTAGGGTACGGACTTGGCAAGAGGTGGGGATACAGGGTCTGTCAGTCCCCATTTCTTTGCCTATGCGCATTGTGACTTCGAAACAGATTGGCTTGGGTCCAAGATGGATGTCCTGTGTCTGATAAAATAATTCCCATGCACTTTCTGTAATAATTTCTCTTTGTATTGTTCCATTGTAGTTATTGCGAAGGTGGAAGTAGCGTGAGAAAATTTTCGTTAGGATGTCATTTGAGAAAAGTTCTGCCGTACCGAAAGATGTTGTCAGTTCCAAGCCAAACACAGATGATGAGTTCTTTACGAGATCCGCCACGATTAGGAAAAATCATCCCAAGTATGTGTCGATTCTTCTGACTGGTCCGGAAAGTGAAGAAGAAGCCCGGTCGGTTCGGACAGGAGGTGTAATAAGGTTTTGTCTTCAGAGGAAGAGTATCATGCTTATCCTATTGACTTTAAAATCTCTATGAGTCTGTTGCGTCCCTTTGAGAAATGGATGTGATTCATGATGAGCCAGGAATGTGTAAAGGCCAGTTTGACCAATGCGCAAGTTATTGATGTTGTCGCGGCTTCCGCAGTGCTTCAAATTTGGAAAGATATTCCAGGATTGGTTGCTTTTATTTCCAGATGGTGTCCATACACTCATACGGCCATATGCAGGTGGGGTGAAATGACTATCTCCTTAGAGAGTGTGGCTGTGTGGCTAAACCTTCCCGTAATATGAAACCTGGATGTCAAATTGTCTGCAGACGAAGAAGAAATGCGCGACGCTCTGGTTGTGAAATAAAAAGGATTCGTTCGGAAAGAAAACGAGACGAGGTGCTTCTATGGCTGGTGGGTGTCTCAATGGTTTCTCGATGAGTTTGAGCCGAATCAGAAGAATAGTACGCTTCATGTCGCAGCGTTCTTGGCTCTTTGGTTATACAGAGATTTTTTTGATGACGGCTCGGGTAAGAAAGAGATAAGAAAGGAACTTATCAAGTTTGCCATAAAATTGGCAAAAGGTGTCGTTCTCCCTATTGGCGGCTTGTTTCTTGGTTCTCTGTACACACACTTGGATCAGCTGGTCGCGGATATGTGCGCTTCAAATGGTTACATGAAGATGGATTCGTATAATCATGTCGCCTTTCTCCAAGCGTGGTTGTGGGAGCACTTCGAAGGGTATGCTCCAAAACCGTTGGCCGTACTTCCCGAGTCTTGGGGTGGCTCTAGGATACTGCGCTGGTCGAATAGGCGCCCAAAGATTGGTTCGAACCTGGTTGGATTCCTTGACAACTCGCACAAGGTCAATTTTCGTCCATGGGATCCGGTGCATGCGTCCATAACTCAGATCTGTACCTTTGCTCCTTCTCCGAGCATGTCTTTGTCTTCTGATAAAGAGGATATGAGTGATGGCGATATGGTGTTCATGCGAAGCTGCACGCCCGGTCATGTGCCGTCTTTCTTTCGAGGATCTTGCCTAGCAGTCTCTTACAATATGTACAGGGCGACTCGGAATATGGGTTTTGACCAAGGGGTCCCACTTGTTCGTCAGCCGGTTGTTCCAGAAGTCTTGTTGTCAACTATTGTTCTTGAGTCGGGTAAAAATCTCCCTTTCCTGCTTGCGGAAAGAAATCCATCAACAACCTCCAAATATAACCTATTTTGGTATGATGAGTTTCTCGTTTATCATGGATTCGTGAATGATGTGGTAGAAAACCGTCGCGATAAGCCTTCTCCTGCGGTTTTAGCGGAGCATCCACTGCTGAGGGATCCTTCTTCTCCCAAGCGGAAATCCGTTAGCCCGAATGCCGATAGTCCCTAAGTGAAGGAGCGAAGATCTAAAAGCCGTGCAGATGGTTCCCAGTCAGATTCGACATCCCTACCGACTTTCAGTTCGTCCAATATGCGGGTACGTATGATTTTCCTCTTGATTTTAGTTGGATCGCGTATATCCTTGTTCTCTTTTCTGAGTATCCATCTTTGTATCTTGCCTAAGGTCTCGGCAGCGTGAACGCCTTTACCAAACTTGCAAGTAGTCAGAAAACATCGTTTCTCGAGACGGAGGGTGGCGGTGCTGAGCCTATCCATGGTGATGGGGAACCCGAGAATGATGAAAGTTCAGAGTCCAGTGATGACGAGAGTAATTCTTCCAACATCAGTGCTGAATCTTCCTCTAGTCGGTCTGAAAGCGAATCAGTGATTCTCCCTCATGTTTTTTCTTCTTTCTTCTTTCCCTTTCTTTTTGGAAAATATCTAATCCGTGATATCACAGGGGGAAGCCGTTTCAGAAGATGGCCCTGAGATGGAGACTGGCGGAGATACAGCTTTGTCTCCAACTGTGGAAGCCGCACCGGGTGACCTTGAAAAGGATGTTGATCGAGATGCAAACGTCGCTGTGACTCAGAAAATGGAGAGTACTCCAGTGTCCGCAGGTACAATTGTCGTTAGGAATCCCTTGCAGGTCGATGATGCAGTCGCGGGCGCCACTTTCAATCCTCCATACCTGGTTCCTCATCCGGATCATGTGTTGATCGGGAGATTTAGCGTGCCAGCCAAACATGCGGTGCTATACAGTAAGATATGGGAAAGCTACGTACATATCGCCACGACCAACAAAATTAGTAGTCGATTTGCGTTGGTTAAGCGTGTGGAGGAAGCTTTGTCTTCAATTGACGACATGTGCAACGTGACAGGTCATACTGTTTCTGAGGATGTAGTCTCGAGATGGAGGTTCCTTCGTGACGTGTGCGTAAACTTCGAGTTCAATGTTCCTTGGTTCGTTGAAGGTCTTTCTGAGGTTGAAAAGTTGTTGGACGAAACAGTCGAAAGTCCTTCTGCGGATATGGTGAAGAAGCAGGAAGCGGAAGTCGAAAAGTTGTCCAGGAAGCTGAAGTTGAAGAGGGCGGCTCTCTAAAGCACAAAGGAGGCTTTCTCCAAGAAGAGAAATCCATTGTTGAAAAACTTTCCTTGAACGCATTTCTGTCTTCTGAACTTCTTATTTTAGGTTTTCTTTTTTGAAAGTGAAACGCCTAATTTATGGTTTTGATTTCCACGATTTTTGGGTTGGTAGACAAATGTTACCATGAGGGTTTTGAATTATTATTTAGAATGAATTGCTTTAGAACAATGATGTCTTGGTTATGAACATAAGTTTCATGAGTACCCCAGGAGAGTCATGGAATTGTGAATGTTGTGTGATAGTAGAAAACATGAAGTTCGGGAAAATATGGCTATTGGTTTTTATTTGCCCTGTGAAGACTTGAGGTAGTAGACCATGTATTTTGTCTAGCAAAACTTACTCGGTTTTTCGGATCTTATGGTGAAAAAGGAATCCCCCGGATGTAAGACTGAGTTTTGTGACAAACATCACCGTGACTATGGAAATTCCCCAGTCATTCCTTTTCGTGCCACTGATCCCTGGTCAGATCGTTTTCTTCTAACCCCTCGGAAGTCCCCAATCGTACCTTTCTGTGTTACGACTGGTAATCGAGCCGCCTGGTAGCTGAGTCGTCGATTCCTGAGCGGATCGTTTGATTCTACTGTCGTGACGTCTGGGTCGAGGTATGAGATCGAGGGTTGAAAACTGACGTCGTGACCGAAAGATCAACCTCCCACTGTGGTCGCCAATTATTTGAGGGTGAAAACGGTTTCTGCTGATTTTGGTAATTTCGGGTGTATAGGTGAGAAACGAATTTAAACCCTAAACAATGTACTGCAAGGGAGTACTTTAGATTCGAGAGATCAATTTGTACAAATCCAGACTAAACTAAGAAATGGCCGTTCCGGACTATATTCGGTCACAAATTGAAGGAGAAGGGTTGGTTTTGGGAGGGAAGCGAAGAAAGTGTTGAGACCAGAATAGTTAATTCTGGAAGAGTAGTTTTTTTCTACGACTTGTATCAGAAAGTGGGAAGCTAACAGATGGAAAGCTAGCAAATATTTTCTGAGTGTTGTATGCTCCTTCCTGAACTTGTTGTTCGGTGTAAATAGGTAATGCCTATTTATACAAGTCGAAGTGAAACGTACTCTGGTGTCATTAAGAAATGGAAAACGGGTGAGTAAATGGAAGGAGGTGGTAACCGATAACGCCTGGAATTGATTTTCCATAAAAGAAAGTGTTTCACCATTACTCCCTGTATTTACTAACTGCCCCATCCTTATGATACTTTCTTATAACAGGTGTAGTGTACGCCGCACGATGTAAAACCGCCAAACAAATAACCAATGAGCATCCCCCAGTTTGTGACATGCGTTGATGTCTCGGGTGTTTTCATTGAAAACATGTAGCATGTTGTTGTCGTCTTGCAAGTCGATCTTGGGAGACTTGCCGGCTTGGTGACCTTCGACAGTCGAGATATTGCATTTTAGGAGGAAAGGTCGCCGTTGATTATTGCAACCTTTCGTTTGGTAGCTAGTGGCATGAAAGCATGTTCGGTATGGCTTTAATATGGCCTGGTTTAGGCGCGGCCAAAAGTTAGGGTTTTGGCTTTGTTTAGGCGCGACCAAACTAGGGCCAAAAGTTTCCATGCGTTAGCTGATAACCTTGGACGGCTAAGATCTGCATCTTAGACGAAAAGGTGATGTTGATTGTTGCAGGTCTCCGTTTTGGCATCCTCATAGGGAAGGCCGGTATGGCGTGGCGCGGCAATGTGGTTGGCATACCATTGGCACATGTGGCATGGCATGCCTTGGCGCGGTTTGGCGTGGCCAAAACTAGGGTTTTGGGCCAAAGGTTACCATGCTTTGTCTGACGACCTTGGACGACTAAGATTTGCATATAGGATTGAAGGGTGGCTATTGATCGTTGCAGGACTTCGTTTTGGAATCCGCATAGGGAAGGACGGTGTGGCGTGGCGCCGCAAGGTGGTTGGCATGCCATTGGCACATGTGGCATGGCCAAAACTAGGGTTTTGGGCCAAAGGTTACCATGCTTTGTCTGGCTACCTTGGACGGCTAAGGTTTGCATATAGGATTGAAGGGTGGTCGTTGATCTTCGCACTCCTTCATTTTGGTAGCCGCATAGTATGGCGCGGGAAGGTGGTTGGCATGCCATTGGCACATATGGAATGGCATATGCCTTGGCGCGGTTTGGCGTGGCCAAAACTAGGGTTTTGGGCCAAAGGTTACCATGCGTTTTCTGGCGACCTTGGACGGCTAGGATTTGCATCTAATATTGAAGGGTGGCCGTTGATAGTCACACGCCTTCATTTTGGTAGCCGCATAGGGAAGGCCGGCATGGTAGGTCCAAGGCAAATGGTACGGACGGCTTGGCATAGTGGGGCCAAGGTAGAATGGTGCGTACGGCTTGGCATAGTGGGGCCAAGGCAGAATGGTACGGACATCTTGGCATAGTGTGGCCAAGACAGAATGGTACGGACGGCTTGGCATTGTGGGGCCAAGGCAGAATGGTGCGGATGGCTTGGCATTGTGGGGCCAAGGGTTTGGACGGCTTGGCATGGTAGGACCAATGCAAGGTGCGGTTGGCTTGGAGTGGTGGGGCCGAGGGTTTGACATGCCATTGGCGTGTGGTGTGTCCAGCATGGCTAGGGCCAAGGGTTTGGCATGCCATTGGCGCATGATGCGGCCAGCATGGCTAGGGCCAAGGGTTTGGACGGCTTGGCATGGTAGGACCCATGCAAGGTGCGGTTGGCTTGGAGTGGTGGGGCCGAGGGTTTGACATGCCATTGGCGTGTGGTGCGGCTAGCATGGCTAGGACCAAGGGTTTGGCATGCCATTGGCACATGGTGCGACCATCATGGCTAAGGCCAAGACAAGGTGCGGTTGGGTTGGCATGGTGGGGCCAAGGGTTTGGCATGCCATTGGCGCATGGTGCGGCCAGCATGGCTAGGGCCAAGGGTTTGGCATGCCATTAGAGCATGGTTTGACCAGCATGGATGGCATGCCTTGGCGGGGTTAACGTGGCTGGCATGGTTTGCCATTGGCACAGTGGTGCGGCTGGCATGGTTGGCATGCCTTGGCGCGAAAATGTGGCTGGCATGGTTTTCCATTGGCACAATGGTGCGGCTGGCATAGTTGGCATGCCTTGGCGCGAAGATGCGGATGACATGGTTGGCATGCCTTGGCGCGAAGATGTGGCTGGCATGGTTTGCCATTGGCACAATGGTGCGATTCGCATGCCTTGGCGCGAAGATGTGGCTGGCATGGTTTCCATTGGCACAGTGGTGCGGATGGCATGGTTGGCATGCCTTAGCGCGAAGATGTGGCTGGCATGGTTGCCATTGGCACAGTGGTGCGGCTGGCATGGTTGGCATGCCTTAGCGCGAGGATGTGGCTGGCATGGTGGGCATGCCTTGGCGCGGTAGCATGAGAATTAGGGTTTGGCATGGATGATGTTAGTCAATGTTAAGGGTTTTTCCATGGAACATGACCCATGTAAAAAAAAAGGTACCCCGGTAATTTTTACGTAGGAATGCTGATTGATTCAGTGAGTATGCTAATGTTCATAGTGACGTCATGTCGGATGTACAGCTTTACGATTTTAATCCTAAGCTAAAAACCACCATCAACATACTCTTATCAAAATGGCTAAACTATCTTTTGTTTTGTGCATTTTGTTTGGTAGGAAAAAGATATAAATTGAGAGTCCCATAGTGGGTGCATATATATGCCCATCTCCCTAAGGCAACCAGTAAAAGTAGTGATTTTTAGAATTTTTTCAGTATATGCAAGAAAACTTATAATTGATATATCCTTCAAATTTGAGATTGAAATTTCTAAATTTTATGTCGTTGGATAACAGATAACTTCTTAAAAGATCAATGCAACTCGTGCAGACATGATTACCAAATTATACCATTCGCCAGAGATAACAATATTGTACTTCTCATTAAAACCAAAAATCACTCTTACAAATTTAAATGAAGCCGACAGTGAGTTAATATACTCTATTGTTGACCAATCATAGACACAGAAATACTTTCCACTAGAATACAACAAGCACGTGTCCATAGATGACAGGTTGTTTACAGTTGGTGACAGTTAGAGTGTACACAAAGTGTGAACTATTACCCCCCCCCACCCCCCGCAAACTGAAGGTGTTTGAAGTCTGTAAGGCTACAAACATTCAGTCTGTCCTTTAAAATTGTGAAGCGAGGACCCTGCAAACCCTTAGTAAAGATGTCAGCCAGCTGAGAGATGGTGGAGATGTACATAACAGAAAGAGTCTTGGCCTGAACAATCTCACGAACAAAATGGAAATCTAAAGCCATATGCTTCATCTAGCTATGAAATATAGGGTTGGAAGCAAGATCCAGACTGTTGGTGTTATCATAGTGAATATTAGGCGATGATGGAAGAAAAATGTATAAATCCTGCAAGAGCTGACAAAGCCACGCTACCTCAGCTGCAGTTTAAGCAAGAGCACGATACTCTGCCTCAGTACTGGGACGCGCAACAGTAGATTTCTTTTTAGCTGACCATGAGATGGGATTACGTCCAAAAAAGATGCAAAAGCCACTAGTGGAGCGTCTGTCATCTGGAGAACAGGACCAATATGCATCACTGAAACCTTGCAAAGTAGACAAGCCTTTGGAGAAGAACAAACCATGATATATCGTAAAATACGCTTAGCAGCACAAAAATGAGAAGTAGTAGGCTGATGCAAGAACTGGCACACCTGATTCACATCAAAGCTAATTTATAGACGTGTCCAAGTGAGATACTGAAGTGCACCTACAAGAGACCGATATTATGTAAGGTTTTCCAAGAGTTCTCCATCATATGCACTGAGTTTAGTTGTTGCAGAAGAAGGAGAAGAGAAAATATTAGCACCCACCATCTGTGTTTTGTCCAGGAGATCCAATGCATATTTGGTTTGACACATAAACAGATCACTACTACTGCGTTTAACCTCAAGACCCAGAAAATAATGAAGTTGGCCAAGGTTCTTTAGTGGAAAATAGGAGCTTAATGTAGAGATTAATTCCTCATAGTAAGAAGTGGAAGAACCTGTGAGAACAATATCGTCCACATATACCAGAAAGATAGTGAGGCGAGAACCAACCTTTTGAACAAATAGAGAAGGATCAGCATATGACGCATGAAAACCAAGAGAAAGTAGAATTGTGTGCAGCTTGTCATACCAAGCACGAGGTGCTTGTTTAAGACCATAGAGTGACTTGTGAAGCTTGCATACATAATTTGGATGCTCAGGATCTATAAAGCCTTGAGGCTGAGTCATACAAACTTCTTCTTGAAGATAACCATGAAGAAACGCGTTGCTGACATCAAGATAGTTGTAGTGAACTGCAAGGGATAGAATAAGACGAATGGTAGTGGGTTTTGTTACGGGACTGAATGTCTCATTGTAGTCAAGACCAGGAAGTTGATGAAACCCCTTAGCAACCAATCGTGCCTTAAATTTATCAAGTGACCCATCAACATTTTGTTTAACTCGATAAACCCACTTACAACCAACTATATTCTGACAAGGAGAAGGAGGATCTTTGTCCATATTCCATTTATAAGCAAAGCATCATGTTCTTGAACCATTGCAACCTTCCATTTTGGATTTTTAACAGCTTGAGTAAAACAGGTTGGTGTAATGGGAGTTGTAGAACTCAAATAAGCTGCAGGAAGAGGGTGTTTTGTAGAAAAATACATTTTGGGTTTAGATATACCATATTTACCCCATGTTTGTGTTGGATGAGAATTTTGAATGATAGCCACAGAACCATCCTGAGAAGAATCAGTCTGAGCAACATCAACTGAACTAGGTGGAGAAATAAGCATTGAATCTTGCTGACCAACAGGAAAAGAAGCATGATGAGAGGAAGACAGATTCATCTTGAACAACAGCTGCAGAATCATGAAGAGAAGAATATACAGATTCAACCTGAACAACAGCTGTAGAATCTGAAATAGTAGAAGCATCAGAAGAAACATCCAGTGGAGAAGTGACAGATGACTTGTCATTGCAAAAGGATTCGAAACTGAGTGTAGAAGGATTAAATGTAGTAGACATGATAGTTGTGTAAGGAAATGACTCTTCATTGAATGTGACATGTCTATAAACATAAACTCTACCAGTAAGTGGATTTAAACATCTGTAACCCTTCTGCTGAGCACCATAACCAAGAAAAATACATGGAGAGCTTCTAGGAGACATTTCTGAAGATGAATAAGGTCTTAACCATGGGTAACAAGCACAACCGAAACTTCTCAGAAATATATAGTTTGGGCTTTTATGAAAAAGTTGTTCAAAAGGAGAAGTAAAGTTAAAGGCTTCTAACTGGTAGCCTATTTATTGTAAAATTGGCTGTCATAAATGCTTCAACCCAAAAAGTGTCAGGTAAACCAGCCTTTAGAAGAAATGTTCTACCAATATCAAGTAAATGTATGTGCTTAGCTTCAGCAACTCCATTCTGTTCTGAGGTGTAAGGGCAAGTAAATTCATGAATAATACCATGAGTGGTGGTAAATGAAGCTAACTCATTATTAATAAACTCACCACCCCCATCTGTTCTGATAGTAATTATTTTGCAGTTCAGTTGGTTTTCAATTTGAGATTTGAACTTGAAAAAGATATTCTTAAAGTCAGACTTAGCAGTTAAGGGGAACAACCAAAAAAATTTAGAAAAATCATCCACTATGTTAACATAGTACAAGAAACCACTATGAGACATAACAGGATAAGGACCCCACAAATCCATATGAAGAAGCTCTAGTGGTTTTGAAATACAATGAGTGGAAACAGAAAATGGAAGTTTGTGAGATATTCTTAATTGACAACATTCACAAAAAAGTGTTGCTTTTATTACAGAAATGTCAAGAGAATGACAAACTCTCTGAAGTGTTTGAAAAGATGGATGTGCTAGTCTATGGTGCCAGACAGAAGTTGAATCTTTACTTATATGTAGAGCCTTGAGTGGTGGTGTTGATGTTGTGGGAAAGTTGATTGGGTATAGGCCATTGACTTGAGACCCCTGCAACAGAATCTTCCCAGTATGAAGATCCTGAACAGTATAATCATATGGAGAAAATGTTATAGAACATTTATTTTGAGATATAAACTGATGAACAGATAGGAGATTATTTGAGGCTTGAGGTACATGAAGAACATTTTGTAAGGTAAACAGTTTATTTTGAGTTGGAAACGACACAGAACCAATAGAAGAAATGTCCATACCTTCACCAGTAGCAGTTTGAATATATTCATAACCATCATAAGAGGTGTAATCATCAAGGTAGGAAGTATTAGTGGCTACAGGATGATTAGCTCCGCTGTCAGCATACCAAGGATTTTCACCAAAAATGTTGGCAGCAGCTATCGTTGCATGAAGATTTTGAGGTGGAGCACGACCTTGAAATGCAAAATTGAGCCCGTGAGGACATTCACTTGCTACATGTCCAGGTTTGCAACAAATTTGACATATTACGGATTCTCCAGAAGTAAGTGAAGTTAGAGGTGGTGGTGCCATAAACACTGGAGGTGGTGCTGACATAAAAGCTGGAGATCGAACTGGTGAATTATGAAAACTACGTTAAAATGGTGGCTGATAAGATCGTCTGCCTCGAAAATGATAATTAGTACTACTTCTCATAGGATATCCACGATTATAGGTATGTTGATTATTGTATCCTCTAGAGGCCAGAAAAGCCTTATTTTCAGAATCAGCTAAAATTGACTTAGATCTCGACTTAAGAACAATCTCTTCACTTAGAAGGAGATTGTGTAATTCAACACTGGTAACTGGAGGAAATCGAATTATAATTGAAGTAGTGAAAGCATCAAATGAAGATCTCAATCCAGAGAGAGTATTAACAACGATTTCACTGTCACTTACTACAGAACCAGCAGCAGCTAAAGCATTGACTACCTTCTTAATCTCATTCAGATATGTAGTAATTGAATCATTACTAATTTGATTGATTGCATTTTAGTGCGAAGTTGAATAGTATGAGTAGCATATACCTGAGAGAATCTGGATTCAATATTGTTGCTCCACAACTCAGACACAGTAGAATTAAGCCGGGGAATGATTGTTGTATCTTCATATTTCCACAGAGTATAGGCTGGATTAAGGATCTGGTTATTAGCATGATTTCGAGAAGTGTACATCTCAGGACATTGACGTTCTCCAGTAACATAATCAGCAACTCGAAACTTGTTGAGTAGAGCAAGATTCACAGCTTTCCAGGTAAGAAAATTATCCTCCTTGAGTTTGAAATTTACAATATCAGTGAGTTGATTGAGAGGAACCTTTAAAATCGAACGATTCTCCATGATAAAAAGAGAGAACAAATCAGAAAAATAGATCTGAAAGATGAGAAGAGATCAAGAAAGTAAAGATTCAAAAAGAAATCAAGATCTGGAGATAGATCGACTGAAAAACTATCAGAGAAGAGAAGTAACAGATGAAATCACTTAAGAAGAAAACACAATTGAGCTCAAAAACACTCCATTAATGGAGGAAAAATTGGATCGAAAAAACCCCTGAGAAATTCATTTCTCAGCTCTGATACCAAGATAATAATATTGTTCTTCTCATTAAAATCAGAAATCACTCTTACAGATTAATGAAGCCGGCAGTGAGTTAATATACTCTATTGTTGACCAATCATAGCTACGGAAATACTGTCCACCAGAATACAAGCACGTGTCCATAGATGACAGGTTGTTTACAGTTGATGACAGTTAGAGTGTACACAAAGTGTGAACTATTAGCCAGGATATAAATTTCTAACAAATACACAAATCTTTTTTTGATGAAACGGAGGTAGTATATAGTTTCGACCTTTTCAAAACTAAAAAAGAAGAAAGATGCTTACAAATCTATAATTCTAAAATGATAATTTGTGTCCGAGTGGTATGGTCATAACGTTGAAAAGTAATTTGAAAATATCAAAACCATAATAAGAATATCGAAAACTTCCACAAATTATGTTTCTCATAAGCTCAACGGGAGATGCAGTGTATGATGAGAACTTCTACTAAAAGAATCATACGTATTATGTAATAACTATTTCCAAGGATTCGAGGATGGATGCGTACATGACGATTATTTATTTTAAAGCTAGTCCTACAGGCAAAAGACTTTCCACAAAAGCTCTGACCTTGGTACCACTGATGTATTCAGTTTCGTCTATACTGATTTCAATCTTATTCGTGAAAGTTTTGTTCTTCCAGTTGTAATAGCAAATGCAAAAGATTGCTTGCTCGAAGTTATGAAGTTCTATTATTATCTCGTCTGTCCCAGGAACCGTATCTTCAAAGGTGTACGTCAGTTCTCTGAAAGAAAGTGGGATTAACACGGATTCTCCAGTCCATTTACCACTAGTTTTGCCGACGTTATCTTCGATAATGTCATGTCCATGATGATGCCCATCTTCAAATAACCAAAGCTTAACAATGTGATCAGAAAAACTTACTCGATCAATTAGAGCTATACGTCCATTCACTTCTAGTAAAACGAAATTCCTCACAGGCAGACTATGTTCAGCCTTGGGCTGATGCAGTATATTATCAGGGATTGAAATACTTCGAAACTTCTCATCTCCGACATCAAATGCCACTACATATGCACCTTCCATAGGGTTCACCATCGGCATACAATTAGGATTCTTTTTTGTCCAATGTGAAGTTATACGAGAATGAGCACTTATCCAATAGATCGAACCATTCGCATAAATACTCATGCTTGAGTGGAGCTTGTACTCCGGGTAATCATCGATTCTTCTCCAGGTATTGTTGTTATTGCCTAAAGTCATGATCTCGCAAACCTCCTCAACCTCATCGGTATCCATCAGTTGTCTACGGTACTCATCTGGAGTACTAGGACGACGACTTTTCTCGTATAAGCTAATAACTTTGTGTTCTTTGGTAGCATGATCAAAACCGAAAGCGCATTGCCATCTGTATACATAATCCTCATTAAATATATCTAAATATTGATCATCTTTTAATGTAGCTTTCATCCATGGTGTTCGTTCCAGTGGTGTTTGTTCTCCAGTAGTTATATTCCCTACACAAACATAACATTTAATGAGACTATAAAAACATATCAAACCATTAACAGGTCTCAAAGTAAAACATTGATTAGGAGTCTTAAACCTATGACGATCTGCGACAACAGATTCGTGATGATGATGATGTTTATTAGTTGCTAAAAACTCTGTTGAGAACAAATTGACTCCTTTTAATGGGGACTGGGTAATGGCAACTGCAAGATGAAACTTAGCTTATATAAAGACAACTCTCTTTATTGATGTTTAGAAAATCTCTCAAAACTAAACACAAGCTCTAATCTTGCTCATATGATCAACCACAACTTTGGTGATCATATATATATAGAACTATGAATTCCTTTTCCTAGTCCTATTACCTTATTACATGTCTTTCCTTTTCTTAGAACTAGATGACTTCTAATTCCCTTAGGATTACATCAATTTCCTAATCTTGTCCTAACCAGCTTGTTAGTGACTTCTATGTTGAAGTTAATCCAACATTCTCCCCCTTAAGCTTCAATTGTGCTTGTGAAAAATCTTGTACTCCTATTAATTTCCTCATCTCTTCAAACTTGATCCGAGCCAATGCCTTTGTTAATATATCTGTCTTCTGCTCAGTTCCAGGTATGTGTTCTACGTTAATGATCTCCTTCTCGATGCATTCCCTTATAAAATGATATCTCTTGTGAATGTGTTTAGTCTTACCATGAAACACTGGATTTTTAGTGAGTCCAATTGCAGACTTATTATCAATCTTGATGAGAACTTTTTCAGGTTCTCTTCCTTTGATTTCACCCAATAATTCTTGAAGCCATATTGATTGTTTAGTTGCTTCTGTTGGGGCCATAAACTCAGCTTCACAGGATGAGAGGGCTACAGTGTCTTGCTTCTGTGAACACCATGTAATAGGTGCTTCACCTAGATAAAATATATGACCAGTTGTACCTTTTCCATCATCTTGGTCAATATTATGACTGCTGTCACTATACCCAACAATTCCTTTTGATCCTCCTTGACCATACTTCAATCCACAGTTGATTGTTCCTCTTAGATATCTCAATATCTGCTTTATTACATCACCATGAGACTTGCGTGGACTCTGCATATAACGGCTTGCTACTCCCACAGAGAAAGCCAAGTCTGTTCTTGTGTGTAACAAGTATCTTAGGCATCCAACATTTCTTCTATAACTCGTTGAATCAATCTCTGCTTCTTCTTGTGCCTTTGAAACTTTAAGTCCAAACTCCATTAGTATCTTAGTTGGATTACAAGTTTCAAGTCATGCTTCTTTCAGAATTCTCCTTGCATAAGCTTCTTGTTTAATCTGAATCCCATCCACTCCTTGATGGACTTCTATGCCAAGGTAATAAGTGAGTTTTTCGAGGTCTGGCATCTCAAACTTTGATGACATTTCTCTCTTGAACTCATTGATCACCTTAAGGGAGTTGCCAGTCAAAAATAGATCATCTACATAGACTGCAATCACAAGAAGCGTTCCCTTTTCTTCTCTTCTATATACAGATGTTTCTTTAGAGCACTTAACAAATCTGATTTCTCTTAAGATTTGATCTAACTTTGTATTCCAGGCTCGAGGAGCTTGTCTTAGACCATATATAGCTTTTGATAACTTATATACCTTATGCTCTTATCCTTTTACTTCAAAACCTTCTGGTTGTTCAACATACACATCTTCTCGCAGTTCACCATGTAAGAATGTTGTCTTAACGTCTAAGTGGTGAATTTCCCATGAGTTTGATGCAGTTTCTGCTATTAAGAGACGAATTGTCTCTAGTCTAGCAACTGGTGCGAAAACTTCATCAAAGTCTATGCCTGATTCTTGAACGTATCCCTTAGCTACAAGTCTTGCCTTATATTTGTTAATAGTTCCATCAGCATTTTTTTTAACCTTGAAGATCCACTTGAGGCCAATCACTTTTACCCCACCTGACTTATCAACTAGAAACCAAGTCTTGTTTCTGTTGATTGAAATAATTTATTCTCTACATGCTTGTGTCCATTTAGTCGAGACCTTTGCTTCCTGAAAATTCCTTGGTTCATCATTAACAGAAAGTAGCATAATCTCACATTCTTCTGCATCTTGAAGAACATAATCCTCCAGATATTGTGGCTTCTGTATCTGTCTTGTTGATTTTCGCAATGGAATGGGTTGAGTTATTTCATCGATCTCCTCTTCTTCTTCTTCTTCTTCTTCTTCTTCTTCTTCTTCTTCGTTAATCTCAGTGTTTTCATTATTCTCTTCTTCTTCTTGATTAACATCATTGTTTCCATTGGTATTGATGATTATGGGTCCTTCGCCTTCATCAATTACTTGACCCCATCTCATGTGAAACATTCCTGGATCCATACTTGGTCCATCATTAGTTTCTTTCCAGTTCCAGTTTTCTTTTTCATCGAATACCACATCTCGACTCACTGTTACTCTTTTCGTTGTTGGATTGAATAATCTGTAAGCTTTGGATCCAGGCTCACTTCCTAGATGCACAAGATACTGAGATCGATCATCCAGTTTCTTAAGAGTTGCATAATCAACTTTTGTGTATGCTTTGCAACCAAACACTCTTAAATGATCTATGTTTGGTTTTCTAGTTCGCAAACTTTCATATGGAGTCATGTCTTTCAGAGCTTTCGTAGGTATCCTGTTTATTAGGTATGTGGAGTGTCGTACAGCTTCTCCCCATAGATAATTAGGTACCTGCATAGATTTTAATGAACTTCTCGTCATCTCCATTAGAGTTCGGTTTCTTCTCTCCACCACTCCGTTTTGTTGTGGTGTAATAGGACCACATAAATCAGCATGAAGAAGCTCTAATGGCTTTGAGGCTCTGAATGTTGTTGCTTTTTGAAAACCTTGACGCGTTTGTTTCCCAACTAAACATGATTCACAGATCCTTGATTCATCGTTTATCTGTGGTAGTCCTCGAACCATCTTGTTATGAGACATTGCCTTTAAAGTTCTAAATCTTATGTGTCCTAATCTTGCATGCCACTTCCATGTCTGATCTTCCAGTCTCATATTCAGACACAATGGCCTTCCAATCATGAGACTTATCTTGTAGAGTCTATTCTGTGAGCGTGAGACTCTAACTAAAAGTTTTCCACTTGGGTCATGAACTGTTAGATAATCTTGTCGCATTCTAACATCACATCCAACTTCTGTAGCTTGTCCTAAACTTAGAATGTTGCTTTGTAAGTTTGGGATGAAGTAGATGTTTGTGACAAGCTTGTGTTCTCCGGTCTTGCTCTGAAATAGAATTGATCCTTTCCCTTCAATTTCTACAGAAGATCCATCCCCAAACTTCACTTGTCCTTTGATTTTCTCATTGAGTTCAGAAAAGTAGTGTCTCTTACCAGTCATGTGATTGCTGGCTCCATTATCTAAATACCAGATTCCTTCTTCTCCATCCTTTGATTCGTAGTTCTTTGGTATTAGTTTCCCTTCGTTTAAGAATACAACTTCGTGCATGAAAATAGTTGTATCTGCTTCCCTTGTTTCATTCTTGTTTGCTTCTTCCATCTTTTGTATTCTTTCAGGGCATACAGAGGAGAAGTGTCCTGGTTTATCACATCTGTAACAAATAATGTTTGATCTATCCTTTTTTTCTTTCCCTTGGTTTTGATCATTCTGACTTGTTGTTCTATCTTGTGAGTTAAACCTTCCTCCCCTTCCTCGGCCTCTGTTTACTCTACCACCTCTTCCACGACCTCTTCCTCTTGTCGCAGAGTTTTGTTGGTAAGATTTTGTGTACAAGAGTTTTCCTTGAGTTTCTCCATTGTTTTCTTCATCGAGGATTCTCTCTTCATATGCTTTCAATCTTCCAATTATATCTTCATAGCTAGTCTTCTTTAAATCTAAGACTTGTTCGAGAGAAGCTATGATATGAATATACTTGGATCTTGGTAAACTATTGAGAACCAGTTTATCTTCACCAATGGATTGTCCAAGTGACGCAGCTTTTGAGGCTATCTCTGATAGCTTTCCTGCAAAGCTATCAATAGTATCAGTTTCTTTCATATTCATTCTTTCAAATTCAGACATTAAGGTTTGCAGACGGGCTTCTTTAACTCGATCAGCTCCGAGATTACGTGCCTTTATTGCATCCCAAATTTTCTTTGAAGTTTCCTGTTCACCAACTTGTAGAACAAGACATTCTGGTATTGCTTGAAAGAGTAATCCAATGGCAACATTGTTTTTGTCTGGGTCCAATGTACCAGGATCAATTGTTTCCCAAACTTTGTAGATTTTCATCAGTACCTTCATTCTCATGGCCCATATTGTGTAGTTTGTGGCGTTGAGGATTGGAACTTGTATTGATGGTGGCGTGAACTGTTTTGCACCCACAATGGTGGTTTCGTTTTCCATGGCTCAGAAACAAGCTCTGATACCAATTAATGGCAACTGCAAGATGAAACTTAGCTTATATAAAGACAACTCTCTTTATTGATGTTTAGAAAATCTCTCAAAACTAAACACAAGCTCTAATCTTGCTCATATGATCAACCACAACTTTGGTGATCATATATATATAGAACTATGAATTCCTTTTCCTAGTCCTATTACCTTATTACATGTCTTTCCTTTTCTTAGAACTAGATGACTTCTAATTCCCTTAGGATTACATCAATTTCCTAATCTTGTCCTAACCAGCTTGTTAGTGACTTTTATGTTGAAGTTAATCCAACACTGGGGAGTTGGTCGGATTAACGATGAGTAGATCGGTGATGCTAGAATTACGTTGTTTATATCGAGTAAGATGTAAATCAATAAAGAAGGAATCATAATGAATCAAGGATTGCCAATGTTTGCTTACCGATTTGAAGCGCATGAGTGATTTCACTGGAAGTCTGGTCAGTATGTCGCGGATTATATCATCATATAGACTAGGGTTGACTTTTTCATCATCGTTATGGTCCAAGCTATCGCAGCCACTTTTGGTTTGTTTCATCATAATTTTCTTCGACCTGGCTCTCATCATCGCGGATTATTTATTAATGTTTATCTAGCAGCTCTACTTCTAAGTGTTTATTAAGAGATCACAAACTCTCTACACCGGTGGACCAATGAGGCCCACAGCGTTCATTCCCCCTAAAAGAGTCCGTATTTGAGATTTTGCGGTGCTTCTGGTGCCAATCCCGGTGGATGTTTCCTAAATTTAGCCGATTTCTATTTCCTAATCAACTTACTACCTCACAATAAAGATAAAATCTTGTTGTCTGATGCAGCGGAACCAGTGTCATATGCAAAGCTGCATGATAATGGAAATTTTGTTTTATATGGTTCAGATTCTCAGATTGTTTGGGAAAGTTTTGATTATCCTACCGATACACTTCTCGGCGGTCAAAAATTAAATCTTGGAGTTGATCATCTAGTCTCCAATTCACGTAAGTACAAATTATCAATGGGAGAGACCTATGGGGCAATTATTTTATCGAATGTTTATGATGATTTTAATTCTCGAGTATCTCGCAAACCATCGCATAGGCCAGCAATCCTGCCAGCAACTCTCAATTTAGACACTAGTGGCGAGATATATATAGTAAACTCTAATGAAGCAATACATGAAATAATTTATGAAGACAAAAAGCAAAAGCGAAAACTCGAAGACAGAACTAGTAATAATGTTAAGGAGGATTATATATATAGAGCAACATCGGATGCAAGAGGAAAATTTATTTTATACAAGGAAAGAATTGATGGAAATGAAGAATCATCCTCTGGTTTGGTATCACTATGGCCATCTAACCATGGGAGTAAGTTAGCGGTATTTGGATTTAGTGTTTTAAATCCATTGGTAGTGATATTAATCACATTGGTAATGACATTGGTGTAAGAACGTCAAATAATATAGTTGCAAAGGAGAATACAAGTCTGTTGTTTCTTACTAGCAGTTTCTTTTTGATTTCCTGAATAAATTTGTATTTTTTATCTGTGAAGATTTTTCGATTTTACGCCTTTATGACCTGATAAGTTAATTTTCCCAACTGGCAGAAAAAAAGCATTCGATTCGTAGTTTAATATGCTTGACAATACAATCTAAGCATAGTGGGATTTCTATCGATCTTCATTACAAAAATCACCAAAATAGGTTTGCCAAGTTTGTGCAGTATCTTGGCAAGGAGTATTTAACATAGTTTGAAGTGGTAAACTGAAACATATTATGGCAGAAGAACTACCATCAGAAAGTCATTGTTTGCAATCTTGGGAAGACATTAATATTTATTTTTTTGTGCACTTCGACATCCTAAAGAATTCAACTTTTTAAAAGTCTTCTCTAGGTTCTGAATTCTTGACCTCAACCAGTGTCCAAAGTCACAAACTTCGCAAAGGGATTTATACATGCTCAAATGGACCCAAAGAAGCTCCGTTTGAAGAACTTGGTCTAAACATAAATGTCTGTCTACAATTCCCACTACCTTTATCAGCGGCAAGATGAAAATCATGCTTCATCAGCAAACAACTAATATCCAGAACAACTTTGGCTAACCCCAACTTAGATTACATGTAAACCTACTTAGGGGCCGAGCCAGGATAGTGCAACAAAAACCCCTAACAATCACTGTCTTCTCCTCTAGCCAGCTATTATATGGTTGCTACCACAACTGTAGTTTTGGTGATAAAATGTTCGAGTTCAATTCTAAACTAAAAACACCGGATATATAACCAATATATTGCAAACTGCCACTGTAAATCAAACCCACCCAGTGCACCCACCCACACATCTGCGTCAGAACAATCATAAAATCACTGTTGATTAAAACAAAAAATCATAAAATCACCGGGAGATTTTTTTTTTTTGATGGAAAAAGAAAATTTATAAACTAGCAAATATAATAAATTAAATTTACAATTTCATTTTAATCAAAGATATCATAAGTAATGCTAGTTTCCTGGATCTTCTGTTGCAAACTGGTAGACATATGCGGAATGTTTTTGATCCTTGCTTCTTTAGCTAGGAGATCCGCAGCAGAGTTACGTTAAACTTTCGTATAATAAATTTTACCTGTGCATGAGGGAGTTCTTTCAACATTACCTTGGATTCCTGCAAAGTGTTTTCTGCTGGCCAGGAGAAGCTTGTGCTTACCAAATTTATAGTGTCTACTAGAGTCTTACAATCAGAGACTATTGAAACGCTTGATAGAATATTTTCTTTTAGCCAGGTGAGAGCTTTTAACAAAGCTATCGATTTCCGCATGAAAAGTCGATGAAGCCTTATCTGAACCAGCTAAAATGTGCATAAAGGGCTCTTGATCCACCGAGTAAATAATAAAAGCATAACCCATCGATAGGTCTTCTTTTTTAAAAGACGCATCTAAAAATATAATCCAATCTGTTTTTAATTCCGACCATTTATAATTGATCATCTTCGCTTGTTGGTTATTAGTTCCTTTTTGGATTGTTTTTGCTGGAATAAAAATTAGGAACCTGTTTATTTGGTCAATCAGTTTAACTGGATCAGGAGAGATTTTTTCGAAGACTACCGAGCACCTGTACTTCCATATGAACCAAAGGATGGTCGCTATTTTTTCCACAAGGTAGAGAGAGTCTTTTTCCGAGATCCACATTTTGATCCAGTGATGTATCATGTATGTGCTTCCTGATGAATTAACATGATCGAAATAGATGATTATTCGTTTCGTTAACTTGTGCATCACACATCTGACAGTGGGGATCGATGTTTGTTTGTGGGATCCAAGTATCGCAGAGGTAGGCAGAGCTTTTTGAATTAACTTCCAAATAAATAATTTGGTTCTTGGAATCACCTTCATTTGCCAAATTTTTTCCCATGGGAAATCGGTTGGGGTGTTGATATCTTGAGTTTGGTTAATTAAGAAGTTATAGATATTTTTGGCTGAGAAGTTTCCAGAGTGATGGTGTCTCCATCTCATTTTGTCTTGTTCCTGTATCCTTGGAGTTATAGCTTGTATTTTTTCTGTCTTCTGGGCTAAAAAAGATGTTCAGTTTCTCCTGGTCCCATTTATTTTCTTCTGTTATTAATTCTTGAACCATTTTTGGGACCTGGTCGTGCGTGCTGATTGGTTGAGGGATTAGTTCTTCATTTGGAATCCACCTGTCTTCCCAAATTTTGCAGATTTACTATCTTTAACTTGCCAAACAAAATTTCCTTTAATAAGGTCTAACCCTTTCTGTATGCTTGTCCAGATCCACGATAAATTTGAGGTTTTAGAAGCTTCTAGTGGATGAGCATTTGGAAAGTATTTTGCTTTAAGGAGTTTGATCCGTAATTGATCTAGATCTGAGATAAGAAGACTGGCAAGTTTGATTAGGAGTGATATGTTGAATTTGTGGGGGTTTTCTATCCCTAGCCCTCCTTGCGATATAGGCTTACATATGCTGGCCCAGGCCCTAATGAATCCTTCCTGTCTATTTTTCCCCTCTTTTTTCCACCAGAAATTTCTCTGAATTCGATCCATTTGATCTAGGGTGTCCTTTGGAAGAGAAATTACTTTCATTTGATAGGTTGGAAAATCTTGTAGAATGGATTTTATTAAGACGGTCCTTCCTGCTTGGGAAAGGAGTTTCAATTTCCAGCCTTGCAGAGTAGAATAATATCTTTGGAGAAACGACTCAAAATCACCGGGAGATGATAATATTAATCTGAGTACCCTTGTCACCAACAATTCTTGTGTAACCATATAAAAAAATAATTTGTGTAACCTGTGATAATGTGTATCTAATGATTCTAATGTTTATAGTGATGCGGGTACGATCATTCTATACCATACATGCTTGCCGATTGACATTTGACACACCCCCAACCCAATGGCTATTCCTGAAAGTTCCCCGGTGAAATATTAAAAGAATAAAAAAGAATCATTAATAGGTGTCTACTACCTACCAGAAACTCATAGGAAATTGCCACAAACTTGCATTACCATTAAAGTATATTTTAATATTGCAATTTGGGTTTAAAGTTGGCGTAATCATATAGTTTGATCATTTTCTGCCTACCTGTTCCAGTTATTGGCAGGTTGACAAACTTAGTCCGGGGTGCATATACATTTATGGATGGTTGATACGGTTTCCTTTGAATTTCCCATCTCAAGTCTAATCTTTTTGGTAGTGCAATGTAATGCCTTCCATTTCAACTCTATGTAAGGTATCATAGCTGCATCCTTATCTTTTTCCTCCTGCCAAATCAAGGCAAAGACAAAAAAAAAATTACTACAAAATCATTAAACCCAAAAATGGGAGAATTAGGCGAAATGATTAGTAACCTTGATCTGATTCATGGAGATCCTTACATGGAGTTAGTGCTTCAACAACGGATCCAACCAATATTCAGAGTGCCAAACTGTATCAAAGAGAGAAATAAAAAAGCATATGAGCCACAAATGGTGTCTATCGGTCCATATTATTATGGGAACGAACATTTAATTCCAATGCAAGTTCACAAGAGAAGAGCCTTGATTCATTTTCTGAGGAGACAGCCGAACATACCTACTGAATCTTATACAAACAAGTTGAAGGACAATGTGATGGAGTTAAGAGAAAGTTACGAGCAACTTGACTTAATGCAGACATGGCAGGACGACGACAGATTTGTTCAACTCATGCTGGTTGATGGAGTTTTCCTCTTGGAGTTCTTATCTGTCATGAGAGGTACTCAGCGCAACCATGACTACGCTAGCATTGACCCCATATTTGGAGAGCGTGGACATGCTTTGATCTATAACTCCGTGAAACAAGACCTGTTGCTGTTGGAGAATCAGTTGCCTTATCAAGTACTCTCTGTATTGCTATCTGTTTCAGGAGTGCAAGAAGAGGTAGATAAATCAAAGTTTTCATATTATCTTTGTTGGTTTCACTTACAAATTAACTCTATTCAATATTTCATATTATGATGGCATTAATTAACTGTATTGATGTATTGTTGCAGGCCGTAGATGCTGCGTTATCTTGGATTATGTTTGCTCCAATTGGTCCAGGATGTCACTTGTTAGACATGTATATGAAGGGGTTACTGGGAGGTAGTGACCAACAAAATGAAGATCAGAGGGTAAACGTAGTAAGACATTCCGCATCTAAGCTTCATAAGTATGGCGTCCAATTCAAAACTGTTGGGAGCTACAATGATATCAAGTTCAACAAAAGCACCGCTACCCTAAAGCTTCCTCACTTCGAAATAAACGAATACAGCATCTCTACGTTTCTCAATTTGAAAGCTTATGAGCTTCGAGGTGACAACAACACCAAGGAATTGAGTTCTTACATAAGACTCCTTGACACTCTAGTCGAATCAGCCTACGATGTAAGCTTGCTCCGTTCCCGAGGGATCATAGTTAGCTCTTTGGCTAGCGATGAAGCTGTCGTAGAAGTGATCAAGGAACTTAAAAAGGATGCAGTACTAGATGCGAATTGTAATCCTAGTGTTGTATTAAAAGAGGTAAATGAATATGTGGAAGGAAAGCCTAAATGGAGTTGGTTGCTTTCTTATTGGCGGTCAATAGTTGGAGCAGCAACGTTTTTGTTAGTGCTCACCCTTCTTCAGACCATTTACTCCATTCTTAGCTTTCACTTGCGTAAGCAATGAGAATAAAGAAATGTAAATTAAACCTGTTTTGAATTATTATTTCACGGAATAAGACGCGCTAAACCAACTAAATCGTAAATTGAAAAGGAAGAGAGAAATTGAGCAAGCTGATTTTATTACTCAAAGATAACCAAGCATATCAAAGATGAAAATATGGTGCAACTGGAAAGTAAAACAAAGGATACACACCGAAAGAAACAAAGATTTGGTATATAGACAAATTCTAATACTAGTCAGCTGCTTCTAAATTATCGACTGTAAAAATGGATTGCCTTACAATAAATGGACTGTCCAATATATCAAATTGCAAATCTTACCCCTCGTGGTTTGGGGATATTCCAACAAGCACTTTGTACAAACAATAGAAGGAATAAATGAACAGACAAAACCATTATACAGATCTCATAACTGCACTACTTCTCAAGCTATGCTCTTGTCCATCACCAAAGCACTTCTGCCAAGGATTCGTCACGCAGTTCAGTTCATCATTTACCCCCAATCACCTTAACAGGAAAAGGGAGTTTTTTCATGGCTGTAAGAATAAAATCCATCTCTTTACTGGACCGGGGCACATCCTTTGACATAATTCCATTGTAGTTCACAATCTGGGAAGGAAAATACAATTCCTGTTAAGAGTAACAAAAATATAGTTACAAATGCACAAATCAACTATGGCAGCTATTGTTGCATACTTGGATTTTTTCAAAGTCCTGGCGAGAAATATTGTTCTCAAAGAACCTCATCATGTCCCCACTCATATCCCCGACTCCAATAAAGATGATTGACAACGGGTACTTTCTGTATATTCCAGAATACGTTTATCAGAACATGGCCCGGAAAAGAAGAAATTAGCAACGTTAAAAATCAAGCAATTTACCTTGCATTCTTAATCGCTTCTACGGTATTTTTCTCATAGGAGCTTAGCTGGCCATGATCAGTATATTTACACCTATACGCCTGTGACCAATATTATCAATAATAAGCATCAAAATATTAACATTATACAAATTACATGGGACAGAATCACATCTTAAATCTCATGGGCATGCTATGCTGCAAATCTCGCTGGCGAAGCAGAGATAAAATGTCAAGGAAAAAACAGTTACCGGCCCATTAGAAATTATCACCAACACATGTTGCTTGCCGTGATTCTTGTTGACTATTTCAATAGCCATATTAATAATAGGCGCGAAGGTCTTGTGTTCTGCGACAGGAAAATCAAAACATAAGCAAGAAATACATAATGCTAAACATAACTTCCCTTGTAGTTTTCTGGTTTTCATTTGGAAAAGATTTTTTTTTTTTTGTAATCTCTAAGTTCTAACATTAAATTTTGAACTCTCCAAAAATACCTGCGAGTAGTAGATCTGGCACTATCTGTCTGTATCGAGATAATGCCTCGTCAAACCCAAGACAGGGTTTATTCCCTGGATTGAAGCTGAATACACTCACATCACGTGTTTTTGCTGTAAAATAAATTTCCAGAAAACCATCACCTTGTGATCCAACAGAACTAAGCAAATAAAAAAGAAAAGAACAGAACAGAAGCATCAAAAAGATCAAAAAGATGTGCCTACAATCACCGAATCCGAAACAGAACACTGGCTTATCCTTGTCGAAAGGAGATTTTGTCCCTCTTCCTAAAACAGATATTACGTCTTCGTAGGGGTTTTGGATACCGTCTCTAATTTGATGCAAGTTGTTGCCTCCGAATGATATTTTACCTAGCAATCAGATTCAGAAGAAAAGTAGGTTCAGGAGGTCGTATAACATGACACAAACACACATATCTGCAAAGAAGTTCATGACTAAAGATAATAGAATGAACCTGTCTGCTCGTTGGTTTGTGTAAAATCAAACCCAACTATGAGCTCAGACTGTTGAAGAGCTCCTTTGATCTGGAAGTTGAAGACCAAGACATTAAATTAGTTTGTATACGATAAAACGATTCCCGCATTTACAAATTCCAAAAATACTACCAAAGCAACAAATATGAAATCCACCTTGGTGGATACTAGCCTTGTTTAAGAAGTGAACATCTTTAAATGTGCCCAAATTGCAATACCATAACATTGATCAAAGTAGACTTGATTACATAAATAACTTCCATTTTATATCTCTGCCTATGCCACAAAATTCCCTTCAGTTTTACTAAGATTTCAATTAAATTCTAATTGTAAATACATACCGAAATATCTTTAAGAAAATCAAAGAGTCAAACACAGAAAATACCAAAATTGTTGAAATTTAAGCTTTCCTTAACAAACAACAAAACTACTGATTCTGAGTATCATTTCTGTCATAGAGATGGTTTTAGAGATAAATGAGAGAGAGATATTGTTTACCTTTTCCAACGAATCACTGTCGCTAATGGTGGAGATATTATTCGATTTAGAAGTGTGTTTACTTATGGACATGTCAGAATATTGAGTGGTCCTGTGATACTGAAAGGTAACTCTTGGTTTATGATAATGAAAACTTCAGAAAATTAGACAGGAGACAACTTAGTGTTTATGCTACAGCACAGTTTCAGAGAATTAGAGATGGTAGGTAGTATCACACGGAGAAGACAAGAGAAAACACAAGAAGCCAATAGAAATTAGAAAGAGAAAATATAAGATTGTTTAGCAAATTATAGTCTTATACAGATAATTTGCAAAATAGTTGAACAAAAACAAAAGGTAAAGCTGGACACGTAGATTGTACAACTTGACACGGTTTGACACAAAACACACACAATATCGGAGGTAAAGTTGGAGTATTATTCATTTTACAACCAGTGGGGTTTTGTAATTTCTACTCCAAGAGGTTGAAATAGCCCAAAGTACAACATACAAGTCAATCTATGTTGAAATAGCCCTAAATCCCCAATTTTCAAACTTCATCATGAACTGGTCTTCATCGCTGGTTTCAACTTGAGATTATTGGGGCAGTTGATCTTCTTCATATCTCTATCTATCCACATTTGTTCTCTAATCAGGTTAATCGGATGAATACTGTAAACTATACATTCACCAACTAATAACATAAAGAGAGAAAGATCCTAAGGTAAAAAGATGGCAGTGCTGCTAATCGTGTGCGTACTAGAGAAGAGAAGCTAAAGTTGACTCCAGAGCTATGACCTTTTCAAGTTATTAGATACAAAATGATGGTACCCAAGTATATTTCGAGGAAATCAAACAAGTGCGCAAGACATGCCTTCAAACAGCTGTATACTTTTGGAAAAATATTAAAATCCGAGATTAACTACCTTGCAAGAAAAAGTGGTTACATAGGGGGATAGGTGTGGTGGGCTATCGGTGGTTAGTATCCCGTATCAGAAGGTATCCTTGTGCATCAACAGATACGCCACTCATAGACTATATTGACCGGTATGAAACTGAAACCCAAAAATACTGATAAACTAAGAATGTAAACTCAGTGTTAACACATACAGATACAATATGGCAGATACGAGCACGTATTGACGGATGTGGCAAACCATGTTATAACCATCCTATCTTTGGTCAGAAAAATATTCTTCCATTATCATCACCAGTTTATTTACACAATTAAATGATGTCATTATCCAAGAAATATAGATCCTGGTTAACATTTCTTAGTTCAATTGCTTGCTCATGTAATATAATAATAAGAGTTCTTCTTTATGATTCAAGCAAAAAATAAAATAAGAGTTCGTCCGGTTCTACGTATATTTCTCCCACCTAGATCACATCTTTCTGCATCGTGTGGATTTGGTCAACTAGCCGCGACTCTATCAAAATGGAAAATAGAGAAAATATCCTAGTTCTTTTTTTTTTTTTTTGATAAAATAGAACAGTGGTCCCTAGAACTATACCTAAGTATATTAGCCTAGGATTTACGTTGTTACAGGGGTTAGATCCCCAACCATTTACCGATGCACAAGTGAATCGGTAAACTATAGATTGTTGCTTTCTAAACTATAGATTGTTGCTTTCTAAATTTTCCGCTGCTACAGACCAATAGTTCTACTGTTACTATAGTTATTAACTTCTTATTATAACACCTATTTTTCACATTAAAATTATCATCCTAGAGTACCAATTTCGGATCACATCGTCTTGTTCCTATTCTGGATGTTACAAAAAAAAAACAAAAAACAGAAGGGGGTTCCATCTCCTCAATTCTTTTGTAAGGTGATTGAGTTTTTGGACTGACTTTAAAACTAGAAGAGACATGAACATTCAATTGCCAAACTTCATAATCAAGGAATGAACCTAGTGTCCAAGTAGTCCTAACAAGGATAAAATCCAAAAGACAAAAGATCTAACTAAGAGAAGAGATAACATAATGAAAACAGATAAATAGAATAGTAGCATGGTCATAATAAACTATAGATAGATGTATAACTCAACTAGAGCATAAACTTGCATAAATCTCTAACATTTCATATCTGAGATGACTACTAATATATCTCCTATTATACCAAAAGTTAGGACAACCTTTATATCTTAAATCTATATCGATCCCACAGAAATACCTTGAGAAACAAAATCCATAACACAAGTATAGAACCACCTATATATTCAGAATCATCTAACAGAATATTAAAAACTCCAAGAAGTAACCAAAGAAGATCCACATGTTTACGCACAGCTTCTAAAAAACCCCACTGATTTCTTTCATGACAGAATCCACAGCACCATTACAATACCAACTATGCATTCAGAATTTCAGAAAATTGAGCAGATACCTTAAATATTCAGATATATCATACAAAGAGTTATTCAGAACTTCAGCTTCAGTCATACAATTCCAGGAATAAGCAATCCAAACCGACATACTACAAGCAGAAACACAGAACTATCTATAAACCAAATTCATGAACCACGGTCCCAGACTTTCAGAGAGTAACATTATGTAAGGATGGTTATAAATGAAACAAGTTTTTAGGATATACCCATTTGGTCCTTAACCTGATCAATTCATGCTCAAGGAACTCTATAGGATGATATAGATAGCAGCTATAATAAAGATGAGGTGAAAGAACTATTAAAATTATAAGAGGGAGCTAAAACAGAAAGAAAACAAACGACAAAACTAATATAATATGGAATGAAACAAAAGAAGAAAGAGGCAAAACAAGTACTCCCTAGGAGTATAAAACTTAATTAGAAAAAGGTTAAAGATGTGAGGAGTTTAAGAAAGTAAAAATAGATTGAAGAGAAACAGCTTAGTAAGGAACTAATCTGATCCTGCAATGAGGAGGGGGCAGAAGACCCTGGCTCATCCTGATCCACTATCATGAGATATATGCTCTTTATAAATCGATCAAAATTAGATACTGTATCTGCAGCTCAGAAGGGAGGGAGCACTGCTAGAGACACAGGGTCCAGAATAACTTGCTTTCCATTGAAATCATTTCATACCACATTTACGTCAATCATAATAATCAGTCAGTTCCACATATGCTGTCGTAAGTTTAAAGGGCGAACTGAGTAGATATGAAATGGTTTAGACTGCAACGAGTGTTATTAGAATGGGAGCTCTGTCTAAACCAGTGTTGCTGATCATGTGTCCCAGTGTTTCTTCTGTTCCTGCAATTTCAATTTGCTTCAATTAGATTTAATCAAACACTGTGTCTTTGATCTAATGAAGTCCTTCTGCCTTCAAATAATGTAATACAAACTGAAAATAAAAAGCTATGGAGATAAACCAATCAAAAGGAATAAAAAAAGAAAAAGAAAACAGCAACAAAAATTGTTATCTTTGAATAAAGATTCATATAAAATCCGAACTTAAGGAAACACTGATTGTTTGAGGCTGAGTTCTAGGAATTCATCGATCCCTAAGATGAAAAAATCTAGGGTTTCAGGCAAGGAAGCTATTACTTTCAATGTAGTTTCAAATGTACATACAATTATGGACAAAAACAAACGGATTGATACAACGGAAACCATAAAGAATAAGATGACATAATTTTTTATCAAACAACGGAGATATAATCGTTTATGGCAGTAAACCGTATTACTAGAGGAAAATCAAGCAGCGGGACATGGTCGAAGTCAAATTCTAAGAAAACTCTATCTGGATTTAACTATTTAAGCAAGGAACAACAATTCAAGGAAGGAAAAGAGGGGATTGAAAGAAACTTGCAGCCCTTCAAATGTAGCTAATGTGGAACCAAGTAAGGCCGAAGCCCATTAACACATATACAGTGATTAAAAATTCTCATACAGGAGAAACAAAATATATTACAGAAGAGTAATTTGAATCTCTGATGGTCTGACCTCTAGTCCTCAGACCCCTAACCAGTTCTGCCCGGTAGGCCAATTATAGAGAAACCAATATGGACAAAAGAATGAAATGCATACCCTTCTGAAAAGAATGATTCTGTAATCATGTAGACTTGAAAGCATAGATTTCTTAAATTGCTATGCAAGTTCACAATTCTTCAAACATTTAATCACCTCCACATTTACAACAAGCTTTAGCTTTTACTTTGGCCTGTCTAGTTAATAATCTAAAGGCCCTTTAAGAGAAAGCAACAACCAGGGCTATACATATAGAGCTTTGACTATGAGACAACTACTTCAGTATCATCTAGAAAGGAATGATGAGATACCGAATTATTCAATTTTCTTTCGTTAGACTTTCTGTTGAATCAGGAACTCATGATCTGTCATTGCTTGCTAAAGATCCTTGCTAGTGTAGGCCACAGCCTCTCCTAATTATATTCTTCAAACTCGTAAACTCTAGAAAAGTGTGGTAACAAAACAACTGCTTGACATTAACAAGAAAAATAAAAAGCGAGACGACGCTGATACACATCGGGGTTTGAAGATACCCACGTTTCATTCTATTATATACGGATGGCACTCAACACTATACAAAAAGATAAGCGAACAAACAAAAACTCTTCACAAACAAATGAACCATATGAAGAACAAAACTTGACAATCCTAACCATCATAAGCAAATACAATCAATCAAGAAGACGAGGAGATACCAGAAGGTTGTGCAGAATAACCATATGAGGTTTCATTTCTTCAGACGGGTTTTCCATTAAACTGCTTGAGCACGGGATACAGGAATTCGTAGCAGTTGATGGTCAAGACTATAAACATGTATTTATGCCAAAAAGGCAGGGAATTCACCGCAACAGTTAGATAGGATTCACCGTCACGGGAAACGGAGTTTTTTCATGAGTGCAAGAGCAAAATCCATATCTTTTCTGGTCTCAGGCACCTCTTGTGACATGATATTGGTGAAGTTCACGACCTAGAGAGGGAAACACAATCCTTAGTAAACCTTTAACAGAGAAATTAAAGTACGTAGAGATGCACAAATCTTCTAAACTAGAGCAGCAATTGCTGTTCTAATGCACAACTGTTGTTGCATACTTGGAAATTTTCGAAGGCACGAGGAGATATATTATCCTTGAAGAACCTCATCATGTCCCCACTGTTATCTCCGACTGCAATCAATATGATTGACAATGAGTAATCCCTGCAAAGAATACGATCAGAACATGGCTAAACCAAGAAAATAAAAAAAGGTTCAGCACTCAGTGATAAATCTGACGTTTAACCTTGCATTTTCAATTGCATTTATGGTCTTCTGCTCCTGGCAGCTTAGCTGACCTAGGTCAGTATATCTACCTCTGTGCACCTGTGCCACCGATATTTAAAAAAAACAATACCATGAGTTTCACAAGTTCAGCCTCGTGCGCATCAGTCAATGCTATCTTGCAATTCTCACTAGTTAAGCAGCAATAAAATTTCAAGGATGGTACAAATGAATTACCGGCCCATTAGAAATTATCACTAGAACATGCTGCTTGCCCTGGTTTTGATTTACAGTTGAGATAGCCATGTTAATGATAGGAGCAAAGGATTTTGGTTCTGCGAGAAGAAAACACAAATAAGCAAAGAACACATAATAATCAAACTTTCACAAATCGTATAAACATTTAAGAAAACAACAACCTGCGAGATATAGACCAGGCACTATCTTCACATATTGAGCTAGCGCTTCATCAATTCCTGTTGAAAAATGGTTCAAATAGAGGATGAAATAAACAGAAAAGAAATTGTTGTATTCCTGACTTTCAAGGCTCGAATAGATTTCTTTTAGACGATTATTTCTATCCTCCCAATATCAATTTGCGATTGCAACAGGTATGTGAAACAATGCCTTCAGGATACAATGAAAGCCCTGCAACAGAGAAATTGGATTCAAGGGTTGCACCCCTTGACCCAACCAAGAACACACGAGAGATGTTTCTGATGATGCTTTAGAAAGAGAGAAAACAAGTTGAATTGATTGTGAAGAATGGGAGAAAGTCTTCGCTACTTATAGTGATATTCATGCATGTTGGTTATGTCGTTTCATCACCAACAGACGCTTCCAAAAGCCATTAATGATGACTTATGGGAAGAGACGAGTCTGTTCAAGTTTGAAAGGAAACTTCTAGGTTTTCCAAAGTAAAACCAGAAAAAATTTCTAGCGTTGCCCGTAAATTTTCCAAAGTAACCCCAGGTCGATCACCGTAAACTGTGCGTAGTGGCAAACAATATTGAAAATATCTAACAATTCCAGCACAGGGGTTGTTGGCGGGATTAAAGCTGAGGACACCATCATCCCGTGTTGTTGCTGTGAATGTGAAGATATATAAAACACAACCATTACCTCATGATCCAACAGAAATCTAAACAAAACAAGAAAAACCAGAAGTATCAAAAAGATGAAGAGCATACCATCTCCAAATCTGTAACAAATTCTTATCCAGAAGAAATGGGAAAATTCTGGCAAAAACAGTCATCATGTGTTGGTAAGGGTTTAGGATGCCTTCTCTATTTAGATGCAAGCTCTTGCCCTTGAATGATATTCGACCTAATGGTCAAAATTCAAACATCAAAAATGTAAGGTACGTATGTCCAGTACATGATTTGACATATATACACAAATGTGAAGAGTTAGCAGACCTGTTTGCTCGTTGGATTTTGTGAAATCGACACCAAACATGAGCTCAGCTTGTTTTAAACCTTCATCTGCAAGATGAAGAACACGGGTTTAATATAAACCCTTATAAAGAACAC
The DNA here is from genome assembly GCF_003573695.1 of Papaver somniferum. NCBI lineage: Eukaryota > Viridiplantae > Streptophyta > Magnoliopsida > Ranunculales > Papaveraceae > Papaver > Papaver somniferum. The sequence goes on along the minus strand of NW_020624377.1, from coordinate 3,703,192 downwards.
TGATACCCTCCATTTTAAATGAATCAGTGTCCGCCGAGTGCAATTCCTAGACTAGGTTTATTTCAATTTCATACCAAATCGGATTTCAATTAAACCCATTCTACATCAACACTTCCAGCAATACATACACTACTTTTAGTTAAGCTATCGTTTATGGAATTGAAAGTAAGAGATTGGTTACCTTCTGGAACAAATCATCGTCGCAAATTTGGGGAACGTTATTAGGTCTAGCCGTCCGTATGATTTCTCCCACATTTGAACAACGATTTTTTTGTTAAACTTAAAGCTCTCAGTACTGGAACCCATAGGTTCTCGCACAAATGAGATTGGAAAGATTTGTAAAATGAGTTAATGAGATTGGACTATTAATCCTTACTTATAGAAACCATCGAGTTCCACTTTTTCTTTCTCTCTAGAGTCTGGACTCGGAAGGATACGGAATCAGAAGCGTCTACCTACATTTATGTGATTAGTAAGAAAATATGCTGGGAATAAGAATAATCAATTGATACGTGTATCCTCCTGTTTGGTTATCGGTTCCTATTTTGCAGGATTGTATACCGTATGTCTTTCTGTGACATTCAAAAGGCAAACTTCCCGAAACTAGAATAGGATTCCCTTGCGAGTATGCGTGAGTTCAACAGCAAACTTGGTTTTACGTACTGAGATTCTAGTTTAGATGGGGATTGCATCTACTTATTATTATTATGCTTGTTTAATTTATTTATTTTTTTGACTTCAAAGGTTGAGAATATATCTAAACAAAATGTAAAAAGACCCAAAAATACCAGGCGAGATTGGGGTATAACCAGATTATTTGGGGTATGTAAACTTTATTCCCATCAAAACTAGTGTGCTAAGGGGTGTCTAAAAAGTGTTAAAAGACCAAATTGCTCCAAAAAAAAAACCATGCCGACTAAAATCCATCCAAAAAAAATTCAAAATCTTTTTTCAAAATTCTAACTATGAAATCAAATCAGAAAAAAAAAAATCAATTTGGATTATGCGGGGTTTACATACTCGATTTGAGATTGGGTACAAAATCATAACCAATCTCAAATCCTGTATGATCCAAATTTTCATCAACAGTAGACATAGTTTCTTTTTTCCGACCTTGCCGACTTGTATTAGACGGCATCTTCCTAATTGAATATTGTACCGACTTTTCATCTCTGAAATTTGCATTTACAGGGTCGGCACGGTATTCATCCGTATACCTTGTCGAGTATAGTTTAGTCGGCAAGTTATGAAATTAATACCTTGCCGACTAATCACGCATTTGTAACACCTTTCTCTGTATGTCAAAAATCCTATAGTCGGCAAGGTATTTTTGGTCGACCTTGCCGACTATAAGGTAGCCGGCAAGGTAAAAAATCAATAAGATGCTGACTAGTGAAACATTTACAATAGTCTCCTGTGTGTCAAAAATAATAAAGTCAGCATCTTCTTCATTCACCGACCTTGTCGGCCAGATATAGTCGACATGTTCTTCATCCGTAGACCTTGCCGGCCGACTTCTCACAAAATTCAGAACAGGTGTTGATTGAACTCATGGGATAAAAGTTTTAATCTACTCAATCAATCCATCTAAACTCAACTAATTAAGTTAATCAAATTTCTTTAGTGTTAATTAAACAAGGGTATATTAGCCATTTAGAAAATACATGGTTAAGGGAAGCCTCTTTTACTTCAAAATGACCTAACTTTTGTCTCATAGGTATACCCCAATTAATCTGGGTATACCCCAATCAAGCCCGGCAAAAATAGGACCCATTTAATATGTACATGTTATCTACTGTTTATAACCATTTTCCAATGGGGAAACTTAGGCGCAGGCCCAAAAAAAATAATATTCTCATTGTCAGGCCCACAATTAATTTTAGGTACCATGACACCCATAATTATATAAAATTATTAAAAATGTTTGATTATGCATCCGCATGACGGGTTATGCATCAGGGGTATAATTGGCAACGCAACTTGGATATAACATATCTAAAAATCCGCGCCTTGGAATTTTACAAATTTTATATTGCTGAAAATCTTTTTAAGAGAGCTACGCAACGAGTACAAACAACAATATCAAATTTTTGTTTTTCACGAAAAAATCGGAGGTGATCATCATTTTAGGGAAAAACTTCGAAAACTGACACATATTCGTTATGTAGCCTTCAAAAAAGATGCATAACACAATATGCATACACCACAAAAGATGCATAACACTTTATGCAACCATATTTTTGTTCATGCATCTACTATTTTGGTTTATGCTGCCACTTAAACGTTGTATATGCCTGAATCCAACAAAAAAAAAACAGACGCATAACGAATTATGCAACCATTTTCTCAACTGCATCACAAGTTATGCATCTATAACAGGTTATGTAGCCATTATTTTCGGTGATTTTAGTGCGTACGGATAAAATTGATGCATAATGCATTATGCAGCCATATTTTTGGATGCATAACATGTTATGCAGATATTTTTGTAGGTGCATGAAAGTTATGCAGTCTTTGTTTTTGTTGGTTTCAACAGTAACAAAAAATTTGTTGCGTAATGTGTTATGCAACCATTTTCTGGACTCCATAACAAGTTATGCAACAAATTTGGTAGATGCTTAACAGGTTATGCATCCATTTTCATAGCTACATGACAAATTATTCAACCATTATGACCAACACCAACACCAATACATCTTTAGCTTTCCAGCCAACAACACTAACTCCTCAAACTCAGCTTTCAATAGAAAACTTGCTCTGCCTTGTTGAACTCATTTTCATGCCTACATATATATAATGGGAGAAAAGAAGTAGTTTATCATATCCAACTAGTTCAACGTGTTCTGGTGCAACTGAAACATTCGTGTGCTTTTCAAGAGAGATTAAGCTTACCTGCTTTCCAACGTTGTCTAACCAAGAAAATGTTAAATAAACTATAGAATATTGAATGATATTATTACATCTCTCTACAATTCCATTAAACCATTGCCTGCACTTTCTCACCATTCTTCAACTGCAACCCACCTTCCTCTATTCAAACGTAGTCGACATAGGAACACATCTATACAGCACTACCAACTCAATAGTATCACCAGCTTCACACATAAAGTATCACATCATGCAGCTCCTGTCCACAATCTCAGCTCAGCTTCAATTGCACCACTGCACAAGCAATACCACTGATTAACTATAGCAACAACATATTTCCATTCCAGATTCTGAAACCACCACCAACACACCATCATTCTTTTATTCTTTCACTTAACAACAATACAGCCAAGTATTCACAGCTCATTCCTAGCTACAACTGACTCTAGACTGAGCACTACCATTCGACACCACCAACTGCGTCTGAGTCTCCAACTGCAGCTGCAACTCCAGCTTCAATGCCTCTTTCAGCTGCACATGATTAACAAGCACCAACTACAGCTTCATTCAATCCTACAATTCATTAAAATTGTCATTCCCTGCTCTGCAACACTTGTATCAACATTCTCAAACAACACCTTAGTCGTCTCCGTTGCAAAGTCCCTGCAATCTCCAACCATTCACCTTAGACAAACACAATCATTAAGTCCATTGTAACCATCACCAGAAGCTGCATCAACTTATATTCAAACCCTTGCTGTTAAATTCAATTCTCAGATGACCAATTGCAACATAAACTCGAACCATTCCATCCTTACATACCTGCAACTGTAATAACCATACAGACCCTAGTTTTCTTCCTTCCCAGAATTACAAGATTCAGCTACTTAACATAGCAGAAACCCCCTAACTTATGATTCTTCATAATAAACAACAACCCCTCAATCTGAGTTGAACCCATCTATCGCGGCTCCAATCCATACTCAAATACTCTTCAAATCTTCAGAAATCTGTTCAACCCCTTCTTCAAATCATCAGAGATAATCAATCTCAGAACCCAAACGATACTCTGTATTTTTGAAATCCATTGGAATGGGTTTGTAAAGTATTATTCATCGAAAGCAAATCCACAATCAAAACTCGTTTTGAACCAAGGTTTTGTAATGAAAATCAAATCCCTGTTGACGAACAAGCTATGGTTTTTATGAATTTTTTTTCTTAAATCTCGCTTAAAATCACCAGATCTAAATATATAAAGAGTAAAATTAGAGAAGTAAGAAGAGGATTCTTCCTTTTTGAATTGATTTGTTGGTGCAACTTTGTTTCGATTTCACTTTCTGAACTTTGTTTAAATATCTTCGTATCTTTTCCTAATTCTTAAAAAAATGGGTCTCCTAATAATTTTTCTAAATAAATGGATGCACCCGTGAATTTTGGGAACGGTGGGTTTGACAATAGAAAAAATCTGAGAAATGGATTTCACAGTAATTTTCACTTTCCAATGAGTAACAAGCTCACGGAAGAAACAGTATTATAATACTTATTTGTTTAATTGGGTAAGATATATGCCCTCCATGGCCTTGGTTGAATCCACCAAACTGCGTTGCTAGTACTATTTTTTTTTAAACACTAATTAATTGTCTCCTCTGACCAGCTGATTCTTGGGTGGCATATGCAAGTACTCCTTTATACCTCCTGCTGCCATTCTTATCTCCGAATTTCTTACACAGACTAAACAAGCTCATTCTCTTTTTCTCTTACAATAATATTTCTGATGTTCTTTGCTCTATATAGATATTGTTGGGTGCAATAACCAAAATAAAGAAAAAAATCAAATAAGCAAAAGTTATTGATACTTAGCTCCTTTATAATGGAAGTGATCAATTGACGAAACGAACGAACTTCTCATATCTCCACAACAACAACAAAGCAAAACTTTGGAAAAACAGAGTGAGTCACGTGTTCAACACGTTGCCCTTGAGACATTAGCGTCCGGCTACACTCAAGAGTGATGCTAGAGCCCTCACAGGACGGATATCTCCAGAATAAAACACCCTACTACACCTACTACTAGCATATGTAGTAGATGCTCAACTTGAGCTTGGCAACTCCGAAAAAACCGTTAAGGAAAATCGCGAACTCTTAAGAAACGCTATAAAATATTTTTTCTTATGGGTCCCTCTAAAATATAGCGCAACTCCTTTCCCATAGATTTTACAAAAATAGTGAATTTCTTTATATAATGGAATAAAACAATTTAAAAAGTGGAAATTCCACAATGTGGGACTAATAAATTTTTCATTCACAAAAGAAAACAATAAATTATTATTTTTATTAAAACCATTAAAAGTCAATTTTTATTAATCGTTTTCCAACGGATATAACTCAAAGAATTGCTTTTGTAACAATAACAAGTCTGTTTTGTATTAGACTCGTCACTTACTTGTTGATTCTCCATAGTCCTTACTATTCTTTTCTGACCAGACAATTATCCCATGATGGCCAAAGTATAGTTGACTAAGTCTCCATACATTATTACAGTTTTTTTAACACAAGAGCGATGGGCACGTGCAAAAATATCGACAGGTATTAATATAGCTGTCAACTACGGAGGATTCAAGGGGAGTTTGCATAAATCCTCGTGTATCAACATCTTACCATAATATTCGACTTATCACTTCTTAATCGTCAGATTCATTATTCCTTTGATTTCATTTCCTTAATACCATTCATATTCAACCGTCCAATCTAGAGTGGACTGGGTTCACCTCCTTAATACCATTCATATTCAACCGTCCAATCTAGAGTTCACCTCCACGTGGCTATATTGATGAAAGTTAACATCCGGTTCAGATGTTCATGTGTCACAAAGTAATTTATCACCTTTTAATAAGTCTAGCAAAAATCTATTTCCCTTCCTAAATTCTCTCCAGCCCAATGTAGTCGATCTCGGATTCCGGTTTGTCTCGGTCCCGAGGGAGACACTGGTACAACATTGTCTCGGGAAGATTCCGTTTTCAAATTTCGGTGTAATCTCGGTTCCAACTTTTATATATATAATTTCTACATATGTTATGAATCTTATGATATAATGAAATACGATCAATCCAACAAAAAACGAACAAAAAAAAACACAAAAATGGAAACACTTTAAACTTAACTAATTAATCCAGAACATATCTAAAATGTTACTTAAAAGAGAAACTAGTACAAAGGCAATTAAAAGTGAGCACCCAGATATTGCATTTAGTGTGCAGGTGTGCCTGGCAAGGAGACACTGTTCTGATCTGCACTCTTGCTCTGCTCGAGACCAAGGTGGCTTTTGAAGGTGTGCCTCGTGATGTTCTGGCGGAGAAGATACATTAAATGCCCGTTTTCGGGGTTACTTTAAAACTGAGCATGGCACTAGACGCAGATCACAACCCGGATGTATTTAGCAAATGCAAAATTTGGTTTATTTCTTGAATGCTTGAAGTAGTTACTAGTGATATACAGAAAACAGTAACTAGTAAGCTAAGTAGCACCATATTGGATCTCTGTCTATCAATTACCAGGACTGTATCCAGAAGTTTTGCAGTAATTGATTTTTACGAAAATCACCGATGGTTTACATCCAACAGTATCATATTCACCAGGTAGCTGCTAAGATTTTATGTAGATAAGAGAGTTCTAACTTCTAACTACATTTAGTGCCCTCGCTGTTTCCAATTATTTTTTTCAGAAACTGAAAGTGAAATGGGAACACAATGGGGTTGGATAGTCAAGATCATGTCTAGGTATGATATCTTATTCTTAGAGTTAGAATGATCTTTGCAAATTTTCTAAGAGCCCCACTAGTAAGAATGGTGCACATTGGCAGTTTCTTACATATGAAACGAGGAAATATTCTGAAACAACATATGATCATACACAGACAGTGAAGAGAAAAAGATGTTCTTCTCTTTTTACTTCTTTTTTACTTGTCTCTGACTTACTACTACTGTGTTGTTTGGCAATGGCAACAAGTCTAAGCTATAATATTACAAAATGAATCCAGATATAATAACAACAACATCCTAATTTCTGAAAAACAATACCCAATTTCAGATAAATCCTAATTACATAAACCCTAAATTTCAGAACAACAATCATCTCAACTTCGATTATAATCAATAAAAACATCATGCATCAGTCAATTTTAACAAAAATAAAGAAAGGGTTTGGATTACTTACTTGTTTTCTGATTGAAAACCTAATCTTCTACCAAAATCAAAACAGCTCCATATCTCAATCTAAATCCTTGAATCTCTTTGTCTAGCACCCAACCAAACTCTCTATATCGATCTATATCTACCTCTCTTGCTGGATATCTTCCTCTCTCGATCTAACTCCCTCTCTTTTTTCTTCTCTCTCGATCCGTTTCTGTTTTTTTTTCTTTCTCAGACGGTCAGAGAACTTGATGTTAACTCCGACAATTTCTTTTCTATCTCCCTGTATCCGCTTCCACTCTCCAATCTCGGCCCGGAATTCCGCTTCCACTCTCCAATCTCGGCCGGAATTTCGGTTGTTTCTCGGATACTTTCCGTCTCGGCGGAAAGTTGCATTTCGGTTTTCTTTGGTCCGAAAACGGAATTTCGGCCGGAATTCCGGCCGAGATGGCCGAAATCGACTACATTGCTCCAGCCTCAACAGTTTCACAGAAACAACAACTTCGGTGACCACCACCTCCACCACCAATCTCATTCCACCACAACCTCCGCTAAACTTAACCATAGCCTCCATTGCAGTCCCATTTGGTTAACCTAGATGAGTCGGTGGCATATTTATCACTTCTCTGAATTATTTCCTCTCTTACACATAAATCACCAACACCTCCATGATCTTATCTGTTACTTGGTGTTCTTTCTTTTTTCTCAATTTCACTGTTTGATATTCATCAAGAATTAATAAAAACTTAAGTTAAATTGGATTTTTTTATTTTTTTTTTGTGATTTTGAAACTTGGGTAGATAATGGAACTTTAGAGTTTTTGTGGATTACCTGATAGTGATGACGAGGGAGAAGTGAGTTTAATTTGTGGGATTTTTCATTTTACCAATGAGAAAATTGCTTTGCAAATCTACAAGAGAGCAAATCAAATACAGTACCAGAAGAACGCTACGAGCCTTACCAGTGACATCGGAATAGAAAGCAACAAGGGAACTGAGGCCATGTGAACCGTGATATCGAACCCGCATGGTGGAATTAAAAAGGAACAGAGTAGGGAACCCATGAACTCCGTACCTCAAGACTGTGGTGTAACAACATAATAGATGTTACTCAGATTTGCAGGAATTAAATTTTACCACATACAGTACAGCTAAAAGAGTATTCAATAAACTCCAAACCTTGGTTTGACGACAGATTTTTCAAATGCAAAGTGGAGGATGGAAGGATAGAAGACATCGCAGCAAAGGTCGGTCTACAAGTTCTGGAGAAAGGACACCAAGATGCATAAAAGAGAACAGCTACATAATCGTGACTGTTCTTGTGAACAAGATTAAGCACCTTCTGCAATGAAACATCATCACCCTGCAAAGATTGAAAATCTCAACCATCAGAACTTGGGAACAAAGCCACATATGAAAAAGTATTCAGCATGTCAAACATGGAAACTTGACTTGTACATTTTACTCTTAGTACATGGGCAACTACAAAATTCGTAGAAATGACCAAAAAAATGATTGATTTCCAATAATTTGACCGAAATTGAAACAAATACAAAAAAACAAATACAAATAGTCGACCAAAATTGTGTGTGTATTTCAATAATGGCTAAGATACCCTTTATACGGTGGGTGTCGAGACACTGCTGTTTATTAGGAAACTAATCGTTAGTAATTAGAAATCAAATTATAATGTATTATAATACATCACCTTTCTACTGATTTCAGTATATAATTTAAAAAATATTTCTCTCTCTCTCGAAACTGGGCGACAACCTAACCCATAGATTTCTCACTCTCTAAATCAAACTTAACCTATTCATCTTCATTGTTTTGTTTATCAGAATCTCATTTTGCTGTTTCTTCTTCAAATCAAGGATTATTCTAGGTAAGTACAAGCTATTTTGAAGTTTTCGAGAGAGAAGCACACCTGATTTAGGTCTGTGGAAAAACAAATCGAAGTAGATTTTCTTATCTCAATTTCACTTTTTTGGATGGGTTTTTGATTAAATACACTGTTCTTCAAAATCACATTCTCAGTAGCTTGGATTTTTTGGATTTGAATGAAATTTAGGGTTCATGGAATTTTTGGATTTTCAGCAAGAATAAGTTTTGTGTACCTAGAGATATGGTCGAGATAAAAAATTTGTGATATTACAAGTTAAAATTTTGATTTTTAAGATAAGTTATTCGATTTTTTTTTTGAAGCGTTCTAAAAGATCGATTGCTGGTGGTGTTGCTGATATTTTTGGAACGCATTGAGATTCTATTAAAGGTAACTAGTTAAATTAAGATTTTTGTGTAATTGTTGATTTGAAAAAAATCCTAATATTTTTATTGATTTTTGGGGGATTTTAATTTTTAAACTATAACAGAAGGTTTTCATTCAATTGGTGTGTATCAGTCTATGAAGAAGTTATTGAAGCATGAGAGTGTCTTTGTATTCTATAACTAAATCATAATGTCCTACATTGCTTTATGAATTCTTTTGTGATTTCTTTAGATTAGTTTTTGTTGAAATGAAAAGTTTTTAATTCAAAGGATTCTTTGTTTGTGGTCTAAATTAGAGGAAACGGTGCTAGTCTTATTCAGATAGTTGTATTCAACATTACATTTCATGACATAGGAGAAATATCGATGTTGGATCTTGAATAACTGTCCTGCAATGGGGACAGGTCCTGTTGTTGATCTTTTAGCGGGTTCTGTAACAGGTGGAGTTGTCATTTTGTTTACTTAATGTTAGATTTAGCTCGAACCATAACTGATTCTGGATAGCAGTTGTGAATTACTTCCAAGTAGTTACTGGTGCTTCACTGATAAGGGCCAAACCTGACATATACGCTTCCCACCAGATTAGGGCATGTCCATTAAGTCTTAGTCTAGCGAATCTTACCTGCTGCTCTCCATTAAATCCCTTGGTGCTGAAATAAATCTCCAAAGACTTGAGCCATCCATCTAACTTCTCTGGGTCTAATTCTCCGTGGTAAGTAGCGATTTCGGTTCTTGCCTCCATTTTGAATGGCGAATCATCTATGAACTCTGGATGTTTTTCTATATTTGACTTGGAACTGTTTTTTCTTGTTGTGTTTGTTGTAATCATTTTATCATCTCCATTAGTTTATCCATATCTTTGTCCATAATGTTTTCTTGCGGATTGGGTGATGATGATGACGAAACAGATGTCCTCTTTTTTCTATCAATATTAGGATCTAACAGTAATACCTTGTTACCCTTGGATTGAAGCCCTTCCAATCATCGCTGGAAACATTGCTTACTTAACTTCTTGCTCTGATACCACTAGAGAAATCAGTTTCTATCCCCAAAATGATAGATAGAGAATAGCTGCACCAAGTAGAATAAAAAGAACTGACAGATTGCAATAAACGTTTTATCTTTATTGCTTGTTTTGAAAGAACAATACAATGTTCTCCTTTAAGTTTTTTTCTACTTTTGAGTACCACTTTGCATGCTTTGGACCTTTCCCCTTAACATAGTCTTGAGACAAATCTTGTTCTCTAGCTGTAGTCATTTGTGTCTTCTTGCTAAGTGTCGGATTATCTTTTGTTACTTCACTCAGAGCTAAGTCTTGCGCAACTTGTAATGATGGCGACTTGTTTTGCTCATCCAGTAGCTTGATTTCTGGTTCCATGCGTTGTTCTGGGTGTCTTCAAACCCTTCTAACAACTGTTGCATATCGTTCTTTTCGGTTTTAGTGCACTGCAAGAGTTTGCACAAACCAATTCACTAGGTTCTTTGATAACTTGTAGAACTGTTAGTAGTCTAAATTTCTGACTAGCATTTACCAAGTGTTTGGTTTGTTGTGCAGACAGATGTTGTAGTTTCTTCTTCTCTTTAGAAGCCAGAATGTTTGTCTATTTATAGATGGTTCATGGTTGTTGATTTTCAAATGTTTGTTTCTGATGAATTAGATTATTGAGTTAGGATCAATAGATAATTGTTTCGAAGAGAGATATGGTAAGATTTTTGTTGTGGATATTTCCTGCACAGGTTTTAGGGACCATAATAAGTTGTAGATATTTCCTGCACAACATATTATTCTTGTTGCGGATAATAGCTGCACACTAGAAGAACACCGTGGATATTGTAGTGATCTCTATTTCTAGATGGTTCATGGTTGTTGATTTTCAAATGTTTGTTTATGAAGAATTATATTATTGAGTTAGGATCAATAGATAATTGTTTCGAAGATTTATATCGAGTAGGAGAGATCTGGTAAGGTTTTTGTTGTGGATATTTCTTGCACAGGTTTTAGGGACCATAATAAGTTGTAGATATTTCCTGCACAACATATTATTCTTGTTGTGGATAATAGCTTCACACTTGAATAACACAGTGGATAATAGCTGCACACAAATGGATCATATTATTATGGAAATAGCTTTCTTACAAGCATCGTCAATGTCAATTACTGAAAATAAATCAAGTTCTGTGCGTATAGCAAAAGGAAAACCTCCTTTATATTTCTCAATAGTCTCGGAATCTCTCATATTCACGGTTAATGTTGTAGCTTTCTTTCTAAATTTAGTGTTTGTAGGTATAATCAATGGGTTCTGGTAGACTTCCCAAGAAGAGGGCCAAGAAGAGTATTATGAAGGCAATTGAATTAGAAGTGTGTGGAGGACCATCTTTATATTTTGAAGTTCCTAGTGCATCTGTGGACGACAGGTAAAAATAGGAACTTCTAGCAAGGGAGTATACTGCTTTCAGATAATGTTTTAGTAAGTTCAACCAATTATTTGTAACTTATTCATTGTTTCTTTCAACTTTTTATTGTGTTTCGCAGTGGGTTTGTCTACCCTCTCAAAAACCGGGGATTCGCCTTTGGCATGAGCAATTAATCGAGTTTGGGAACACTACAAGACTTGTGAAAGGTGCTTTCTAAAGATGAGAAATACTTGTTCAGGACAACTGCGATCGGGCATTTAATGGACATTCCCGAAGAACAGAGTTGGTATTCTGCAATATTTTGTTTTATAATGAGTCGGCAGATCAAAGTCGAACCTGAAAGAAGGCAAAATGAATAAATGTATTTCAGAGTTGCATACAAAGAATTGTGTTTCCGAAAGACGGAATTTGCTCTGATATCCGGTCTTATATTTCGGGATTCGAGGGTTAGAGCTCTCGATGTTGACTCTCAATCGGGCTCTCAATCGGGGGCGTCAAAAGACTCAAAACTCAGGCAAAAGTATTTTTCCAAAAATAAAGCAATCGTGGGACAGGATTTGTATGACTTTTTATTTTGCAAAACAGTCTCGTAAACCTACAATAATAATACTGCAAGTGCACAGTGTCTAACTAGTAGAACAATGGCAAGTACAGGTCGTTCCCTCGAGGAGTGTGAAATACTCAACTAACTAATATCAAAAGTAACTAATCGACAAGATGATGTTTTAACGATTTTTCAGGAGTTTGGAACAAAATGATATAATATAAAAATGGGTTATTAAGGTTTTCGGTGTCCACCAATTAATTATGCAAACTCTACTAATCTTTAAAAATATATTCCCTGCTTTTATTTTCAAATATTGTTTCTGCGCTATAGTTTCGTCGCTTCATGGGTAGTGATTCTAAAGCATTACCTATCAATCCTTGCATACCACGTCTAGGGATTTAACCGAAGCACGAAATATCAATTCAAAAGCATAAATAATCAAGAAAATCACATAAACGATTAAACACCAAGCTTTGTGAAGAAAAACTATTAATCAATCAAATCATTATTAAGCATATATCAATGTAGAGTTTTCACAATTAATTGGTTTCTACCTAAACCCTAACAAACAATATAGCAAATCATGGAGAAAAGGAAATCAAAACAAAACTTCAAAACCCTTCTCTCCTTGCGGAACTATGGCTGGGGGCCTCTCTCAAATAGTCGACACACCTTCTTATACACCTTCCTCTCCTTAATTTCATTAATCAAAGTATCAAAATAAATTATTCTATGAAATATCTTGCATGCAAGTTGATGTCTTCATCAGTATCTTTCCCAAAATAATGTTGCCACCTCGTTCTTCCAATGAAATAATAAACTCTCCTTATTTTCAAAATCTCCCAGATGAAGCAAGAGTTATTTTATTTCCAAAATAATCTCACGTGTAAATATTCCTCAATTAATTCTTCACATGAAAAATAAATTTTCTTTCCTGGTGGAATATATTTATAATAAAGTAAGAAAGATAAATACTTCTCATTTTCAGTTTGCATGTGCCAACCCCACTTTGATTTCAATTCCTTTGATGCGTTTGTGCCTCGCCATGAAACAATTCTATGCTGCTGATATATTATATATATGGAGATACCAGGCCAGCTACATTTTGTCATTTTTTTCATTGTGGTTGCAGATATATGGAAATACTAGGCCAACCCCATTTCATCATTGTGTTTGCTGATACATGGTAATACCAGGCCAACCATTTTGGTTGCTGATATATGGAAATACCAGGCCAACCCCGTTTCATCATTGTGGTTGCTGATACATGGAAATACCAGGCCAACCCATTTCATAATTGTGGTTGCTGATATATGGAAATAACAGGCCAACCCGGCTGCTGATACATGGGAATACCAGGCCAGCATAATAAATGTTGCTGATATATAGAAATACCATGCCGGCATAATAAGTGCTGCTCATATATAGAAATGCCAGGAAACCATATTTGATCATTGTGGTTGCTGATACACGGAAGTACCAGGCCAACCACATTTTGGCATTTTCGTCGCAAACACCATTAAATCTCACATTTTGATGTTTATTCACTGGATGATCGAATTCACTTGTACTTTCTACAAAAGTACTAAAATAGTATTAATAACTAAAATATTGTATCCCATCTAATATAAATATGGGTATAAAATGTAGCATTTACATGCTTATCAACATCCCCACACTTGTATTTTGCTAGTCCTCGAGCAAAACAGAGACATTATACAATTGATTTATTTCTATTTTTATTTTTTTATTCCTTAGAAAAGTGAAAATCTGCAAAAATATGGATAATTACCCACTCCCCCACACTTAATCATTACATTGTCCTCAATGTAATTGAATCATCCAACGAAGAAATTAAGATGGGAAATGCAAATATAAACAATAGAGTAAAGGGAACAAATCTGATGGATTGACTCCCATGAAGCGAAATGTGTTTGTTTCCCTCTTTGCCAGTAGCACGTTCTCAAACAATATGGAGTTGGTACCCCAAGGTGAGCTGCGAATCATATATATAAAGCCTGAAGAGTTGGGGATCAACCTAACTAATGTGATTAGCCATAAACATGAACCTGCGGTAAGAAATATTAGTATCCAGAGAGATAAAACTGAATTCAATCATATTTAAAAACATAATTGGAACCTTGAATATAAAGTAAATCAGGTTCGTGGATAATTAATAAAGATTGTTTAAAGAATTGAACAGTTTTTTTACTCCCTAAATCAGGTTCTAAGTCAGCGGAAATAACGTCCACGACTGATATTGGTTCAACTTCAACTAAGTCGGGCACACAAACATATGTTGGTTCAAATTCACTCGCCGAACAAGGCCTCATTGGAGTAATAGTATCTTGACTCATAGACCCATTATTATCTAAAACGGTTTCATTATCAATATCATCAAGACAAAAAAATCAGAACTTAATGGATTATGGGTCAATGTCAGACCATTCTCGACTGATGGAACTAGTCAAGACTCAGACATAACTAGAGGTTCTAGTTTGAGTTCCCATTTGTTAGTGTCTAGCAGTGGTGTGGAGTCTAATAAGGCAATTGACTTCACAAATAACACTATCACCATCAAAACCATACCCAAAATGATCTAAGCAAACCTCTAGTGGATTTTCCAAGTGGTCCTTGCAAAAGCTTTGCGAGTGCATCTTTTCGCCTGTAGCACTTCAGACTAAGATACATGGAAAATATTCAAACGAACTGTGTAAAAAGAACTAAAAGAAATCTAAAAGAAAAAAAAAATTATATACAAAAATAAAATAAAATAAGTTATATACAAAAATTGATATCAATCAGAGTGTATTATGCAACCACTCCCCGGCAGCGGCGCCAAAAACTTGGTAGGCTCGAAAACCTACAATAATAATATTGCAAGTGCACACTGTCTAACTAGTAGAACAATGGCAAATACAGGTCGTTCCCTCGAGGAGTGTGAAATACTCAACCAACTAATATCAAAAGTAACTAATCGACAAGATGATGTTTTAACGATTTTTCAGGAGTTTTGAACAAAATGATATAATATAAAAATGGGTTATTAAGGTTTTCGGTTTCCACCAATTAATTACGCAAACTCTACTAATCTTTAAAAATATATTCCATTCTTTTATTTTCAAATACGGTTTTTCCGCTATAGTTTTCTTCGCTTCATGGGTAGTGATTCTAAAGCATTACCTATCAATCCTTGCATACCACGTCTAGGGGTTTAACCGAAGCACGAAATATCAATTCAAAAGCATAAATAATCAAGAAAATCACATAAACGATTAAACACCAAGCTTTGTGAAGAAAAACTATTAATCAATCAAATCATTATTAAGCATATATCAATGTAGAGTATTCACAATTAATTGGTTTCTAACTAAACCCTAACAAACAATCTAGCAAATCACGGAGAAAAGGAAATCAAAACAAAACTTCAAAACCCTTCTTTCCTTGCGGCACTATGGTCGGGGGCCTCTCTCAAATAGTCGACACACCTTCTTATACACCTTCCTCTCCTTTATTTCATTAATCAAAGTATCAAAATAAATTATTCTATTAAATATATCTTGCATGCAAGTTGATGTCGTCATCAGTATCTTTCCCAAAATAATGTTTCCACCTCCTTCTTCCAATGAAATAATAAACTCTCATTATTTCCAAAATCTCCCAGATGAAGCAAGAGTTATTTTATTTCCAAAATAATCTCACGTGTAAATATTCCTCAATTAATTCTTCACATGAAAAATAAATTATCTTTCCCGGTGGAATATATTTATAATAAAGTAAGAAAGATAAATACTTCTCATTTTCAGTTTTCATGTGCCAACCCCACTTTGATTTCAATTCCTTTGATGCGTTTGTGCCTCGCCTATGAAACAATTCTATGCTGCTGATATATTATGTATATGGAGATACCATGTCAGCTACATTTTGTCATTTTTTTTCATTGTGGTTGCAGATATATGGAAATACTAGGCCAACCCCATTTCATCATTGTGGTTGCTGATACATGGTAATACCAGGCCAACCATTTTGGTTGCTGATATATGGAAATACCAGGCCAACCTATTTCATCATTGTGGTTGCTGATACATGGAAATAGCAGGCCAACCCATTTTCTAATAGTGGTTGCTGATATATGGAAATACCAGGCCAACCCGGCTGCTGATACATGGGAATACCAGGCCAACATAATAAGTGTTGCTGATATATAGAAATACCAGGCCAGCACAATAAGTGTTTCTGATATATAGAAATACCAGGCCAGCATAATAAGTGTTGCTGATATATAGAAATACCAGGCCAGCATATTTGATCATTGTGGTTGCTGATACATGGAAGTACCAGGCCAACCACATTTTGGTATTTTCGTCGCAAACACCATTAAGTCTCACATTTTGCTGTTTATTCGCTGGATGATCGAATTCACTTGTACTTTCTAAACAAGCACTAAAATAGTATTAGTAACTAAAATATTGTATATCATCTAATATAAATATGGGTATAAAATGTAGCATTTACATGCTTATCAACACCCCCACACTTGTATTTTGCTAGTCCTCGAGCAAAACAGAGACATTATACAATTGATTTATTTTTTTTATTCAATTTTTTTATTCCTAAGAAAAGTGAAAATCTGCAAAAATATGGATAATTATTTATTAGAGCAAATCTTATTAGTTTATAGTGAAACATACGGATCCGGGTTTGCATTACATAACAACCGTTAGATTATTATCAGAATTTCTGGATCTTAATGTTAATCATACGGAAAATCATATTGGTCAATAATAAGACATGCAGATCAGTTGTCTGCATTACCACAACCGTTAGATTATTTGAAACTAAACTGAATCTTAATGTTAAACACTCAGACAATCCTATTGGTCAATAATGAGACATGCGGATCGGTTTTCTACATTACCACAACCGTTAGATTATTTGAAACTAAACGGAATCATAATGTTAAACATACGGACAATCCTATTGGTCAATAATGAGACATGCGGATCGGCTGTCTGCATTAACCGAAAATGATGGACGAACCACGTTTCGTTTGATCCACTCATACGGATTGAGAAAAGATCTTGACGGATGAGATTGTATTTGGGAGGCTCATACGGATTGTGAAGCATGTGTGTTTCTCTTTGTGCTACTACGAACTCATGTATTCGTTTCAATTATCAACCTTCGACATGAAAAAAATCCAAAAAAAATATTAATAAATCTAGGACATTGTTATCGACATTCTGATATAAAAAATCCAAAAAATATATAAGAATGAATCGGGAAAATGAAAAATGAATTCGATAATTGGTGTGTTTATTTGTGTTTTCTCTTTGTGCTTTTGTGCTTTCTCTTTGTGCTTCCAGTTTGAATTTTGACTAGTCATACAAGTCATGAACTTCAAATGTGGTATAACGTACATAATATGAACTGAAAAGCTCCGGTGGGTTCGGACTTCAAACTTAGCAGGAAACATCATATAAATTGATAAATGTGAAGCTCAGTGTGATTCGTAATTCAAATGTGGTATAACAACATACAAACTATGAACCAAGAATCTCCGGGAGGGTTCAGACTACAAACGTAACATGATACATCATCGAAATAAATAAATTTGAAGCTCGGTGTCGGTTCGAACTTCAAATGTGGTATAACATCATACAAACTATGAACCAATTACCTGGAGACGAAATATATAAGAATTGAACATCACGGGTTTAGAGATTACTAGAGTTAGACCCTAGTTTCTCGTTCGGATGAACTGGAGAAGAAATATATATAAGAATTGAACATCACGGGTTTAGAGATTACTAGAGTTGGACCCGAGTTTCTCGTTCGGATGAACTAGAGACGATATATATAAGAATTGAACATCACTGGTTCAGAGATTACTAGAGTTGGACTCGAGTTTCTCGTTCGGATGAACTGGAGACGATATATATTAGAATTGAACATCACGGGTTCAAATATTACTAGACTTGGACACGATTTCTCGTTCGGATGAACTGGAGACAAAATATATATAACAATTGAACATTACGGGTTTAGAGATTACAAGAGTTAGACTCAAGTTTCTCGTTCGGATGAACTGGAGACGAAATATATATTAGAATTGAACATCACGGGTTCAGAGATTACTAGAATTGGACCCGAGTTTCTCGTTGGATGAACTGGAGACAGTATATATAAGAATTGAACATCACTGGTTTTCGAGATTATTAGAATTGGACCCGAGTTTCTCGTTCGGATGAACTGAAGAAGAAATATATCATAATTGAACATCACAGATTCAAAGATTACTTGAGTTGGACCCGAGTTTCTCGTTCGGATGAACTGGAGACGATATATATTAGAATTGAACATCACAGGTTCAAAGATTACTAGACTTGGACCTGATTTCTCGTTCGTATGAGCTGGAGACAAAATATATATAACAATTGAACATCACGGGTTTAGAGATTACTAGAGTTAGACTCAAGTTTCTCGTTCGGATGAACTGGAGACGAAATATATATTAGAATTGAACATCACGGGTTCAGAGATTACTAGAATTGGACCCGAATTTCTCGTTGGATGAACTGGAGACAGTATATATAAGAATTGAACATCACTGGTTTTCGAGATTATTAGAATTGGACCCGAGTTTCTCGTTCGGATGAACTGAAGAAGAAATATATCATAATTGAACATCACGGATTCAAAGATTACTTGAGTTGGACCCGAGTTTCTCGTTCGGATGAACTGGAGACGATATATATTAGAATTGAACATCACGGGTTCAAAGATTACTAGACTTGGACCTGATTTCTCGTTCGTATGAGCTGGAGACAAAATATATATAACAATTGAACATCACGGGTTTAGAGATTACTAGAGTTAGACTCAAGTTTCTCGTTCGGATGAACTGGAGACGAAATATATATTAGAATTGAACATCACGGGTTCAGAGATTACTAGAGTTGGACCCGAGTTTCTCGTTCGGATGAACTGGAGACAGTATATATAAGAATTGAACATCAATGGTTTTCGAGATTATTAGAGTTGGACCCGAGTTTCTCGTTCGGATGAACTGAAGAAGAAATATATCATAATTGAACATCACGGGTTCAAAGATTACTAGAGTTGGACCCGAGTTTCTCGTTCGGATGAACTGGAGACGAAATATATATTAGAATTGAACATCACGGGTTCAAAGATTACTACAATTGGACCCGAGTTTCTCGTTCGGATGAACTGGAGAAGAAATATATATAACAATTGAACATCACGGGTTTAGAGATTACTAGAGGTAGACCCTAGTTTCTCGTTCAGATGAACTGGTGACGAAATATATATTAGAATTGAACATCACGGGTTCAGAGATTACTAAGGTTGGACCCGATTTCTCGTTCGGATGAACTGGAGACGAAATATATATAACAATTGAACATTACGGGTTTAGAGATTACAAGAGTTAGACTCAAGTTTCTCGTTCGGATGAACTGGAGACGAAATATATATTAGAATTGAACATCACGGGTTCAGAGATTACTAGAATTGGACCCGAGTTTCTCGTTGGATGAACTGGAGACAGTATATATAAGAATTGAACATCACTGGTTTTCGAGATTATTAGAATTGGACCCGAGTTTCTCGTTCGGATGAACTGAAGAAGAAATATATCATAATTGAACATCACGGATTCAAAGATTACTTGAGTTGGACCCGAGTTTCTCGTTCGGATGAACTGGAGACGATATATATTAGAATTGAACATCACGGGTTCAAAGATTACTAGACTTGGACCTGATTTCTCGTTCGTATGAGCTGGAGACAAAATATATATAACAATTGAACATCACGGGTTTAGAGATTACTAGAGTTAGACTCAAGTTTCTCGTTCGGATGAACTGGAGACGAAATATATATTAGAATTGAACATCACGGGTTCAGAGATTACTAGAGTTGGACCCGAGTTTCTCGTTCGGATGAACTGGAGACAGTATATATAAGAATTGAACATCAATGGTTTTCGAGATTATTAGAGTTGGACCCGAGTTTCTCGTTCGGATGAACTGAAGAAGAAATATATCATAATTGAACATCACGGGTTCAAAGATTACTAGAGTTGGACCCGAGTTTCTCGTTCGGATGAACTGGAGACGAAATATATATTAGAATTGAACATCACGGGTTCAAAGATTACTACAATTGGACCCGAGTTTCTCGTTCGGATGAACTGGAGAAGAAATATATATAACAATTGAACATCACGGGTTTAGAGATTACTAGAGGTAGACCCTAGTTTCTCGTTCAGATGAACTGGTGACGAAATATATATTAGAATTGAACATCACGGGTTCAGAGATTACTAAGGTTGGACCCGATTTCTCGTTCGGATGAACTGGAGACGAAATATATATAACAATTGAACATTACGGGTTTAGAGATTACAAGAGTTAGACTCAAGTTTCTCGTTCGGATGAACTGGAGACGAAATATATATTAGAATTGAACATCACGGGTTCAGAGATTACTAGAATTGGACCCGAATTTCTCGTTGGATGAACTGGAGACAGTATATATAAGAATTGAACATCACTGGTTTTCGAGATTATTAGAATTGGACCCGAGTTTCTCGTTCGGATGAACTGAAGAAGAAATATATCATAATTGAACATCACGGATTCAAAGATTACTTGAGTTGGACCCGAGTTTCTCGTTCGGATGAACTGGAGACGATATATATTAGAATTGAACATCACGGGTTCAAAGATTACTAGACTTGGACCTGATTTCTCGTTCGTATGAGCTGGAGACAAAATATATATAACAATTGAACATCACGGGTTTAGAGATTACTAGAGTTAGACTCAAGTTTCTCGTTCGGATGAACTGGAGACGAAATATATATTAGAATTGAACATCACGGGTTCAGAGATTACTAGAGTTGGACCCGAGTTTCTCGTTCGGATGAACTGGAGACAGTATATATAAGAATTGAACATCAATGGTTTTCGAGATTATTAGAGTTGGACCCGAGTTTCTCGTTCGGATGAACTGAAGAAGAAATATATCATAATTGAACATCACGGGTTCAAAGATTACTAGAGTTGGACCCGAGTTTCTCGTTCGGATGAACTGGAGACGAAATATATATTAGAATTGAACATCACGGGTTCAAAGATTACTACAATTGGACCTGAGTTTCTCGTTCGGATGAACTGGAGAAGAAATATATATAACAATTGAACATCACGGGTTTAGAGATTACTAGAGGTAGACCCTAGTTTCTCGTTCAGATGAACTGGTGACGATATATATATTAGAATTGAACATCACGGGTTCAGAGATTACTAAGGTTGGACCCGATTTCTCGTTCGGATGAACTGGAGACGAAATATATATAACAATTGAACATCACGGGTTTAGAGATTACTAGAGTTAAACCCAAGTTTCTCGTTCGGATGAACTGGAGACGAAATATATATTATAATTGAACATCATGGGTTCAGAGATTACTAGAGTTGGACCCTAGTTTCTCGTTCGGATGAACTGGAGACGATATATATAAGAATTGAACATCACTGGTTCAGAGATTACTAGAGTTGGACCCGAGTTTCTCGTTCGGATAAACTGGAGAAGAAATATATATAAGAATTGAACATCACGGGTTTAGAGATTACTAGAGTTTGACCTGAGTTTCTCGTTCGGATGAACTAGAGACGATATATATAAGAATTGAACATTACTGGTTCAGAGATTACTAGAGTTGGACCCGAGTTTCTCGTTCGGATGAACTGGAGACGATATATATTAGAATTGAACATCATGGGTTCAAAGATTACTAGACTTGGACCCTATTTCTCGTTCGGATGAACTGGAGACAAAATATATACAACAATTGAAAATTACGGGTTTAGAGATTACTAGAGTTAGACTCAAGTTTCTTGTTCGGATGAACTGGAGACGAAATATATATTAGAATTGAACATCCCGGGTTAAGAGATTACTAGAGTTGGACCCGAGTTTCTCGTTCGGATGAACTGGAGACAGTATATATAAGAATTGAACATCACTGGTTTTCGAGATTATTAGAGTTGGATCCGAGTTTCTCGTTCGGATGAACTGAAGAAGAAATATATCATAATTGAACATCACGGATTCAAAGATTACTAGAGTTGGACCCGAGTTTCTCGTTAAGATGAACTGGAGACGATATATATTAGAATTGAACATCACGGGTTCAAAGATTACTAGGCTTGGACCCGATTTCTCGTTCGTATGCACTGGAGACAAATTATATATAACAATTGAACATCACGGGTTTAGATATTACTAGAGTTAGACTCAAGTTTCTCGTTCGGATGAACTGGAGATGAAATATATATTAGAATTGAACATCACGGGTTCAGAGATTACTAGAGTTGGACCCGAGTTTCTCGTTCGGATGAATTGGAGACAGTATATATAAGAATTGAACATCACTGGTTTTCGAGATTATTAGAGTTGAACCCGAGTTTCACGTGCGGATGAAATGAAGAAGAAATATATCATAATTGAACATCACGGGTTCAAAGATTACTAGAGTTGGACCCGAGTTTCTCGTACGGATGAACTGGAGACGAAATATATATTGGAATTGAACATCACGGGTTCAAAGATTACTACAATTGGACCCTATTTCTTGTTCGGATGAACTGTAGACGAAATATATATAAGAATTGAAAATCACGGTTTAGATATTACTAGAGTTAGACCCGAGTTTCTCGTTCGGATGAACTGGAGACGAAATATATATAAGAATTGAACATCACTGGTTCAGAGATTACTAGAGTTGGACCCGAGTTTCTCCTTCGGATGAACTGGAGACGATATATATTAGAAGTGAACATCACGGGTTCAAAGATTACTAGAGTTATACCCGATTTCTCGTTCGGATGAACTGGAGACGAAATATATATAACAATTGAACATCACGGGTTCAAAGATTACTAGAGTGAAACCCGAGTTTCTCGTTCGGATGAACTGGAGACGAAATATATATTAAAATTGAACATCACGGGTTCAGAGATTACTAGAGTTGGACCCTAGTTTCTCGTTCGGATGAACTGGAGACGATATATATAAGAATTGAACATCACTGGTTCAGATATTACTAGAGTTGGACCCGAGTTTCTCGTTCGGATGAACTGTAGAAGAAATATATATAAGAATTGAACATCACGGGTTTAGAGATTATTAGAGTTGGACCCGAGTTTCTCGTTCGGATGAACTGGAGACGATATATATAAGAATTGAACATCACTGGTTCAGAGATTACTAGAGTTGGAACTGAGTTTCTCGTTCGGATGAACTGGAGACGATATATATTAGAATTGAACATCACGGGTTGAAAGATTACTAGAGTTGGACCCAATTTCTCGTTCGGATGAACTGGAGACAAAATATATATAACAATTGAACATCACGGGTTTAGAGATTACTAGAGTTAAACTAAAGTTTCTCGTTCGGATGAACTGGAGACGAAATATATATTAGAATTGAACATCACGGTTCGGAGATTACTAGAGTTGGACCCGAGTTTCTCGTTCAGATGAACTGGAGATAGTATATATAAGAATTGAACATCACTGGTTTCGAGATTATTAGAGTTGGACCCGAGTTTCTTTTTCAGATGAACTGAAGAAGAAATATATCATAATTGAACATCACGGATTCAAAGATTACTAGAGTTGGACCCGAGTTTCTCGTTTGGATGAACTGGAGACGAAATATATATGAGAATTGAACATCACGGGTTCAAAGATTACTACAGTATGACCCGATTTCTTGTTCGGATGAACTGGAGACGAAATATATATAAGAATTGAACATCACGGGTTTAGAGATTACTAGAGTTAGACCCGAGTTTCTCGTTCGGATGAACTGGAGACGAAATATATATTAGAATTGAACATCAAGGGTTCATAGATTACTAGATTTGGACCAGAGTTTATCGTTCGGATGAACTGGAGACGATATATATAAGAATTGAACATCAATGGTTTAGAGATTAGTAGAGTTGGACCCGAGTTTCTCGTTCGGATGAACTGGAGAAGAAATATATATAAGAATTGAACATCACGGGTTTAGAGATTACTAGAGTTAGACCCTAGTTTCTCGTTCGGATGAACTGGTGACGAAATATATATTAGAATTGAACATCACGGGTTCAGAGATTACTAAGGTTGGACCCGATTTCTTGTTCGGATGAACTGGAGACGATATATATAAGAATTGAACATCACTGGTTCAGAGATTACTAGAGTTGGACCCGAGTTTCTCGTTCGGATGAACTGAGACGATATATATTAGAAGTGAACATCACGGGTTCAAAGATTACTAGAGTTGGACCTGATTTCTCGTTCGGATGAACTGGAGACAGTATATATAAGAATTGAACATCACTGGTTCAGAGATTACTAGAGTTGGACCCGAGTTTCTCGTTCGGATGAACTGGAGAAGAAATATATATAAGAATTGAACATCACGGGTTTAGAGATTACTAGAGTTGGACCCGAGTTTCTCGTTCGGATGAACTGGAGACGATATATATAAGAATTGAACATCACTGGTTCATATATTACTAGAGTTGGACGCGAGTTTCTCGTTCGGATGAACTGGAGACAAAATATATATAACAATTGAACATCACGGGTTTAGAGATTACTAGAGTCAGACTCAAGTTTCTCGTTCGGATGAACTGGAGACGAAATATATATTAGAATTGAACATCACGGGTTCAGAGATTACTAGAGTTGGACCCTAGTTTCTCTTTCGGATGAACTGGAAACGATATATATAAGAATTGAACATCACTGGTTCAGAGATTACTAGAGTTGGACCCGAGTTTCTCGTTCGGATTAACTGGAGAAGAAATATATCATAATTGAACATCACGGGTTCAAAGATTACTAGAGTTGGACCCGATTTCTCGTTCGGATGAACTGGAAACGAAATATATATAAGAATGGAACATCACGGGTTCAGAGATTACTAGAGTTAGACCCGGGTTTATCGTTCAGATGAAATGGAGACGAAATATATATTAGAATTGAACATCACGGGTTCAGAGATTACTAGAGATGGACCCGAGTTTCTCGTTCGAATGAACATGAGGCGATTGATATATTAGAATTGAGCATCACGGGTTAAAAGATTACTAGAGTTGGACCCGAGTTTCTCGTTCGGATGAACTGGAGAAGAAATATATCATAATTAAACATCACGGGTTCAGAGATTACTAGAGTTGGACCTGATTTTCTCGTTCGGATGAACTGGAGGCGAAATATATATTAAAATAAAACATCACGGGTTCACAGATTACTAGAGTTGGACCTGATTTCTCGTTCGGATGAATTGGAGACGAAATATATATAACAATTGAACATCACGGGTTTAGATATTACTAGATTTGGACCCGAGTTTCTCGTTAGGATGAACTGGACACGAAATATATATTAGATCTGAACATCAAGGGTTCAGAGATTACTAGAGTTGGACCCTAGTTTCTCGTTTGGATGAACATGAGACGATATATATAAGAATTGAACATCAATGGTTCAAAGATTACTAGAGTTGGACCCGAGTTTCTCGTTCGTATGAACTTGAGACGAAATAAATATAAGAATTGAACATCACGAATTCAAATATTACTAGAGTTGGACCCGAGTTTCTCGTTCGGATGAACTGGAGACGATATATATAAGAATTGAACATCACGGGTTCAGAGATTATTATAGTTGTACCCAAGTTTCTCGTTCTGATGAACTGGAGACGGTATATATAAGAATTGAACATCACTGGTTTAGAGATTACTAGAGTTGGACCCGAGTTTCTCGTTCGGATGAACTGGAGAATAAATATATCATAATTGAACATCACGGGTTCAAAGATTACTAGAGTTGGATCCGATTTCTCGTTCGGATGAACTGGAGACGAAATATATATTAGAATCGAACATCACGGGTTCAGAGATTACTAGAGTTGGATCCGATTTCTCGTTCGGATGAACTGGAGACGAAATATATATTAGAATTGAACATCACGGGTTCAGAGATTACTAGAGTTGGACCCGAGTTTCTCGTTCGGATGAACTGGAGATGAAATATATATAAGAATTGAACATCACGGGTTTAGAGATTACTAGAGTTGGACCCGAGTTTCTCGTTCGGATGAACTGGAGACGAAATATATATTAGAATTGAACCTCACGGGTTCACAGATTACTAGAGTTGGACCCGAGTTTCTCGTTCGGATGAACTGGAGACGAAATATATGTATAAGAATTGAAAATCACGGGTTTAGAGATTATTAGAGTTGGACCCGAGTTTCTCGTTCGAATGAAATGGAACGATATATATAAGAATTGAACATCATTGGTTCAGAGATTACTAGAGTTGGACCCGAGTTTCTCGTTCGGATGAACTGGAGAAGAAATATGTCATAATTGAACATCACGGGTTCAAAGATTACTAGAGTTGGACCCTAGTTTCTCGTTCGGATGAACTGGAGACGAAATATATATAAGAATTGAACATCACGGGTTCAAAGATTACTAGAGTTGGACCCGAGGTTCTCGTTCGGATGAACTGCAGACGATATATATAAGAATTGAACATCACGGGTTCAGAGATTACTAGAGTTGGACCCGAGTTTCTCGTTCGGATGAACTGGAGACGAAATATATAAGAATTGAACATCACGGGTTCATAGATTACTAGAGTTGGACCCGAGTTTCTCGTTCGGATGAACTGGAGACGAAATATATATTAGAATTGAACCTCACGGGTTCACAGATTACTAGAGTTGGACCCGAGTTTCTCGTTCGGATGAACTGGAGACGAAATATATTTATAAGAATTGAACATCACGGGTTTAGAGATTACTAAAGTTAAACCCGAGTTTCTCCTTCGGATGAATTGGAGACGATATATATAAGAATTGAACATCACTGGTTCCGAGATTATTAGAGGTTGACCCGAGTTTCTCGTTCGGATGAACTGGAGAAGAAACATATCATAATTGAACATCACGGGTTCAAATATTAATAGAGTTGGACCCGACTTTCTCGTTCGGATGAACTGGAGACGAAATATATATAAGAATTAAACATCACGGGTTCAAAGATTACTAGAGTTGGACCCGAGTTTCTCGTTCGGATGAACTGGAGACGAAACATATATAAGAATTGAACATCACTGGTTCAGAGATTACTAGAGTTGGACCCGAGTTTGTCGTTCGGATGAACTGGAGACGATATATATATATGAATTGAACATCACTGGTTCAAAGACTACTAGAGTTGGACCCGAGTTTCTCGTTCAGATGAACTAGAGACGAAATATATATTAGAATTGAACATCACGGGTTCAAATATTACTAGAGTTGGACCCGATTTCTCGTTCGGATGAACTGGAGACGAAATATATATAACAATTGAACATCACGGGTGATAAACACATTTTTGTGTCTAATTTGTCCTCAATGCCTGTATTTTTGGAACTCTATTTTTGTACTAATATTGTGTTTTTATGTTTGTTTAGGTGTTTTTGGAGAAAATACCCTTGTATGGAAAGAGTTGCTCAAAAAATGATGATTTACACCCCGGAGAAATGTCCTGGAGGCGCCCCAGAAATGTACCAGAAACGTCCCAGAAATGTCCCGGAGGAAACCAGAAAAATTACTATTTCAACCCAAGAATTACTATTTCAGCCCAAATTACTAAGGGGACACCCAACAGTGGTTAGGGGGACACCCTTCTTCACGATTTGAAAATTCAAAATGGCGGGAAATGTTCTTCACATCTGCATGAATTTTTGATTTGAATTCTTGGGCTGTTTTGAAGAGATTCAACACCCGGAATCCATTGGGCTGGACTTGAGTACACTAAATAGAGTTAGTACAAGCAATTTAATCGATCAACTTGGGCTAGAATAGGAGAACAAAGTAAACAGAGACGTGAGAATATTTTCAGAATATTGGATTCTGTTGGAGGATATACGTGCGTTATGAGAAGATATACAGCTGGGATTCGAATATATCCAGATTAGGATGGATTCAGAGAGTTTTAGAAGACGCGTAAAGATTTGGGGACATGATTTTTGTAAAACAGGAAAAAATATTGAGAAAAATATTCTCGAGTTACTGTGAAGATTTTTGGGCAGTTAATGAGTTGTTGCTGGGTATAAAAGAGTTTCCTTTGAGTCAGAGAAGTTTTATCAAGAGTTTTGGGGTCACTTGGAACGCAGAGAAACGAAGAACATAAATCATACCTGCTGCTGCTGCTGCTGCTCGAAGAGGAAGACGAAGAAGAAAGAACGGACTCGCAGAGTCTGTCGTTTTTCCACAGTACTTACAGCGAAATCAAACTGTCGTTTCTCTACAGCATATCGTTACTATCGTATATAAACAACATCATCTGTTTTGTAACAGCGACGCTGTAACACTTCTGCAGCGTTGCGAATTTCTGTTTCATCTTATTTCTTCAATAAAAACACCTATTCAGCCATGAGTGATTATTTTGTGTGTGTTTTTACCATGAAGAGCTAAACCCCAACACTGGGATGACGGAGGAAGCCTTATTTCACAAACGTTTTGTAACTATGATCGATTTTTTATGACTTTTGCACTTGTTTTTATCGTTTTATGATTTTTATTAATTAGTTGTGATTTCGTTTGATGGTGTATGCTTAGACGTAAGAGATTTTGATGCACCATGCTTGTGATTTACAATTGATGTTTTACAAAATCTATTTTTGGCAAATAAAAGAGTCGACAAAAGAGCTAGAATAGTTATGAGTCGTTATATGAACTGATTGAATGTGATTAATGGTGGAATCCGAAGTCCTAGTGTCTCTTGATCCTGTGACAATTTTGTATATATTTTTGTTTTAAAAATCTTTTCAAGTCCGAGCAACGAACTTTACTACCACTTTCAAAACTACAACAAAATGGCGCCGCTGCCGGGGACTTGTATATAGATTGATTTTTTTTTTAGGTTTATTATTTCTTTTAGAATTGTTTCTTCCTTTTTACCTTTCTTTTTGTCTTTATTTTGCAGGTTCAAAGTGAAAACTAAGGACTTGGAGAGGAAAAATCTTAAAGCGAAAAGAGAAGAAAAAAAAGGACAATTTTAGGATTTAATTTTTAATTTTTAATTTTTTTTAGAGTGTGTGAGGAAAACTGTAATTTTTTTTATTTATTTTGGACTTTGGACTTTAAACAATTGGACTTTGTTTTTTTAACCCTACGGAAGGGTATTATTAATAAAAAAAATTTAAATATAAACTGTTTGCAGGGAAGGATGACGATTACAATATCGTCTCGGCCCCTGGGGTTCGCACACGGCATAGGAGTCGTGGCCCGAGTCGATGACAACGGTTCATCGCCCGTCTGGTACGGGAGGTAAGTCCAATCGGAACACCCGCGAATCTCCTGCAAGCGGGTTACTGTCTGCCTTAAGGTGATAATTGTTTGAGGACGAACCGGACTGTCTTTATTTTCCTAGTAAAGGGCAAGGCCTGGCCAATACAAGATAAGGGTTTGTATTTCATCACCGTTCCCTTCTTGCCCGCCTTAGGAAAATGAAACCTAACGCGAACCCAAGCTTAAAATTTGGAATAGAACGAGACCGATAGGGTAACGAGCTTAATAGGAAACTCGTTCGAAAAATATTGGTTGCTCTTTAAGCACACTCCAAAGTTCATGATGGTTTCTGTGAGTTGAATGCGTGACTGCGCCGCCTTGTGATAGCGGTGAGGCCTTGGGTATCAAAGCTCCACTGAGCTTCCCTCGCCTCAATTCAACTTACTTTGACTCGGATTGATTCCAGAGGGGTTTTCTCAAATTGTAACGAATTCCTTTTCGAAGGAATAGAAGCTGGTCTAGAAAACAATCTAAGTGGAGCCATCATGCTTTTTGTTTGCTAGAAATATTTAGGTTTGCTTTGGTGGAGTCGAGTCGGCCTTGTTTGTGATTGTATAGAATCCCTCTGTAGTTTATATTTCTTCAGTGATGAATCCTTTTGAGGAGACGCCACCTGAGATGACGTTACGAGAATATATGTCTAGAAATTCTCGTTATCAAGAGACGTCTTCGGAAATGACTCTTGGTGAATATATGCGTGGGCAGCGATATATGGATACTCCAACTTTTATTTAGGAATCACCTCTAACGATCTATGAGAAATATTATAAACATAGACCATGTAGTTGGGAACAAAGCTTGAGAATTCGTGAATATCAAAAATTATATTGTGATGATGATGATGAGGAGGATGGTGATGATTATTATAATGATATTTCTAGTTCAAATCCAAATAATTTTAATAATTATTTACCTATTCAAAAGGACGAGGATTTGACTAGAAATACCCCCGTTTTAGACGATGATTACGAAACCGATGATGGTATAGAGGAACCAGTTTATCTTGAGAGTACTGTTTTCAAGTCAAACGATTTAGAAACAATAGTCTTAGAAGAAATCGTAGAGATTAGCAGGGATGAACCTGACTTATAAAAATCAATCGCCCACTTTCAGGAATCTGATGACCTAGAAATTAGGGAGATTATGACCAGTCTACCTAGAGACGCCGAAAACTCTAAGTTTGGGGGTGATTATCATTCTCCATGTTCTTTAACTCTTAAAAATATCCCTCACTTGGGACTTGACATCAATGCCTCACCCATCTTACGAGACTATCTTCGTACTCGTTTTCCAGAACCTAATGATATCCAACAAGAGTCTCAACTGTTAGAAGCCCATCCTCTGGTTGATGTGGTTAACCCAGGCAATAATACCAAGATTGATTTTGTTTTCCCACCAAATAGTTTTCTTCCAAATGTGGGAACATATAGATTTCAAATGTGTCGAATATTAAGTTGTGAGACTAAACCTAAATGCCTTAGGAAATTAGAATCGACACATTTGCTTAAGAATGACCACTACTCTCACTGTGGTTAATTATGTAAGTCAAACCTGATTGACTTAGAGGATCCTCAGTTATTTAGGTTATTATTATTTTGTGATTCTAAGTTCTTATTTGAGTTTTTCCAGACTCTAGGACCTAGTAATTTGGATCCAATCTATGAGGAAATGCATCCAAGGAATTTTTTTTATTTATTCATAGAACCTGAACCTGAACCACAATTAGATATAAATATCTTAATAAGGAAACTAGGTAAGGGCATGCTTTTCTTGTCCATTTTCTTGGTTCACTTCAGTTTCCTATGGTCAGCTCTTTTTGATTTTGAAGACCCACGGTTATTTCGACTGTTACTTTATGGTTCGAGTTGACCAATCCTTTTCTAAGTCTGGCTGAAGACTTTAAACTTATCACTTCTTGGGAGGTATCCCATGCTCATGCAACACGGTAATATCTTTCCTTAACTCTTTCGCTTCAAATGGTAACAGTTTCTCCTTGTTCATGCTTTTAGTTTCATCTTTAGAACATTGAGGACAATGTTAGATTTAAGTTTAGGGTATGGGAAAATCTTTTAGTTGCAATAAATAAACTCCAGAGCCTAGAAATTTACGCCTATTAAGGATAGCACTAACCAATCTAAGTGGATGGAAACATTTTTGTTTTAGGAGTTGAGGAACCAATCTGACTAGATGGAAACATCTATAGAGTCTATTCATAAAAGCACAGATCTCAGGTGTTAGAAATAACATGATAGTTTCGCCATATCTCGTCGAGTCCTTTTCACTTTCTATTTTTAGTTTTCTTTTATTTCAAGTGATTTGGTGGGGCACACGATTCAAGTTGTTACCTTTGCTAGGGTGAAATAGAGTGACTGAGTTACCTTTTCAAAAAAAAAATAAATTTAGACCAGACCAGTAGACCAATCGGAATAAGTATTAACACTTGGATAGCAATATGCGTGTGTTCTCCCTGTTTCCGTCGCCTAAGCAAGCGTGGAATGCAGGACCCGTGGGAACTATCGTGTAATCTGCTGACAAGAAGCATGCGCTTGGATCAAAAAGATCTATTCATGCCGTTAAGTTAAAAAAAAATGGTTATTGTTCTGTGTAGTCAACTGCTGGTTCCCTTGTATTTGCCAGTTTGTTGATCTAGATTTAAGTTATTGGCCGCTGGTTCCCTTGTATATGCCAGTGTGTTAATATTAGTCAGACCGGTATCTCAGTCATTTAGGTTAGGTTCACCTTGGCAAAGGCCTTCAGACAGATATGAGAAACACCGTTCACTTTTCAACCATCTACATTTTTCTTTTTCCATCTTCTTAATCTTTTCATGTGATTAGTATGACTCCGAGTATGATGTCCATCGTGAAACTATCTTAGTAGAGCTCTGTCACTTATATGAATTTTAGTATGCTTGAGTGCAAACTCGTATACATCAATTGGAATTTCGCATCAGGGTTCTTCCTCTTAGAGTCAACAATTGTATGCCAACCAAGGAGGTTCTTTAGTGCTTTCCAAGATTTTGCTTAGATAGTTAGGGTCTGGAGTATTGGTTTTTGTGGGTACACCTCTGATAAACCCACCCGAGATTAACTCGGTCACTTTTCAAGAATAAATTTGCTCGAGGACTAGCAAATAATAAGTTTGGGGGTATTTGATAGACACATTTTTGTGTCTAATTTGTCCTCAATGCCTGTATTGTTGGAACTCTATTTTTGTACTAATATTGTGTTTTTATGTTTGTTTAGGTGTTTTTGGAGAAAATACTCTTGTATGGAAAGAGTTGCTCAAAAAATGATGATTTACACCCCGGAGAAATGTCCTGGAGGCGCCCCAGAAATGTACCAGAAACGTCCCAGAAATGTCCCGGAGGAAACCAGAAAAATTACTATTTCAACCCAAGAATTACTATTTCAGCCCAAATTACTAAGGGGACAACCAACAGTGGTTAGGGGGACACCCTTCTTCACGATTTGAAAATTCAAAATGGCGGGAAATGTTCTTCACATCTGCATGAATTTTTGATTTGAATTCTTGGGCTGTTTTGAAGAGATTCAACACCCGGAATCCATTGGGCTGGACTTGAGTACACTAAACAGAGTTAGTACAAGCAATTTAATCGATCAACTTGGGCTAGAATAGGAGAACAAAGTAAACAGAGACGTGAGAATATTTTCAGAATATTGGATTCTGTTGGAGGATATACGTGCGTTATGAGGAGATATACAGTTGGGATTCGAATATATCCAGATTAGGAAGGATTCAGAGAGTTTCAGAAGACGCGTAAAGATTTGGGGACATGATTTTTGTAAAACAGGAAAAAATATTGAGAAAAATATTCTCGAATTACTGTGAAGATTTTTGGGCAGTTAATGAGTTGTTGCTGGGTATAAAATAGTTTCCTTTGAGTCAGAGAAGTTTTATCAAGAGTTTTGGGGTCACTTGGAACGCAGAGAAACGAAGAACAGAAATCATACCTGCTGCTGCTGCTCGAAGAGGAAGACTAAGAAGGAAGAACGGACTCGCAGAGTCTGTCGTTTTTCCACAGTACTTACAGCGAAATCAAACTGTCGTTTCTCTACAGCATATCGTTACTATCGTATATAAACATCATCATCTGTTTTGTAACAGCGACGCTGTAACACTTCTGCAGCGTTGCGAATTTCTGTTTCATCTTATTTCTTCAATAAAAACACCTATTCAGCCATGAGTGATTATTTTGTGTGTGTTTTTACCATTAAGAGCTAAACCCCAACACTGGGATGACGGAGGAAGCCTTATTTCACAAACGTTTGGTAACTATGATCGATTCTTTATGACTTTTGCACTTGTTTTTATCGTTTTATGATTTTTATTAATTAGTTGTGATTTCGTTTGATGGTGTATGCTTAGACGTAAGAGCTTTTGATGCACCATGCTTGTGATTTACAATTGATGTTTTACAAAATCTATTTTTGGCAAATAAAAGAGTCAACAAAAGAGCTAGAATAGTTATGAGTCGTTATATGAACTGATTGAATGTGATTAATGGTGGAATCCGAAGTCCTAGTGTCTCTTGATCCTGTGATAATTTTGTATATATTTTTGTTTTAAAAATCTTTTCAAGTCCGAGCAACGAACTTTTACTACCACTTTCAAAACTACAACAACGGGTTTAGAGATTACTAGAGTTAGACCCGAGTTTATCGTTCGGATGAACTGGAGACGAAATATATATTAGGATTGAACATCACTGGTTCAGAGATTACTAGAGTTGGACCCGAGTTTCTCGTTCGGATGAACTGGAGACGATATATATAGAACTGAACATCACGGGTTCACAGATTACTAGAGTTGGACCCGAGTTTCTCGTTCGGATGAACTGGAGACGAAATATATATATATATATATATATA